>NC_141322.1:17540222-17940222 GCF_037954235.1 Aulostomus chinensis
CCATTTTTGGTTGAGTTGGTAATAACCATTGATTGAAAAAATGTTGCAGATGTTCAAGTTAACAGCAAGTTTGGGGAGCTGAACCACTCAGTGGCGGAGATCCACCTCACTGCTCGAGTCTCATAATTCAACATTAAGATTGGTGTTGAGGAGGATGACCTTTTCAATTGATATATATTTCACCATCAATATGTACTTTGCCCTTTACAGTGATGAGAATGGAGTGGGAGTATGAATATTTATAGCTGGTCCAAAAATGGGTGAACTGGGGTTGGTCACTTGGTTGGTTGGTTGCATTCACATGAGTCTTGATGACATTAGAGTTTGTAGCATTTTAAACTCACAGTCTAAAACAGTGGTCTGCTGTGGACACACAACAAATGTTGCAGTTGCATCAATAAATCTGACTTACTGAGGAAAGAAACTGATGGACTGCTGAAAGTGTTATTAGAGTGAAGTTGTGTGGGCTAGATTCATAATAAATGAGTGTGCGTTATTACCTTATTTTAAATCAAAACATAAGTTCCAGCGTGGTTATAAATGTTTTGCATTATTCTTAAGAATGAAGGATAACTCAAAAAACATGCAGCACTGACAATGAGCTGACGTGCACATAAAAGAAAGCTATATATATAGTACATGTAACCAAATATGACACCAAAAGTTGTGGCGCTAGCAAGCTAATTTAGATGAAAGAACTGGTATGTCTCCTGTAGGTAGGTGTGATGCGGCAACTGTGAGAACTGGAAGCTGCTAATTACGGGATCTCAGGCGAGGTGTTAATATGGGCCTCATGTGACGCTTCATGACTCTTATTTTATATTTATTTTGGTATTCTTGAATTGAACTGTGATTCCCACCCCCCTTTTATATCTGTAAAAGTCTGGACTAATCTGTAAGGATGTTACTGTCATTGTCTGGACATTATAATTGGGACTATATTGGGATTTAAAAACACTGTTCAGAAACAATTTCTTGTAAAGCAAACAGAACGACTCCCCTCATGCACCCTGCAGCTTCTCCTTGTCTTCGCTTGTCATCTTTTCCTCACAGAACACACATTTATGAGCACGTTCATGCACAGCGCCATTATTTCACTGTGTTTCTGTTATAATGGCAGAGGCCATTATACTCTCTAAACGTCTTGGCTGGTTGTTCTGTCATGCTTTTGTTGTGCCTTCTCTTTACCTCCCTATTATATCCTAGTTTCTCCTCATCAAAAAGCACAAGCTTTTTCTCATTTATAAGCATAAAACCTCTGGGCTGTCCAAAAAAAAATACCTTTTTTTTGCTAACTTCAATAATTATAACTTGATTTATTGAAAGAATTAAGAGAATCTTTATATCTGAATTAGAGCCATTTCCGACCTGCACTTAGTCACTTTAGTGCGTGTCCAAGTGTATGTGCACTGACATGAGACAGTAAGCAAAGTGTCGTGGAGGAATCGTATTATTTACTGTAACTTCAGTATCAAAGCTCCGCAGGTACACAATCTACAATCTAATTGATATCTAATTAATGCATCTTGTCTGCGATCAAAGGTTTCTGTCTCAAGCCAATTAGAGACCTTATAATCAACATCTTGACACCTGGGGTTTTGAGTGTTATGGCAAATGTTAGCATTTAATATGCCAATTAGTGTGTTAGGCTGGAGCGCATGGAAATGGTTATGTGTCTCCTTGTATGATAGAAATCCGAATGAGTCAGGCTGCAAGCTGCGTCTTTATTAATAATGCGTTAGAATTCAGATGATTCTATTAATCATAATTGGTAGTCAAGATTGAATTGTTGCAGCCATTTTTATTGATTAAAGTAAATAAATATTTAGGAATATAATCTTTCCTTAACTGCGTGATTTTGTGCCTAAACTCAATCTGACCTTAACTACGGTAAAGTCCCAACTGCCTTAAAATATTATATTTTAAAATGAGAATACAAGCTTGGTACTTGCGGTTCTCACTGCAGTGGTTTGCACAGGAGCACTGATCACTTATTGCTGGATATTCTGATTATGCACAAAAAATATACATAACATTTTGTATGTCATATGAATGCCAACAACTCATCTGAGTGTCATATGATTTCTCGATATAGATACATGTGTAAAAAAAAGGGACATTCATGTAATTGTCTGCAAGCGACATGTGACCAACGGCAGACAGAACACAAGCTTTTATTCTTTAAAAAAAAAAGAAGAGCCATTTTAAGCCCTTCCTCTCTCCATCGCCCTCTCCCCCAGTTCACCCTTAGAGCTCCCTCAGGTAAGTTTAAGAGACCCGTCTCGATGGCCTCGCTCTACCGTGAGAGGTCTGTACATCACAGTGAATGAATCCTGTCACTTTTATTACCAGAGGATCAAGGCACCACTGCGAAACAAAACAAAACTGGAAAAATATCACACTTTGTGGACAGCCCGCTGCCTCTCTCAACCATCTCTGGCCTTCTTCACCTCAATCCGGTGCTTACACTGTTTAACCCGCTTGTTATCCTCAAATTTACTGACATCTTTATCCTCAGCATCAATTTGACCCCAGCGATGTCAGACACTACAAATCAACAGAAAGCAACCCCCCCCCCCCCCCCCCAAACATCCCACTGTCTATAAAAATTATAACACAATTACGGAACAATGTGCAAATCATCACAACATCTCACCTAAAACTTGAAAGGCAGATTTTTGCTGCTTATAACAAATCTGGGAAGAAAAAAAAAACATTTATGCTATCAATAATTCATATTACATTCGGGGATCATTGTGATTCGGGAAAAACAAACTTTCCAATATTTGGCTGTAGTGAAAGTTTGCTCTGGCTTTGCTCACCTCTCACATACATCCCATATTGCCGCACGTCTGTCAAGCTCATCAAAGTGGGAAGCAGAACATTTAGAGACGTGGTGGCTGGAAATATTGCCCTCCCAGTGTTATCAGTCCAAAGACTCATATCCAGTTCTTTCCACTTGTCTCAATATATGCCCCTCCCATCTAAGTTTTTATATCCTTTTCAATTGATGGTGTTATGAGGCTCTACCAGGAGGGCCTCTGAATCAGGGTCCTCTTCAATATTATCCTCAGATACATTTTCCTCTATGTCACTTTCACTGTCAAAGAGCTGCGACAAAACCTCATTGACGGAAAACCTTTGCTCAGAGGTCATTTTCATTTGAGAGAGATCATAAAGAGGGAACACATAGCACCGCAAAAAATTGTTTCAAAGCTGCTGTGCAAGCTTTTTATTGTTTTGTTTTTTTTCCTCTCCAAGGTTGTGAAGGAAGTAGTTTTTGTACTACTACGGGGTTATGTCAGGATAAAGCCTTCGGGTAGAGGGAGGCTTTTTCAAGATCATTAAACTGCATGGTAGCAACCTCAGCGTCAAAAAAACAAATGTGTGTAAAATGTTGTTATTTTCTGTTGAGTTTTCTGTTTGAAGCAGTAAAACAGCCCAGTTAAATCGATCTGGAAGAACTCCGATGCATCCAAAGACATTGACAAATTTAGAGAGCATCATCGGTTAGCAAACACAAATTTTCAATCATGTACAGTATTTATAGATATTAAAGTGATACACCTATAATTTCTTATTTGCCTTTCAAGTACTCACCATTAAGTGTCTTAAATCAAAACTGCCCCCCCCCCCCCCGCCCCACACACACACACACACATAACTTTTTGGTGAATACAGAAGATTTTAGCCATGTATTTGTATCTTGAAGCTAATGGAGACTACCAGCAGGTAGCTACTACTACTACCAGCAACAACACTCCATAAAATCCCTTTACAAACTTTAAAACATCTTGTCCAATATAATCCAAGTCCTCTTTATCTTGTCATGTTTGTTACCCCATGTGGTCTCCATAAGCTTCGAGCTTAAAAAGTGTTGACACTGGTTTCTGTTCTGGATGACCGTTATCATCCTGGCTGCTGCTGGTTTCTACAGGGGATTTAAACCAGCAAGTATTCTCACCCCACGCTCTGAGGCAGTTGTGCCCTAAATTTGCTTTTGATAATAAAAAATGTATACTTTAGGCTAACAGGTTTGAAATACATCCCCATTTAATATGTCATATAAATCAGTGGCACGCTGCGCACAAAACATATCATTGAAAATGTAGTATTGATTGTTGAATTGTGTGCTGTGCTGTCAGTTTTCTCTTTTTCTTTTCCTTCCACTTCTTTCTGTCTCTCTCTCCATCGAATGTTGCCCCCTAATGAAAAGTGGAGGCAGTGTAATCTTTTCTGCGGTCCCGTGGGTCCCCCCCCCCCCACCCCCCCTCTCCCAACAGCAGCAGATCAAGTCAGAACAGCGCTGGGCCAACAGACAGAAATTCACTCCCTTGTCGCTATCAATCTCCGCCATTGTTGACAATAATCTTGATTTGCCTTTCCCTCTTGTTTTCACTCCCAGTGCTCCAGCAGCTCCTGCCCACTTTAAGAAAACAAGGTTTCACTGTGATTGTTACTGACAGCTGAGGCTGGGATCCATCTGTGCTGGTTTAAGTGTCACAATACGCTGCAAGAAATTAGAACCTGTGTTCAAAGCCTTGAATTATGGATAACAACAAAAATGTAAAAGTCATGAAGGATCAAAATGAATGTAGACTCATACATATTCTGTTTTTTTTAAGTCTGTATTATGTAAATAGTACATGAACGTGAACTCAACCATGTTTGCGCTGCAGCATTACAGGCTGCACGAAGCCGGCAGTCTGTTGAGGTCTGTTAGTGGCAGAAGACTAAAAACAAAAAACTTTGTTTTAAGGATGTAACCTGCACTGCAACAATTTTGTCTTTGTGATGACATGATAACATCATCGTTTGGATTAAACTGCTAGATGCATTCTGTGAATGGAGCGCTAAAGCTGTTGCATTTAGAGTGAGCCACGAGGAGCTGGGTCGTAGTTGTCTGCTGTCACATGATCGACGACATCTGGCTGAACAGACACTTTGATCCGTTCAGATGAAAAATGGCTCCAAAAGCCACCTCACAGAGGTCATAATGTTAAAATGTTGACATCATGAATAAACAAAGAGACTCTACGACACAGTTGGCTTTCATGTTGTTCTAGATCTTTAACATTTTCAATCGTGATCCAGGTCCAATGTCAGTTCCTCCCAAAAACGCACACACACACACACACACACACACACACACACACACACACACACACACACACACACACACACTAATATATTATATCACTTCTCAAGATTCCAGAAATTGATAAAGATGGACTGAAATGGGGAAAAAACTCGCTGAATACAACAAGAAGACAAGAAGCTTTAAGATCAGTATC
Organism: Aulostomus chinensis; assembly: GCF_037954235.1. NCBI lineage: Eukaryota > Metazoa > Chordata > Actinopteri > Syngnathiformes > Aulostomidae > Aulostomus > Aulostomus chinensis. The sequence continues at coordinate 17,545,517 of NC_141322.1, forward strand.
CTGAAGGTAGATACGACCTGACTTAAGCTGTCAGTCACGCGTTCCAAGTCCACCTCCGTGTCAGCGTGGGCTCTGCACTGGGAATAAAAGAGGAAACTGAACAAAAGTGAAGAGACAGATGTAAAAGCAACAAAAGATCCATCTCTTTTACACAATAACATCGATTATGTTTGATTATATGCCTGCAACTTTGATTCTACCTTTGTGTCTTGCTGTTTTGAGGAATTTTGCTAAAGAACACATTTACAGATGTCATTTGATTTACGTTGAACTGATTTGGCCTCTTTTAAATGCCTCTATAAGCACATGAACAAAATATAGCTTAAGTATCACAGTGAAAGTCCTTTTTAATTATATTATGTTGTATTAATGATGCAAACATTTTAATACAGTAGATCGTAAAGATCTTTTCAACATTTTCTACTTCATGGTTGTTGGATTTTTTTTTAATCTAATTATGTCTACACTTACTTTTTAATATTTCATGATCAGTAAAAGTGTCATATACATTTAGAAGACTTGCCATCCATGTTCCATGCACTTTCTACTGCTTATCCTGTTAAGAGTCGCGGTGGGGTGGAGCCTATCCCAGCTGCTAGCATTTCTTTCAATTCCTGTCTATATTCAGTTAGAACAGCATGACAGCCGCTCCTGTAAGTGTGCCAGTGTCAGTCAGCTGGCTATCTGCACAGCTGTGTTTCAAAACCCAGACTCTGATTTACTATTCCACTGTGCCCATTAGACTGATGATGGCTGTAATAATGTTTTGAATATCACCCCCTTAAAAAGTATTTGCATAAACCATATAAAATAACTAGCGTTTCCACCGGGTTACTGTATAAAGGAGGAGATATACAACCATGAATTAATCATAAACACAACATATTAAATGTCAACGTTTCCATTGACTGAGTTGAGGCTAAGTAAACCTACATGTCTCATAAGAAAGTCAACCATAAAATGCCATAAATAACACAGTGTCCTTTTGGCTGGCAAATATAATTAGATGATGTTCACGTTTTAAAGGCCATTTCAATGAACTGGTGTAAATATCAGGTCTGCAACTTGAATATGGACAATTAAGGAATATTGTCTTGCAATTGCAAAGGCTTCTTCATTCAGTAAAAGTCTTTTTTTTAAGTAATATGCCAAATCAGATATCGTATCCATGCACAGAGAAGAAACCCAGTTTTAATTGTAGTCTTACACTGTGTATTTGCAGTGAGTTACAACAGCCCGTCAGCCTCCAACTCAACTGAAAATAATGTCAGGGGAATCCTTCTGTTCAGCCATGTAGACAGATGTTGGATGTACAAGATGTCAGAATCCTTTTACAGTTATTTCTCAAAAAACCTATTAGGTTCCTCAAGGGAGTTGTTCTGTCCCTTCAGAGCAAAGCAGTCTGCAGTATAAAATAACAAAATGTCTCATATGCTACATGGATTTCTCAGGTGCTCACTTGAGGTTCATAAAACAAGACGAATAAGAGCTGCTCGTATTGGGGTATACAGAAACAGTGGGATAGAGTGTGTGTGTGTGTGTGTGTGTGTGTGTGTGTGTGTGTGTGTGTGTGTGTGTGTGTGCGTGCGTGTGTGTGCGTGTGTGCGTGCGTGTGTGTGTTTTGTAGGATGTTATTGTGACCTCCTGCTAGTATTTCATGGGCCCATTTGACCAATGTAGCCTATCCAGTGCCCACATTTATTGTGATTGTATGGAGTTATTGAACGGTTGGACCTATTAGGTGGGGAGCTGCCATGGCTGTCCGACTACCAATTACCGTAGCCTGCAGCTGTGTATGGCCTGCCCCGATGCATCTGGATGCAGGGAGGGGTGGGGGATAATGTGGGAGGAAGGGGGATGAAGGAGGTGGTAGGAGGTGGTTGGTCCTCAGGAGACCTGCCACAGCAGCACGCTGTTAATCAATCAGATTTAGATCGGACAGGGACATGCTTAGTCGCTGCTGCCGCCAACACTGCCATGGCGAGGGGAGAAAATGTGTGCGTGACCTGCATTTCGCTGGAGGGTAAGAACACAAAAAGATGGATAGATGGGCTCAGAATGAAGAGATAGCGATGGGGTTGCGAATGTGAGAGGGATGATGGAAGGGGCGTGAGGTGTGGAGGGGGAGACAACAATTAATGGTGCGGTGTGAGTTGAATTAAAACAGTGGGAATGCATTGATTCATTTCTGTCTTATGGAGGAGAGTAAAAAAAAAAGGTCTCTACATGGAAGAAGTGCTTCCTCTGAGATTTGTATCATGCAATGAGTTAAAGTGATAAAATGGATAAAATAAACTCATTGATTGATGCGCTGTGGTGATCACAGGAATGCACCGTCTGGGAAGCTTGATGATGGGAGGAGATGATGACCATATCCTTAGTCAGACTAAGGAGACAAGGATGGAGTATCTTATTTGCACTTATTAATATGCATGAGCTTGTGTATTTTATTTTCCACTATTAATCAGCAGCTTGAATAGTTGGTTACTTACCCAATGATAGTGCAATTCATTATAAGCAGATTTGCTTACTGGGTGAGACCGTAACTTGGGAAAGAACAGGAGCTGACAAAACAGCGTAACGAATACGGCTGCCCTATTTGCCATCAAAACAGCTGTTTTCCCACCTTGAAATGTGTTCAAATAAATCCTGGGGGAACATTCTCCAAGGAAGGGACATGACATTCCATTAAGCAGCTGTGTAGGCGGCTTTAGGTGCCTCCATCCAGGTCCTAATGAAACCGCTCCTGCATGTGTGGGAGCATTATCATCTTGTCATCATTACATTACATTTGTTATCTGTTGTGTAAACATGTACAGTAATCATCACATGTAACGACTTCCTTTAAAAGCTGGCTGGTCACGCCATTACAGACTCTGCATTACGTTTAATCAGCATGTTCCTCTTAACATAAAACTGTCCATGTGTTGATAAACAGGTGAAGAACGACACATCAGACCAGATTGCTTTTTAAAATTCTCCGTGTTCTGCGGTCTTCACGCCAGATTATGCGTCATTGTGTGCTGACATGAATACCTGGAATTGGTGGAGAAGCTGTTAATGCTTGTTTGATGAGGCTCTTGTTCTTACAGTAATACTGGCTCAACTACATGATTTGGTCTCGTCTGTAAGCTTCAGCATAGTAGGAATTAGTCATTGTTATTTAGTTCACATTTTAGTAACGATAATTATTATTATAATACTGTAATAGATTTCAGTGGTGAAAAAAGTTTTAAAACGGCTTTACACGCAATTAAAAAAATCTGCAAACTTAAAAAAAAAGATAAAATGTAACAAAACCATTTAACAGCAATTGCCAAATAATGAAAAAGCAAGTCCAGAACAGTGACTTTTTAAAAGGGACCTGTATGCTTTCCTTGTCTCCTCTGGAGGTCATTCAACCACTGGGGCCCAATCAGAACAGCCAGGTGACCTTTAATTTTAAAAGGAAATGATGAGGGGCTATCAAAGGTTTCATTCACATTTGTAACGAAAGTTGTTATATTATTCTAAGCTAACCCTTAAAAAAGTCATTAAAATTAATGCGAATATATGTAATAGAAAACAGCAATGGGCCAAAAACACATCCCTGTTGAACTCCTTGTTTCAGAGGTGCTGGACTGAAGATTCAAAATTACCAGTTTCAACACATAACCTCCCACCCAGTTTTTGAGACACTCCATCAAAATGACCCGCCATGTCAAAAGCTGTTGACCGATCCAAAAGGAGCAAAGTATAGTTTCTTAATGTGCCTTGGGACACTCAAATAATGAGGAATTTTCTTAAATTTGTTTTAAAGCTGCATTCTAATTTTATTTCTGTCTTTGTGAAGGGGGTCACACAAGTTCTCACACGTTCAGCTCTGCTGCACTTAAAGCTCATTGTATTGGTTTTTCAGGTGTACAACTTATTTTTTGAGTCATAGGTTCTGTCTAGGCACATCAGGCAAATCTAATATATATATATATATATATATATATATATATATATATATATATATATATATATATATACATATATAAAACACACAACTTACCCATTAAAAAATGACAGGAGGGACAAGCTGGTGAACTCCAGAAGAACTCAATTTTTTTTTTTTGACTGAGTACAAAAAAAGAGACTAAATAGACTTCTTGGCCCGCATTCATTCATCACATAGACACATCTCAAAGTAAAAGCTAATGTTACTATATACAGGCAGCCCTTATTTGTGACCTCAAACAAAGTCTCTATCACTTGGATGCATATGTACCAGTTTGACATGGACTACTTATGCCAAGAGTGACTGACCAAGTAAGTGGTTTGTTCTTCTGACTTCAGACACAACACATAGCTTTGTCTCCCACAAGCCATTAGCATGCTTACTTCACACCACATTACTGAACACAATTACTCTGAAAAAACATGATGATTTTTAATGATGCGTCAACTCTGGTAAAGTTGGTTAAGAGCACAGTTTGGGTTCAGATACACACTTTGAAGTTAAGTTACTTTTGACACACAATTGTCAATCGGAAATGTAAAGCCGACTCCCCCTGCAACTTTCAAACTGTCTCCACTCCAAACTGAAAACCGGGGTGTGTCTGTATCATTTTTCCATTAAACCTCAGTTGACCATTATTTCTGACCCATCTTTCGTTTTTCTTTAGCATAATACCTGTGAAATAATGACCACCATTTTCACAAAGTGTCCCCGTGTGTTCATGATCATCGTGCCGCAAATGCTTGACAAATGAATTTCCTGACAGCACCCATGCAATGGGTGGCTCTGATGTGGGAGCCAACAACTGGGAAATAGAAAGCAAGTAAAGGGACTGTGCTCTCTGATGGATGTTTGAGGCCAAAGTTCACGACAGTTCTCATGCAGCTACCTGGTGGACAGAAAGGCATCTGTACTACTGATGATACACCAAGACCACTGAAGTTAAGAGAGCAGGGTGATAGAAATGGCCACTGGAAAAGTGCAAGTGATGAGAAAAAAAAACTATGCTTGTTTAAACAATTGGGATTTGTCAAAACTTTGAGCGGTATTGCTTGCTTCATGTGGAATATGAATCCATTTGAAGTTTCAACCTGTTAAATTAACATTTAGATTGCTATGTTCAACACAGCTAAACTCCAGGTAGTGAGAAGTGTTAAGTGTTGTGGGGATACAAGTGAAGACCAAGTATTCAAATAAGAACAGAGAAGATTGTGATTAGGGTTGGAGTTAATGAAATACTGGAAACTTGCCAGTGAAATCAGTCAGCTGCACCCTACAGTAATGAACATAGGCCCTTGATGACTCGTGCACAAGTCACATGCACACAGCACTGCAGGGGGTACATGAGAATTAAAAAAAAAAAAATCAACCCATCCATCTATTTCTGCAACTTATCCGTTACCATGTCACGGTGGAAGCAGACAGAGTAAGGTAACCCAGACATCCTCTCCCCTCCTTGGGGCCCTGAGGAGCTCCCAGGCCGGATGAGATTTCCAGTATAATCCATGCAGCATGTTCTGTGTCTACCACAAGGCCTTTCGTTCGTTGATGTGCCCAGAATACTTCCAATGCCGGATACCCAGACTACCTTAGCTAACATTATTGAAGTGAAACATAAGGGAAAGCTTGTTTCAACTTTTCTCTCCATTGCATAAGATAAGGGCCAGGAGTCACAGCATTGCCAGCTCAACCCTGGCCAGGGGCCTTTGTTGCTTATAGTCATCTGCATTGTTTCATTTTCTTCTTAAATATTTTGACTTGATTTTATAGTCAGTGAACAACTTCTGTGTCATTTCCTCAGGTGAGAGCTAGTGCAATCGCTCAAGATGCAGATCAGAACTACGACTACGCCTCCAATAGTGTCATCCTGCACCTGGACGTCGGGGACGAAGTGTGTGTACAGCTGGACGGGGGCAAAGTCCATGGCGGAAATACCAACAAATACAGCACCTTCTCTGGCTTTCTCATCTACCCTGACTGACATTGTACTCTTATACTCAGTTTCCCTGTAATCCCGTTTCCTCTCCTCTCTACATCTAACAGCCTCCACGATGTAATTGGCCATTCTGATGCTGCTCAGTACACAATACATAATGACATGATCTCCAATAGTTTAAAGAGAATTTGTGTAAAAATAAATACTATATTGTACATATTACCAGTTAACATTTTACCTCTGGTACAAGCGACTGTGCCGTGTACAGTGTATTACAGTGTATGTAAGCATGGATAAACACATCATTCATCTGTTTCGAATGCACGTTTGCTTGTAGACACACGCGCACACGCACACACACACACACACACACACACACACACACACACACAGACCCAAGTGCGTGAACACGAATTGAATCTCTTCCATCAGCTGTGACGTTGAGACAAGACGACCACTTCAGCTGCTGGTCTGAAATCAACTGAAATGATCTCTGAATGTAGACTGTAAAGTGAAGTGTGTGCTTCTGGCTGCTGTCTTCACAGTGAGAAGGATTTTCTGTATGACTGTAGACATCGAACAAAAAAAAAAAACAAAAGAAGAAGATGAAATGATGATATATTGATTGCAGATGATAATGTAGTCAATGAGAATAATCCAGTGTGCTGTATGTTTGTGTTCATATTGTGTGTTTATCCTTCAGCTTGTGTCAAGGGATGAAAGCATTATGTTGCTGTTATTTTGACCTGCACATTCTCGGATACATTAAGGAAATGGTGTCAAGTTTTTGGTAGCAGTCCCTTAACACACACAGTACATCGACAGTGAGGTTTAGCTTTGAGATTTTCCCTGAGCCAGAGCTTGTGACAGAGGCTAATCATGTCTCGCTAATGAGGTGAGGCTTCCTCTACTCGAGCTCGCCATCCATCATGTGCTGTACGGTGAATAAGATATGGTTTGCCTTTTTTTTTTCTTCAAAATGCCAAGTGCTAGAAACATGAATCTATATGACTGATGTATTTGTTTCTTTGACATAATTCTATGAACAGCTGCTAGCTAGCTTAGCACAAAGACTAGAAACACATGCTGTGCCTCATCTTGGATACTGCAGTCATTAGGCAGGTTTCAGACCAAGTCAGAAGCTACAGGGGTCTGAGTACTCTTACATGTCGACATTACTGTCCATGTGCTGATAGAGCCTCTAAATTGGGATGACACATTTTTGATCCTCTCAAAAAAAGGAGGCGGAAAATGTATATTTGTGGTCAATAGCCCCGGTTGGTAAATCGTCTTTGAACAAATTAAATTCAGCTGTTGTTTCTCATTTTTGCTGAGCAATTTATCTGCAGCTTAAAGTTCATCATACAACAGAAGGAACTACTCCCTAACACGAGAAAGGGAAGAAACCTACCTAGTTCACTAATTTTATCATGGATGTGAAGCTGTTTTTAAAATGCAGGTGACCATTGTTGATGTTTTACTGCCATATTCTCTACATATAGATTTTCTGTGCCTTACACGATCAGTTTCATTTTTTATTTTTCATGCATGAGACTGATTCAGCTTTCAAATCCAAGGTGATTCATGTAAAACTGACTCATTTTATGAAATGAAAATATACCTGCTGGGGGACTGTGAAACCTTGTGTGTGAGCAGATGTAACTCAGTGATGTAAATAAAAGCCCTGAAATAAAGATGGAGGTTCAAAACTGTGCCGTAGTAAACAAAAGAAGCATGTCATTTTCTAAATTTGCATCCAGAGAAATTCTAGATATATAACTTAATTATTGTGTTGGAATTTATTTCGGGGGGGGGGGGGTTTGATGTAATATTATATCATTATTGTCGAGCTTCATATTGGCCCACTATTAGCAAACTTTTATCCCAACGAGAGATAAAGACTTGATTGAAGCTTGATGGTGATGTGAAGCTGCTCTGATAAAACTCATCATTCCTGTCCTGAGTGCTGCATCCTGTGTGTTTTCTGGTACTGTTACCTCTGTTTTACGAAAAGTGTGGATTCATTGTTGTCACTGTACTTGACAAGATGAGTTGTGTGTATTTGTTATGTATGAAATCATCATAATCATTTCTCTGCAATGGAAGACAAACACAATAAAGAAAGAAAGAAATTCAGGATTATTTATGCCATCACTGAATGCAGGAAGAACCAGAGAATTCTGATTCAATATTGCGATTCACAATTTTAACATTAAATGGTGTATGTTTCCGTTACTCTGGGTCTTCTTTGGTACACGTAATTTAAGATTTTTGCAGCGTTGTCATTGAACTACGGTTAGAAATCCCAACAAAGATGAAATATCTGTATCTCAGTGCTTTAAACAAGACTCAAAGTAACCTGCCATAACTTGGTATATTATCTGTGTTGTAAATATTAGAATTATTTCATTAATATTGGTTCAAGACAGACAGGCAGCATTGAAATAGAGTCACGATAGTCATCCATCTAATCCAGAGTGCCAGTATAACAAGAAACACATAAACGCTTCACATAGTAGGAAGTATTGTTGAGTCCGATGGGAATGTCCATCTGCTATTTGGTTAGACGCCCAATTAAAAAGTCAAATGAATGTTGAACAATAAGGATTTCATTAATGTTTGTAAACTCTAAGAACTGATGGCAAATCCCTTGGATGAGAAGCTCAGCACCCGGGGGGGGGGGGGGGGGGGGGGGGCAGTCAGATGAAGCTTCAGAGACATGGAGGCCGATAAAAGCATCAAACAATATATTGTCACTGTGTGGGAACTGACGTCTCTGTTTCAGGCTTATTATCAGCTTGGAACACAATACTAATAGATAATGAAATTCCATTATGTGAGGAGGTGGTTATGTGACCGTTAAACTAAATCTGGCACGAAGCGAAAGACCAAGCCAGTTTAAAGGAGTAAAGATAAAGAAACATCCTGCACCCATCTTGGGTACAAGCTGAGCCAGTGTGTGACTCACAAGAATCTTATTTAGAAAGGTCACTCAGAGATGAAAGCATCTCAAAAGAATATCTAAAATCATTAGAGCGGCAGATATAATGGGCTCAACTCCGACCCCGCACAACCTAATAGTCTATAGTAACAACAATAAACTTCAAAAAGCTCTATTAATTGAGAGGAGTTTGACTGTGAATGCTGATAAGAGGATGTTTCGAGAGCACAATATGACATCAGCTGAGGCCGAGACAGCACACGCCGATGGATGGCGGTATCCACCAGGAACATATCCCCTCGTGGGCTCCGTGACGCTGAAGCTGTCATCGCTACATGCCTCTCTCTCCAACATGAGCACATATGACCCAGCCGGCCCGTAACCACGGGAAGAACACAGGGTGTGAAAATGCCATTTCTATCTTCGCTCATATACACACGTACGATCCTAAAAACGAAGATTGGCTGATCTGGACCATGAGTCTGTGTGCATTTGTCATAACGATTTGTCCAAGGATCTGATCTAAAAGTGTTAAAGTGATATTTTTCATTTTAGTTTCATTGATTTTTAAAATTTATTTTATTTTATTTTTTTTACATTTTACAGGCTGATGACCAAATTGAGTCAGTATTTTAGAAAATTTCAGTCCTCCATGGTTTGACAACGACTATTTGACTTGAAATAATCTTAACATGAAGGGAGATGTGAGACTGGAGTGAATTCTCTCCATCTCTCTAATTCTCTTACGTCTGCTTCCACTGGGGACTGCTTTCAAAAAGCAATTAAAGGATGCTGAGTAAGTTAACATGGTGAAACATCTTTTTTTTTTTAACAACACCGTGATTACATAACAGTAATGTTTTATGTGTGTATCAGTGTAACATATGAGTTATCAGCTGCAGCTGCGTATTACCTTCTCTCCCAACTTGCGTCCCCTCATGGGCCCCAGTGGAAATAAATTGTTGTTTTTCGCATTTTAAATTGATCAAATAATACTTGTGAACGAACTTCTAGTCCAGTGATTCACTTATCTGAGCTGTAATCAGGCGAGGGACGTCAGGAGGAATTACAGCGACGTGTTCCTAGGTACCTTCGCCATTACAAGCTTCTGCTCCTTCTACCTTCCGCGAAAAAAAAATAATCAAAATGTGAAAAGGAAGATTCGGCTGAAGGGGAGTTCTCACCTCGGCAGAATAAAAACAAGGAGATGGCTCTTTAATTAAAGGTGAGCAGTAATACCATTCTGGATGAGGAGGTTCTGAACGCGGTGCAAATGAGAGGTTTGGAGGATGTTGGACTTGGGAGGTGTTGATAGTGGTTGTATCTCAGCAGTGTCTCTCTCCCTCTGAGTCCCTGCGCTCCCTCCTGGCAGATTCCAGGGTTAAGTTAATTGGACAGGGAGTGAGGGCTGAGGAGGGAAGCGTTCAGCCCCATTAGCAATCCCCCTATGGCAGCCTGAGCCGAGAGGATCACAGACTCACAAATAGGAGGATTAAAATAATCAATAGGCTTCACTCTCGCTCCTTCAGCACAGACAGCTGCAACACACACACACACACACACACGCGCGCGCGCGCACACGCACACACACACACACACACAGTTAGGAAGATATTCCCCATATACACACTTTCTCTCTCACACATGCACATGCACACACACACATGCACATATACGTTGGGCAAATACTAGCATGCAGACAGTCTGAGAAACAGTAGTTCAAGGAGTACTACTCTCTTCAATGTTGTCTCTGGACTTTCACAAATTAGCCTGGGTCATGTTAGCTCTCTCTCTCTCTCTCTCTCTCTCTCTCTCTCTCTCTCTCTCACACACACACACACACACACACACAAACACACACACAAATACACACAATTCTCTGTTAATGAAGGTTAATTTAAGCCCCTGTCTAAATGAGAACCAGTAAAAAGGTCAGAGAGATGAAAACAGTCTGAGGTATTTTTCTCGTTTATTTCTGTACTTTCATGTCTGCTAGTGTATCTGTTATATTTATTCAGTTTTAATCATATCTATTTATTCTCATGTATTTCATTGTTTTGGTATCCAGTGACTCTCTGTAATGCTTTTTTTTTTTTTTTTTTACACTTTTGGAAATGTTTTTTGCACCAATTACATGTGAGAATTCTCATGTGTACGATTCCTGCAGCCAGAGGACTTTAGGATATTCATTTCAGTGTATATTTACATCTATTTGTATAATAATTGGATCAATTATATAAAAATATGATATTTCCTTATCATAAGCCTCTGATAGAACATGCATCATTAGCTTAGTGTGGGTCTCTGGCGGCAATCATAAATTAATTAAAATAAAATATTAAACATTAATCAAGTAGAATGCATTGTATTGACGTTTACATAAAAAGAGCTTAATTTATCTACGCAATCAAACGAAGCCTGTAAAACTGTCACACATACACATAAGAAGATCCTTGTGTTCATTTGCTGATCACTCACCTGACCAGCGTTGCGGACAATTAAACATGGACTCTCCTGGTTGTATCAGATTTAAAATAGCAAGTAATACCTGGTAAACTAAATTATAAAACCTCCGTTCTGTGCCAATTTCTAAATTGAGTTCATGTTTTAACGAGCATCTAAGGAATATTTCTGTTTGATGCAACCAAGGTCTCAGCTGATGTCTTACTCACATGAATAATTTTCATCACATTCATTAAGAAACCATCTTTGTGTGTGTGTGTGCATGCGTGCATGTGTGCATGTGTGTGTGTGTGTGCACTGCCAGAGATCCAGAGCCCAGTCCTGTGTGACTGATTTTAGATGATGTTATGTCCTATTTTATTTACTTGTTCCATCAAAAGATTACCTATGGTTTACTTTCTTTTTGTCTCAAGTGTTTAATCAGCATGTGTGTTCAGGTGCTGGAGCAGGAGATCACGCACAGCCACTTAAAAAGTTAAACTGTACGTTCCCTTTTACCTTTCCCCTTAAGCTTAATTGAAAATGTGGCCACCTTGTGTGTTCCTCTATTCAAGGCATGGTTAGTGAATAACCCTCTAAAGCACTCTCTGGGGAAGCTTAAACAGTGAAATGCATTGAGACGGCAACATCAGACTGGCAACGATTGGTGAGGCAAACTACCTGTTCATTCTGAAGGCAGCCTATTATTAATATTTGTTAAACCAATGGGTCATTCACAGGATCCTAGGTTTTTTTTCCCCCATGGTTTTATTTTTAGGTGATAAAGGCAAATAAAATCACTTTATATTCAAAGTATTATCACAGTGATCATTCTGAAGTCTCAGTAAAACAGACTTTAACCTGCTGCACATCCCTTTCCAAAATATTACATGGGTTTTATTTTTTTAATTGGTGTTGCTAAGTGTCACCGTGGTTTAAATAATAAATGGTACTCAAAGTGGCACATATGTCATACAAAGCCTATAACTTCACACGAGGCAGTGACAGTGAACAAATATTCCTTCACCCATGACTCACAACAAAATTAGTTCTGAAATAAAAGAAAAATTCTGTGCAATATGAACACTACTCTTAACGATGAAAAGTATTTTTTTTTAATTATACTTGTGGGGGAAATTAGACACACTCTAGGCACTACATTACCATAGCACAGCTACCAGGAACCATGAGCATGATGAGTAGCCTACGTTTACTTATGAAATGTTTCTGCCTCTGAACGTCGATTAGAAGCGAATTATCTTAGCAATTAGATGGTGATACTTTTGCTCTCAATTTGTACTTAAGTACCTCTGCTGCTCTTAACTTTAAGTGGTTGCAAAAAACCCAAAACATTTCCTACACAACTGCGACACCTGCTGGAACTGCACACTTATTACAGCGTCTTCATTGCAGTACCACAATACCGCCGCTGGGGGGCACGCGACGCCGACTAGTTTTCTGCAGGCAAAGATGGCGGTGCGGAAGAAAGACGGCGGCCCGAATGTAAAATATTTCGAAGCGTCTGATACCGTTTCTCAGTTTGATAATGTGCGCGTCTGGCTGGGAAAGAATTACAAAAAGGTACTGACCGCATGTTTTGTAGCCATACTCACTCAGCTTCCATTTTCACCCTGAAATGTGGACACTAACCTATTGGGTAGAGGCAGTGACAAAGAGGAGGGAGGGTGTTGCTGAGCGTCCAGCTGTTTGACTCACTCGAGCCGGGATACAAAAGGATGCTGAGCTCCCAGCTGCGCCAGATGTGCCAGCGAATGGCGCTATTCTCGCACGGTAGCGTGGCTCAGCCGCTTCAAAAGCAGTACACATCCAGACGTATGAGGCCAGGTTTATGCCACGGGGTGACTTTAGCCAGCCAGGACGCTAGCTAGCTAGGTAGCTAATAGGCTAACGGCAATGCAGCTCAGATCCAGATGTTGGCTTTTTGTGGCGCGCCGCGCGAAACGAATCCCCGGCTGATAGAAGACGGAGCCTTGCACTGGTGTTCAGACTCATTGAGTTTTAATAATGCCCAAAATAATAACGAAGTGAGTTATTTATTTCATCCCATCAACAGATATGGTAGAACTTACTCCTCTGTAATAAGGGGGATAACAGTACAACCTTCAAGTCTACCTGAAAATACACAACGCCCCTTTCAGCCCACTTGATTAAAAAACGAATGAAATCCCCTCTGTGGCTCACTTTTGACTCCTTTTCTGCCTTGTCGTCTCAGTACATCCAGGCTGAGCCCCCCACCAACAAGTCCCTGTCCAGTCTTGTGGTCCAGCTGCTCCAGTTCCAGGAGGAAGTATTTGGGCGACATGTCAGCAACCCTCCTCTCACCAAGCTGCCAGTATGTCTGTCCCCTCATACAAATCGCCAGACCTGTCCACGGCTGTCTCTAACTGTTCCCTGTGTCTCTACAGATGAAGTGTTTCCTGGACTTCAAGGCAGGTGGGGCTCTCTGCCACATCCTGGCGGCTGCCTACAAGTTCAAGAGTGACCAAGGATGGTAAGACTTTCTTTCTAGCTGACCTGGTTGTCAAGATTTTAGAGTGTCGGATGATAAATGTAATGATCTTGAAATGAAGTGCACAAGGTTGTATTTTGCCTATGTTACTGTTTCTTGTGTAACTCCAGTCTAATTTCCTGGTAGGCGCAGGTTTGACTTCCAGAATCCATCAAGGATGGACCGAAACGTGGAAATGTTCATGACCATTGAGAAGTCCTTAGTGCAGGTGAGTTGGCTTTAATATTTTCTCTATGTAAGGTAATTACTCATAAACGTGGACAGTCAAACACAATTGTAAAATATTCAATGTTATTTTGGGAGATGTGATGGCAGACTTATTTATCTTCTTCGATTCGGACTTGTGCTTTTTTTTATTTAGAAACGTATGAATCAGAGAAAGCACAGAAATAAAAATGTTCCTCACAGGTGCGGAAATTGTATGATATGGAAAGTTGTATGAACCCTGTTTTATTTTAAGATTAAGTGCTTTAATTATTATTGTACATTGTATTTCCATGCGTATTTACGCAGTTGAACGTTATTCTTACACAATTGTTGAATTCTGTTTTTTTAGAACAACTGCCTAACCAGACCGGTCATCTACTTGAGCCAAGACATAGAGCCGAAACTGCTTGGGAAACTGAAAGACATCATTAAACGACATCAGGTGTGTTACTGACACATTGTGGGGTTGTTTTTTTTTTTACATTTTAGATCTTTAATTGGGCATTAAATGTAAATGAATGTGGCTCATCTTTGTTTTGTCCACAATAAAGCAAAACGATGGTTGTGTTTTATTGTGTGGGTTGTATCCGCTGCAGGGTTCAGTGACTGAGGACAAGACCTCCAGCTCCCATGTTGTTGTTCCTATTCCCACCAGTTTAGAGGAAGGTGAGTCTTCAGATGTTATACTTAAGTGAAGTTTATTGTTTGAACTGTGATTTCTGCTGCGATGTTTGGCTTTGTATTTACATCATTTGTCTGTTTGATGCAGAGGAGTGGGTGCGACCCGTGATGAAAAGAGAAAAACAAGTGCTGCTCCACTGGGGATATTTTCCCGACAGGTTGGTTTTATTAGCTTCGAGACAGTTACACGGCACAAAAATGGGAAAACTGAACAGTATTTTACAATTGGATCGCAAAGCATTGCCTGATATTTTTTGTGAAAGGAAAACATATTTGCGTCGTTCTTAATTCTTTCTTACCAGCTTAAATTCCGATTCAGATTATTTTATTATCAATTATATTCATAAAAACAAAGAAATCCATCGTATGCTCTGACGCATAAACAATAATACACAACCCACATCATTATCTTTCTCCTCACCTGACCTTTAACCTGCTCTCAACACATAGCTATGACACCTGGATTCCAGCCAGTGAGGTTGAAGCTGCTGTGGAGGATCCTCCCAGTACAGAGAAGCCCAGGAAGGTACAGTTTGTTGTCATGCAGTCTTCATCAAGTATTTTGCTTTTGTGGCTTGTGAGCAAAGCTCTGCTTGGATGAACTGTGGGATTCTTTCTCTTGCTCATGTTGAATGAATAAGGTCCATCCCGTCTTCCCTGGTATCCTTTATGTGGTGTTTGTCCGCAGGTCCACGCAAAGTGGATTCTAGACTTGGACCAGTATAATGAGTGGATGAATGAGGAGGACTATGAAGTGGGAGAGGGCTGCCCCAAGAGGAAGAGGATATCAGCCAAGACCCTGACAGATGAGGTGACCACACCTGATGAGCGGAGAGACAAGAAGCCTGCCAGTGCCAAGAAGCGGAAGCGCTCTCCATCGCCATCCCCCACCCCTCCACCACAGGAGAGCAAGAAGAAGAACACCAAAAAAGGGTGTGTGACCCTTCATGTTGTGATGACACATGTAACAGCTGTTGAAGAGTGTTTGGCTTCAGAAGTAGTATCAGCAAAACACAACACGTGAATAATCAAGTCTTCCCTCTGTGTGTGTGTATGTGTGTGTGTGGGGACAGGCCAACAACTCCGTACACCAAATCTAAACGGGGCCAGAGGGAGGAGGAACAAGAGGATAGTAAGGACATAGATGAAGCCTCACCTGTTCCAGCGTCTGAAGAGGGAAATCCAGCTAAGACAAGTGCGCAGGACACAGACCCAAATATGTGCAAAATATTTATACGTATACTTGACTTCATTCTGTATTTTTATTTTTGCAGATAACACAAAGAAGGACTCTGATTCAACCCCGGTGAAGGGAGGAACAGATATGGGTGAGCCTCTGAAAGCATTGTGAGCATGTGCAGTACTTCCCTCCAGGAGGGGAGATCAAGCCTCGGTTTATTAAATACGGATCTTATCAACACTGGGGCGATTAGAAATAAAAGTCATGTCAACTCCTCATTGTTAAACATTGATTGTCTGATGTCTTTTATTACGCGTTCCAAATGTTAAATTACTGGTGATTAATGAGTTGACGGCGCCCACGTTAGAGTCACTCCATCAGCAGTGTCTTGTTTGTTTGCTAGGGCTGTGGCTGAATGTGTAAAGTGATCAAGGGTTTGGCTGCATTTCCTGTATTTTGATCTCATATTTAGTTTTTTTCCTCTTGATTTTTATTCATTATCCATCTTTTGTGTTTTGAACAGATGAGCAAGAAGACGAGTCCATGGAAATAACAGGAAAGGTATGACAGGTTTTGAAATTGTGATAAAAAAAATTGAAATTGTGATAAAAAAAAATTGAAATTGAAATTGTGATTAAAAAAAAAGTACAGTTCAACTGTGGGGACAAAGAACCTGTGTGTGAATGTGTGTGTATAAACAGGAAGAGGAAGAAGGCTCTCCGAGTGTGAAGGGTGAACCAGTGAAAGGTTCAGACCTTCACGAGGACAATGTGACGGAGCAAACCCACCACATTATCATACCGAGCTATGCCGCCTGGTTTGACTACAACAGGTAAAACAACAAACTACAGTGGGTCTCTGAGGGGGTCAGAGCGGGGTCACCACCCGGTGATGATTATTTCAACTGACAAACATTCAGTTAAATTCAGTAAGAAATCATTTAAGATGTTTTCGCATTGTGGTCACCTTTGTGTTTGGATGGGGACAACTTGTGCAGCCTAATCCAACAAAACAGAGGAGTTAGGCTTCAGATCTGTTCTCCATTCAGCTCCATTCAGAAAACAATGCTTGTTGTCTCGTGAAAATAAACAACAAAGAATCAGTTCACCCTTTGATCAAATTGGTATCGTGATATAGTAGCTGTCCACCTTATTTTGGATCTTTGTATTTTAGTCATATCAAAGTTAGAAGCGCAGTCATTCAGACACAGCTCATGAAGGCTGTGTGTGCCTCACATCGTCTCCACCGCTCCACAGACTTTAGTTTCCTCGCTTTAACTGCCTCCAGATATCAGATTTCAGACGGGATGTCCACCGCTACAGAGCAACACCACGCTTGCGCTTGTGAGGGAAATATGTTTTGCAAAGAAACAGTGTACGCTGGAGGTGTATCAGACCTCGCGCAGATTTCGGCTTGAAGATCTCCTTAATGTTGATGACCAATGATGAATTTGAATATAATTCCACTAAAATAACCAGATTTTTTTTCCATGTCAAAGACCAAGGACATGGAAACACTGCAGTATCAACTGAGACTGAACTACAGATCACTGTGTAATGCTTGTTTCCCTCAGTGTTCATGCTATCGAGCGCAGAGCCCTGCCAGAGTTCTTTAATGGGAAGAATAAATCCAAAACCCCTGAGATGTAAGTAAATGATCAGTACTGAACACAGTCAGAATATTTTAGGCCATATGTCTCTGTAGAAAATATAAACATTTCATCTCTTATCTGTCTGCTCCCACCTTAAAACAGTTACCTGGCGTACAGGAACTTTATGATTGACACATACCGACTGAACCCTCAGGAGTACCTGACCTCCACCGCCTGCCGCAGGAACCTGGCTGGAGATGTTTGTGCAATCATGAGGTTTGTGGATGGTTGAACACGTGCATCATATTTAGAATCATTCGAGCAATGAAACTGTCAGGAGTCGTTCGAATGACCTGCTTCCTCTCCTGCAGGGTCCATGCCTTCCTGGAGCAGTGGGGTCTGATCAACTACCAAGTGGACTCAGAGAGCCGGCCCACACCCATGGGCCCTCCACCCACCTCTCACTTCCATGTCCTGGCAGACACTCCATCCAGTCTCGTACCCCTACAGCCCAAGACAGCCCAGGTCTACACACACACACAAACACACACACACACGCACACACACGCACACACGCACACACACACATACATTCTGCATTGTTTTACAAAACCTCTGTCATCGTGTGCCTGTAGACCCCCGCCACCCAGCCGATGATGTCCTTCCCAGACAAAGTCAAGGATAAACCAGCTGACCTGCAGAACTTTGGGCTGCGAACTGACATGTACAGCAAGAAAACTGGCTCTGCAAAGGTACAAGTCTTGTAATTCAGATGATTCAGTACTTCTATCATGACCTCTCGTATTAATGGGGGGGGTTTTTGTGCACAGAGCAAGAGTGCAGCGAGCTCCATGAGGGAGTGGACAGAACAGGAAACTCTATTACTACTTGAGGTAACAACAGTCATGTGTACTGTGATGATTTAAACAGGAATAGTGCGAGTGCTAATAATACCTTTTTTAGACGTAAGAAGCGTAATGTAGCGCTCATCGTCCTCAGGGCTTGGAGATGTACAAGGACGACTGGAACAAGGTGTCAGAACACGTTGGCAGCCGTACACAGGATGAGTGCATCCTGCACTTTCTGCGGCTTCCCATCGAAGACCCCTACTTGGAGGACAGCTGCTCATCACTGGGACCGCTGGCCTACCAGCCGGTTCCTTTCAGCCAAGCAGGGAACCCTGTGATGAGTACAGTGGCATTCCTTGCCTCTGTAGTTGACCCACGTGTGGCCTCAGCTGCAGCCAAATCTGCTCTGGGTGAGAAGAAGCTTATTTTTACACATTTCCCCCAAATGTACAGACACAAGTTCCTTCCTACACACAGACACAGTCTGAGCCAACAGCTGGTGCCACAGTTAAGATAAGGGTGTGATTGAATGTCACAATACAGAATTAAAGGCATTTATAAGATCAAGCATGTTAATTATGAATATTAAAACCTAAAAATATTTTCCCTTTTTCATTAAAAAAAACAAAAAACAAACCAAAGTAGATTTTTGGTGCATTAACAAAAACAAACACACAAATTAAACCAGGAAAAGAATGAGATGTTTGAATTATAAATAAATTTAAGTTAATTTTTATGTTACATATAAAACAAACCATAATCCTAAACCTCATCCCATCAGAGTTGCATGTCAAGCTCTGATTCTCTCTGTCTTCTTTCAACAAAAGAAAGGATTAATAATACTAATATGCTTCAACCTACATGAGAAAAAGAGAGAATTAACCACCCAGGGTGAAAGAAAATCTAAATGATTCTGGATTCAAAGAATGGTTAATCATTCACCAAAATCTTCTCTATCCCCTCCTCAGAGGAGTTTTCTCGTATGAAGGAGGAGGTTCCTGCGGCCCTTGTGGAGGCTCATGTTCGGCGTGTGGAGGAGGCAGCGAGGGTCAGTGGAAGACAGGACCCTCTGTACGGGCTGGAGGGGAGCGGCATCGCAGGCACTGGCCTGGAGGAGGGAGAAAGACCTGGTAGGATTGACACACACGTTTGCAGCAAACACGCGCAACAATATAGGAGAGATTGTAGAATTTTTACAGGGCAAATAAAAAACAGCACAAGAAAGAACAGATGAATCAGTTCTGCCTTTTTTTCTGCCTCGTCATCTAGATGA
Source organism: Aulostomus chinensis (assembly GCF_037954235.1). Taxonomy (NCBI): domain Eukaryota; kingdom Metazoa; phylum Chordata; class Actinopteri; order Syngnathiformes; family Aulostomidae; genus Aulostomus; species Aulostomus chinensis. Next base: position 17,565,128 of record NC_141322.1, read on the forward strand.
AAGCAGTGATGAAAATAAGAGCGACAACCAATCGAACGAAGAGAAGAGGGAGGCCAAGGTACGGTGGGCGTTCATTGTAATTCAGGTTCTTAAAGTGATCGTTTTGCTCATGTGGTACATCACGTCTCCCTGCTCTGTCCCTCTGCACAGGACAGCAAAGATGGAACAGCTGAGGAAGAGGAGAAGCTTGCTGAGAATGGAAAGAAAGAAGAAGAGAGAGGAAGAGAACCTGAAGGCGAGAGAGAGGCGGACAAAACCGAGACAGAGATGGGTATGAAGAACATCTCCGTCAGATAGATGGGAAATAGAGAGTTCTTGCCAGAGATGAGAATATTCTTATCTTTTTTCTTTCAGGTGATGGAGAGAAGGAGAAAGATGGAAAAGACGGAACAGAGGAAGCACAAAGAGAAGCTGAGAGTGAGGGAGAGAGGAAGGCTAAGGTGGAACGTGATGTGGGAGAGGGCAATCTGGCCACTGCTGCTGCCTCTGCTTTAGCTGCTGCAGCTGTCAAAGCGAAGGTGAAGTCGATCATCACAGCAACTCAACCTGCCGTCACCTTTCATTCACCGTGTCTCTAACTGACGTCCACTCTTGTTTGCAGCATCTTGCTGCAGTGGAGGAGAGGAAGATCAAGTCTCTAGTGGCTCTGCTGGTGGAGACCCAAATGAAGAAACTAGAGATTAAACTGCGACACTTTGAAGAACTGGAAACCATCATGGACAGAGAGAGGGAGGCTGTGAGTGGGGTTCCTGGGAAATGTGGTATTAGTGTGCGTTATTCTGGTTCTAAGCATTTAACATCTTTCTGTGTGTGTAGTTGGAGTACCAGCGGCAGCAGCTGCTGGCTGATCGTCAGTCTTTCCACATGGAGCAGTTGAAGTACGCTGAGATGAGGGCTCGCCAGCAGCACTTCCAGCAGATTCAACAGCAGCAGCACAGCCAAGCTGGGGCCCCGCACCCCACCCAGGCTGCTGCAGGCCCACCCCCCCAAGGCTCAGCTGCAAGTCAACAAGCTCCCAGCACACCAGCGCCGCAGCCGGCCCCCAGCCCTGCACCTCCAACCTCGTCTGGCCCAGCTTCAGAGTCCCAACCACCTCTAGGTGCCCATACCTCGCCCCCCTGTCCCCCAGGTCAGCCACTGACCACCCACTCCAGCTCCAGCACTACTCCTGTCCTCCATGGTGAGTGGAACATGAAACGCAAGACACCAGCTTCATAGCTGGACTGAAGATGGCTCTGCTCTCACCTACTAATACATAATCATACATAAGGCCGTCATTTTTCAGCTTACTGTACATTTTTGAGATGCAAGTAGTGCAGTTTACCGTTAACTAAATACACAGATATTCTGTGTGTGTGTGTGTGTGTGTGTGTGTGTGCGCGTGCGCGTGCGCATGTGTGTGCGCATGTGTGTGCTCTCGTTATTTTTTTAACTCCTTCTTTCTCTCCTCTTCCCATTTCACCTGTCACAGAGCCCAGCGCCCCTCTCCCCGGGGAAACACTCCACCCCTCAGCTCCAGTCCCACCTCCACAGTGAGAAATGAATCATTTCCCGAGAATCTGACAGACTCTGACCACTTTCAATCCTGCCTGTATTATCTAAAATGGAGAGGTCAAAAACCCACGTAAGAGAACTTGTTTTACATTTCCAGCATCCTGTTTTCTTCTCTGAAACGGTAAAAAAGTCCAGTCTAAATCAAGCCAACTCTACTATGACACCCCTATTAAATTGACTCAAGTGAATGCCAATGAAGAAGATAGATTTTCTGAGAGAAGCAGCTTGGCCAGTAGGACAGGAGCATCTCATCCATGATTTCACGCTCAACTTTGAGGGGCTAAGCAAAGAAGAAGAAATGTCTTATCTTGTGATTTCAGTATTTTCAAAATTGTTGCTTTTTTGTTTTTTGTTCTGCAACAGTTTGTCAACAGCTTACGATGTCTGACACTTTTTAATCTCTGCAGAGTTCTTCCGGTTGTACTGTCGGTACTGTTCGAAATATATGTAAGAGAAAAAAAAAGATAATGCACTTTTCCCTAGGTCTCATTTTAAGACTTGAAGCATCCATGAAATTGAACATTAGCACTTATATTATCCTTTAGTTGTCTTAAACACTTTTTCATACTGAAGGTTTAATTTGAAATACGACCTTTTTTCTCGGTATTTATTTGTCTTACATGAACAATGGTCACTCTACAGGGTTTGGCCTTAAGGTCATAAGAAATGTCGTGAAGAACACTTTGAAATCAGAGGCCTGTTTGGATGTAATTTGAGACGATGTACTGTAAACTGGATTTTCTGTTACAACACTTCTAGAAACACTCTTGAAAGTACTGACCCCTGGAGAACAATTTGAGGGAGCTCTTGGAGAGACTTCTTTATAAATATCTTGATCATGAAATCCCTTTTCAACAGCACTTAAAGAGGAACATAAGCTTCATCTTGGATGAGCTGAAAGGTTGTTTTTTTTGTTTTGTTTTTGTTTTTTTGGAGAATGTAGTTTTGTTCTGAAGGAATGACTGAAGTCTGGGAGTTTGTCGGTGACCACAGATAAGTGTTTATTCATCATTTTGTGTTAATTGCGAAACCAAAATGTTTTTAATCATGTTGCTCTATTCCGTGAGTGTTATTGTGTGGGAAATGAAGAGGATTTTAAGCAGCTTGTTTTTTTGTCGGTGCATTTCAAGTTAGGTGTTGAAGAAATGCTAACGCTGTCAGAAACAAGGAAGCTCGCACCTTAAACAGCTGAGAATGGAGAATCGTGTTCTTTAATATCTGCAACAATATCCTCACTTTTTATCCTATCAATTTTTTTATATTTTTTACTGTCTGTTTTTCCATCTTCTTTCTTTTATACGTCAACATTGTAACTTTATATTATTACCTTTGTAGCCTATATTTACCCTCTCCACTGTTGTGTGTGTGTGTGTGTGTGTGTGTGCGCGCGCGCGCAGGTCTGTTTGACCTAAGAATGTGTGTATGGTGTCGGCATGCCATTAAGGTCCTGAAAACCTTATTACAATTCAGTTTTATTTCCAGTGCCATTCGGTGTGTGTCATGATGTTTGAAGAATTACTAAAAAAAAAAGGAGAAAAAAAACATGCTTCTTTCTGCACACGGCACCTCACGCCAGTGTCATGAAGTATAATCCTGTCAAAAGGTGAAACTTTATGGTTAAGTTCGTCAAGCCAGTATTGCAGTGCTCGCCACAGTAGCGAGCATAAATGGACTTCTTTTGTCTGTGTTATTACAACATTATGTGGATTTTGTGAAATGAAATATGTGTCCGTTCAGTTTCTGTATGTTTTTCACTATGCTGAAGGTAGCAGCAATTGCATTATTATACGGTAGAAATCAATTTTTCCTCAGTAAATCACTTTAGTGCTGACAGTTACTCTGGCAGTTTGTATCAAAACAAAAAAAAAAGTTAAACAAGAGGTTCAGGTTTTAATTACAAAATGTTGAGGAAAAAAAATAAAGATGTGAAAAACGGGTTTGGTGTTTGGTTTCTTTTTCTCTCAGTACCGACATTGACTGGTTATAAAAGGCTGATACAACAGATGTCAATCCAGACGACACTAAAACAGTTATTTACTTTGGAAAATATCTCCTTCACCAAATATGACACATCTTTAAGCCTGAAGTTTTCCTTTTGATAAATATGTACTTCTTGGGCAGCACGGTGGTGCAGTGGTCAGCACTGTTGCCTCACGGCAAGAAGGTTCCAGGTTTGAGTCCCGGCTCCAGCACAGGATCTTTCTGTGTGAGTCTGCATGTTCTCCCTGTTCCTGTGTGGGTTCTCTCTGGTACTCCAGCTTCCTCCCACAGTCCAAAGACATCAAGAGAGGACGAGGCTGATTGATACTCTAAATTGACTGTAGGTGTGGCTGTGAGTGTGAATGGTTGTCTGTCTCTATGTGTTGGCCCTGTGATGGACTGGTGACCTGTCCAGGGTGAACCCTGCCTCTCACCTGAAGGCTGCTGGGATAGGCTCCAGCCCCCCCCCCCCCCCCCCCTAACAGGATAAGCGGTAGAAAATGGATGGATATACTTCTCTTCTACTTCCCTTCACTGAGCCTCTGAGAAATATTTGTCACAGGTGAAGGTTTGGATCTGAACCTGAATTTGAATTTAATTGAGCAAGTTTGACATTTTTTTCATTTGGCTAAATGGTTCATTGTTGTAGCTCTGGATTCATTTATTATTGCGAGTACTGATGTGTAATCTGAAGGGCTGATACCTGTAACTTGACTCTGATACTTATGAAAAACCATTTGAACAAATATAATTATGTTCGCCATTGATGTCACCGATGTTTGGTTTCAGCTCTTTGCCATTTTCACACATGAAAATATAAATCAATCATCATTCCATTCAAGCATGTTGAAAGACACAAACCATTTTTATTCAACACTATTAAGTGTAACTTCTCATTATTCACATTATCATCATCCAGGAAACAAAGCCAGTTGGCAAATTTAGCGATGACGGTGGATTGATAAAGTGGCGTCAGGTGAAGCGGGCGGGGCTGAGTGATGACGGGACGAGATGGGATGAGAAGTTCTTCACATCAGACAGAAAAGGCACTTTAGAAATCAAAAGGGATTGAGAAAGAAAACGTAGACTTGTTGTTAGGATGATGAGGGATGGACAGGAAAGTGAACATTAATAAATCGATAAATTAATAAAATGAAGGACGGGATTGTGTAATCTGAAATCATCAGCCGCTCATCACCATTCGGACCAGTTCTGCCAAGAGAGAGAAGAACAGGGGAATCATTCGCGTTGGCGCTGACGCTCCAGGATGGATACAGACAGAAGTTAAATATATCCTACACACACCCAAAAGTTAATGATGATCTTATAATTATTTCCTCTTTCGTGTGACCAGTGGCTTCCTTCCGTTTACAGGAGGGCGACAAGGGTCTCCTGAAGCTTTACACCACCCCCCCCCCCCCCCCCCTTAGTGGCAGAGTGCCATCTGGTGGTTGCGAGTGGGACTTCATACAGAGTACCGCTCAGGGTATTTTCACACTTTTCTCATTTAGTCCAGTTTCAACTGAACTCCGATCCGGATCAAAACACTCGAACTGAGATCATCTCTGCTGTCAACTGCTGTCAGCTGTCAGCTGTGCAACATGACCCCAGGAGTTACCTGGTGCTGCCGGTTCATCTTAACCAACGTCAGATATGATTTCTGACCAAGGGGCTGCGACAAGTCTCATGGGACTTGTGTTGATGTATTTAGGAGCGGACATGTTGTCTGTGTGAAATCATACAAGAGGAAAGCACTCATCACCTACTCATCAACCAATTTGGCCCACAGCAAACAAACTGTAGGTGTAAAAAGCACCCGGACTGAAGGGGTCAATTTGGGATGGATCCAAGGGAGCTGCTCATCCCCTCTCCTCGTGATGTGGGGACAGAGACTGTTACACCCGTCAGTGGTCACGTGACCCAGAGGCCCAGTGACTCCTTGATAAATCCTTCCACACTCAATGCACTGTACCTTCATAATTAATGCAGCCATTAGCGTCTTCATGTCCCGCTAAAAGCGTTTCCACTTCCTCCTCCGTCATTTTTTCACCTGGAACACAAAGTCTAAGTAGTTGGTAAGGAACACATTGAGAGAAGAAATAAAACCTGATAAAGACACTGAGAAGATTGCCTTAGTCGTCTCTCTGGAGCTTCTTTACCAAAGAAAACAAACCGTTTCTTACCCAGGGTGGTGAGTACGTGGCGTAACTCTGCTCCCATCACGGTCCCGTTTCCCTCCTTGTCAAAGACACGCAGACCCTCGATGATGTCCTCAAAGGAGCCCTGGTCCTTGTTCTTAGCGATGGCCTGCAGCATTGGCAGGAACTGCTCAAAGTCCAGCATCTTGTGATTCATCTCTGCAAGTAGACAACGTGAGATTGAAGACCGTCACTTACAATGTTTCTATTTTAACCATTTTCATGATGGTTGACTGTTAATCAAGAAAACATAGCGGATCAGTCTGATGTGGTTCAGTCTTCGGCGGGTCGGTAGATGGCTGAGAGAACTTGCCTTCTAACTTGGGGTTTCCAAGGATTTTCAGCACCTCAGAATTGACGGGGTTCTGACCGAGGGCCCGCATCACGTCACCACACTGGCTGTAGCTGATCTTCCCCTCGCCTGTCCGGTCGAACAGAAGGAAAGCCTCCTTGAACTCTAAAGAGAAGAGAAGAGTTCACACGGTTAATCAACGTTCCAAACAAAAGTTCAAGACAAGCAAATGCAGACCCGCCGAAGGCTTTAGAGTCAGGCAAACAGTTTCGTCCATGCATTTGTTGTTAAACAGTAAAAGTTCAAAAATAGTTCAACTTAAAAACAAAAAATGGTGAATGTGCAAAAACATTTTGTAAAGTTTTGTGGTGCCCACTATCATCACTTCATTATGTAATACAATAGTCTTTTTTTGTGTGTAATTATTAAAATCGCTGAAATTCTATTGCCAGCCACCAAAGTGACCTGACTAGCTTTATTGGAAACATTGCATTCAGTGACTGTATGAACGATGACACATCACTCTTCTCTGGCTAAAAATATCATTTCTATCTGCCATGTTTCCTCATCAGAACACGAACAGCAGCGTGCTTCACCAAACCAAGTTGTGTCACGTCGTGCTGTAAAGTTTAGGTGTAATCTAGACGTGATGTCATCCTGTTCTGATGTAATCCAATTCGACAGCTTTGCCACTTTTACAAAGATTTTCATTTTCACCACCAAAGAGGACGTAAACCTTATTTTATTGTTAATAATAAAACATTTCTTCTAATGAATTTGCCCTCTCTGCTATTCCACTGGCTCGAGTTTGAAGAATGAACATTCCAATTAAAAACCTATTCCGAAGTGCACACTCTGAACCCTTCCCCTCCAATCTCATGACTGTCTGTTTTCCTTGTTTGAGCTGAATGTCTGTTCCTGGTAAATACTTAAGAGAGTTGTGGAGGAGTCGGATTCTGATTCACGACTGTTATGGAGGTTGTAGGCGCTGAGGGTGAAGATACTGTTCATCACTGGAAAACATAACCTCGAGACGGTATAAATCAAAACATCTTAATAAATGTTGATTGTATTACATTCTACAATCATGACACGCTCTGAAATGTCATGAATTTCAACCCTCCTTAGGACTCACCCATGATCTGGTCCTCCGTGAAGTCAGACTGGTTGGGGCAGGGTGAAGGCAGAGGGGAGGGGCGGTTAGATGAAGCAGAGACCGGTTAGTGTCCAATCTGTTTCCCCCATCCTTATGTTTCCCCCCTTTCACCAAACCTGCACCTTACCACCCAACCTAAACCCCCACTAGTCCCTCGAACTACAACTAACCACTCCTTTAATGTCCTGACCCCAACTGCGGAGGTTTAACATGATGGGAACAACATTTGATGGGGAAACACATTCCTACGTAACACCGGTATTAGTAGGATTTGCAAACGCGGTTAATCCACCATTACAGCTAACGCTCTGTTAAGCTAACAGCCTCTACAATAAGAACCCGTTATCTACGAGCATGAATGATAACGTTGTAGTTATCTATCGTAACTATGTTAATTCACGAGTCTGCACCAGTGTCTCTACTTACCATGTCTATGAGTTGTTGGATAGCGACAGACGGGAGACGGTCAGTCAGTCTTCACTCACTCAGCTCTGAGGAGGACACCAGCTAGCATCATCGGCTCAAGAGCATCCCCGATGACGTCACTGCACCAGCCAATCGCACGCTGCGAATCCATGGGTGCGTCGCCCGCTTATTTGCAATTTTGCCTGATTAAATGACCGTACGAACCAAAGAACCCAAACATGGAGTCGCACAACAATCCTTCTGCTGCCGCCACTGGCTGAACCTCATATTCCTCTCAGGAAAACAGGACGAGGCTTTTCCTCCACCAAGTATGAACCTGGTACACTCGGGTTTAATATGGTGGAGAGACAACACAGCATTGGAATACACGCTGTGCCACAGTCACACGACTTTCCTGTTTTGCTTAAGTAGCATGCAGCAGTTAAATAGTGCGTCTGCGTCGTCAGGGATGCCGCACAGGTGCTAGAGGGTGTTTGACGTGGAGGAGCTACAAGGCCTGGACCAGGCCCCCCATAGCCAAAGCAGCAGAGAGAAAGGTCTTGCAGAAACAGAAGAAAACGTATAGTGTCTGACCCAGTTTTGTTCCAGCAGCAAAGATGTCGATTCTAAAGTTTTATTTGACCTTTGCAATACGAGGATCTCGTCACCGAGCACAGAAACGCTTTCCAATGTGATTCCTGGATAACGTTTTTTTCTTTGTATGTGTGGTGACACCAAATGATGTTGCAGAGCTGGGAAAGCAGGTCTTTCACGTTTTCTGCAGCCAGGTCGAAAATCCTGATTATGAGACAAACGTCAGCACAAGAGAGTGAACAAACTTGCCACTGTATATCAACCGAGCGTTCCAGACATAAAACATTTAATTGTGGGGTTGTTGATTTCATCAGCCAGGGCTGACAGTTATACAAATTCGAAGTCATGTTGACATGTGACAGTATTCGCTCTGAGCATTACAAAAAGACAAAGGGAGGATTCCTCCATCATCACTGTGCTTCGTCACTGGCAATCTCACAACACTGAAATCGAACAAAGTCCAGTACTCGAGCCTCCTTGCCCCGGAGGAACTGTGCTACGGTCATGCTGGGGTCTGTCAGGAGGCTCTGGGGAAGCAGGCGTGTCTCGCTGTCACCGCAGGGGAGGTCATCCATGTTACCCAGGGACACGGGAGCCTCTCCCACGATGTGCTGTGCCAATTTATGTCCCAAAGTTTGCTGTTCTCCATCTTTTCCACCCTGGAATACTACGAGAGCGCCATAGCGTCCCATCGCCACTTCGGTCTGGCTGGTGAAACGGCCATGTATGTACGAGCCAATGTGCCACTCGGCAGGGGTGCTTACTATCACAGCCCGCTTCGCGTGCAAGTTCTCACCAAGCTGACCTGAGGGAAAGGAAAGGACAGCACATTCATCTGATGTCAACATGAGCTCCCACAGATAGTTTAAATACTTTTGGAGGTCTGCATGATAAATATTTATGTTCAAAAACACGATAAATGTTTGTCATTATTTCAACGAAGGCACTTCAGATGTAAGTCGTCAGCGTTTTTCTGTTTTATTTGTGATCCAGCTCATTTTCCCCCCCGATACTTTCATATATTACAAAAACACCTTTCAGCTTAAATTGATGTTGCAGTGATTTCATGTGACTTTATTCAGTGGAAAACATCAAACATATCCAACTTTAAGGAAAACTTGTCTGGAACTATTTAGTTTAAATCTTAGACTGGTAAAAACAACAACAACAAAAACTGAGGAACAATTTACAGTCTGAAATGAGGAAGCATCAGTGTTACTGACCGATGGTGAAAGCCACCCGATCCGCTAGTGAAGTTCCCTCCTTCACACTCACTTTACTCAGCTCATCAGCGACCAGGAGACTCTAAAAACAAACGCAGCTTGAGTGCCGAGTCACAGCAGAGCTTCCCTCTAACATACTCTCTGCACAGCTGGATATTGCTTTCTGTAGATGCGCACATGCTGCGCCTCATTGATGTGAGATGGTAAAAGTCATGTACGAACAAGTCACAGTTATATCTTAATTAACCAGGTGAACATTCCAAAATGTCAAAACTGACAATTAAGCCCTCTGATGCTGCTAGCATGTTACTTTATTGAGCTAACAGTGCTGAAAGAGATCCACTTAATGTGCATCTATTTAGGGAAGTCTTGGTAAAATGTTCAGGGACTTTCCGGTTTCAGAGCCTGTTTCTGCTGGCAGCATGTCGCTGTACCTTCACATAGCCTGCTTGGCTTTGGCTTTTATTTTGATGGTGAGCTAAAGTGGAAAAGACCACATCCTTCACCAGCTGCTGGAACTTCTCATTGCGCGCGACAAAGTCTGTTTCACAGTTCACCTGCACCGGACACACACAAAGAGATGAGGTATCAGTAAATGACTTCGATCAGGCAGCAAACCAGAGCCACCTCTGGCCTTACCTCCACCATAACGGCTACTCTATCTCCAACAAACAGTCCGATGACACCCTCTTTGGTCGTTCGACCCTCCAGTTTGTTGGCTTTGCTCCAGCCCTCCTCCCTGGCCTTCTCATGAAGCCACGACTCAGCCTGAAGGTTTGGTGCATCACACACAGAATTCAGAAATAGATTCAGGGGTGAGGCTCAGTCTCAGGCTGGAAGCCGGGACTGAACATTTGAGATACGAGTCATTTTCAGTGTTGGGGGTGGGGTTTACCTGCGTTACGTCATTATCAAATTTCTCCAGTGCTTTCTTGCAGTTTATGAAAGTATAGCCAGTGCTTTTCCTCAGTTTCATCAGAAGGGCTTTGTCAGCTGCTAGAAGCGGATATCCTGTGTGTAGTGCCCGTACCCGCTGGGAGGTGCTGACCTGCAGGGGACATGTTGTACAGGTGGTCCAGTACCAGAACCCAAAAATGTCCAGTGACTGAGATGGACTGAGACAGTCAGGTACACTACCAAGTAACATGTTATTTCACGTAAAATATTACACGTACACATGTTTTTATAAGAAAAACTGGGATCATCTCAGCATTACATCTGTAAAACTGGCCCCAAAAATGCGAGTAAATTAGAAAGGAAGCTAACGAGCAACCAATGTCGGTACGAATTAAAAATTTGAGGCTAAATCGCAAATATGAGGAGGCTGACTCTACTTACCTTTGTTACATGTCTTGTAAATGTTGACAATAAACGCACAAGTGTCATCTTTACGACTGGTGGAAAGGAACATTTACAAAATCAGTCAGAATGTCATTGAAATCCACGCTGTGTACGGAGGCCGAGCAGGGCCAAAATACGTGCGTGCGTCTAGTTGTCATCAATTGCTTAGCGCCCTCTGGAGTACAGGAATACACACATTTTAAACTCCCATTTTAGGTACTAAAATAGTAAATATAATGCTCGTCTTAAAGATTAAAAGTATATCCAGTCACTTTTTTATTTAAATAAATGAAAAAATAAAGGCATGGATGTTGCTTTGTATAATCCTAATGTAATCTTCACACTGCAGAGTCTGAGGGCTCAGGTGACAATAGTGAAGAGCCAAGAGATGATTAGCGGATTGCATTTCACCCTGTCAGGACTCTAAAATATAATAAATACATAAATTTTCAGGTTCCAGGTTTCTATCTGCAGCTCTGATCATTAATGTGTGTCTCATCATGAGGAGATAAGCTGAAAAAAAACAGCTTCATTTTTATGTATTTCAAATGCTTTTATCTGTAAATCATCTACTACTACGAACTGCATGTGAATTTTTTCCATTCAAAAAACTTTAATTTAACCTCCATTGCAAATACAAACAAAGCTATGTCCTGATGTAAAAAAAAATCCCTGCTTTTTATTATTATAATTACCATTATTAATCATTATCATTGATATTGTTATTATGAATTGACATTTTGCATGACTTTTATAAATACTCAAAGCCACTTCATAATAAAAAGGTTGTCAAAAGAAGAAGAGTATGTGATCTTTTACCTCCCTACGAAATTAAACGTGGAATTATGCACAAAGTTAAAAAAAAAAAAGACTGGCATAATCTTCTTTTGTAGTCATTTTTAGAGTTTTTTTTTTTCAATTTCATTTTTTAAATCTTGACACAAAGACAGCAGTTCCCAAGGAAAGAACCACAATGTTGCTCTTGTCTAATGAATCACACAGACATTATTTTGATACTGTCACTCTGTAGCTGGACATTTGAGTTAAATCATCAAATCAAATAAATTTTTTGCTGTTTTGTTAATGGCAAAACACGTGACTTCAACATGATCGGCTATTTTTATACAAACCCTGTGAAACGCAGCATCTGTCTCTCTGGCAGGAGCAAAAAGAAAGGTCCTTAAAGAGTGTAATAGTCTTCAACAGATCTTAAACTTCATACTTTTGATGTGAAATGCATGATCATATCAGAGCAAAGGTTCTGCATCTCACTTTTTGATGTTTTGGTGATAAATTTAAACTGTGTGTTTGAGCTAAGCAGGTGGGGAGTTTGACAGAGAAGTTTATTTACACGTTTTGAAATATATTTCAGGTCCATACTTTATCATTTTTGTTCAAACATACAACCCAAATACCACAGTGAACTTATTACAACATGTAACAAGAAAGTATTGACACTCTGCCATATGGGCTGGCTCATGGGATGCATGGGTCGGGTGAAACGTGCTATAAAAGGACGACCGTGATAAGAGTCAGATCGCCTTGTTTTCACGGTCCTGCTTAGCCAAGATGAAGATTGTGTTGGTCTTTGCTCTTTGGGTGAGCCTGCTCTGCCTGGGACACAGCAGTAGGTTTTTCCTCCTTTATTATGACCACAACTCACCTGTACAGATGAATGTATTAACATGAAAAACCGCTACAAAGGTCATTAATGTCTTGTTATACGTCCGGTTGGTTTGCAGACACCCTGGACTCCTGTCAGGGCCGCTGTGGTTATGGAACAGACAGTAACTTCTCCTGTCAGTGTAATCCCTCCTGTGAGCGCTTCAAAGACTGTTGTTCAGACTACGCTGAATTATGTAAAGGTAAGTTAGATATTAGTAATGACTGTTTATCTACCAACGTGTGCCTCCCATCACGTGCACGTTTCACTTCTAGCTGGAGCCACGTCCTGCAAAGGCAGATGTGATGAGAACTACAACTCTCAAAACGAGTGTCACTGCAACTCCAAGTGCTCCAAATACAACAACTGCTGCAGCGACTACGCAGACGTCTGTGACAGTAAGACAAACTGCATGTCACCCCTGGATGACCCCCACTAGCACAGCGAACAACCGACACTTGCGCCAACATCTGCTGACTTTCACATCCACCCACGAGGGGAATTATTGTCGTGCAGTAGCGAAGTCAGATAGAGTTATGAATAGAACACAATAAAATGAAGAATGGAATATTTATAAGGTAATGATAAGGTATAATTTTTTCAAAATTTGTATCTTTTTGAGGTGTTTTGGTTTGCTGACAATAATATATAAATTACGTACACTTTGAATTTTTTGCAACATAGAAAAGCGTAAAAATACCACCTCTACTACTATTACTACAACTAATAAAGATAAAGTATACAATAATAAATCAGCTTCCAGCTCTAGTGAACCAAAAAAATTAAATAGGAAATACAACTTATTTACAATATATTAAATGTGAAAAATTGTAAAATTAAGAGGTAAACAAAGCAGTCACTAAAGGGATACAAAAAGATGAGATATAAATATTTTAAAATGTGCATGATAAAAAATCAGTACGTACATGTGAAAGTGTGATAGATTTTTACCAGTTACATGAAAGTAAGCTGTTATACAGGAGTGATTCTAATTCTAATGGACACTGAATCAGAAATCTGAAATCGGAAGCAACAAGTAGCTCCAAAATTTCATGTTAAACTCATATTTTCTGGAGGTCATTGCAATGCAACCATTTGCTCATTGTTCTCTCTCAGGCTGTCATTCTGCTTTTGGTCAATGTCACCAGCAGGTGTCCCTGTTGTGCTAATAACGCATAACAGTCAAAAGAAGTTCAGTTTGCTCATCCCAAGCATTTTTCTCTATTTTTACCATATTAATTCAAATCAGGATATATTCAGTGTTAAGAGTACTGATGTCTGTGTAATTGTGTGTGTTGCTGTGCAGGTGCTGGTGGCGGTAGTGTGGTCTCTGATGCTGAGATCAAAGCCATCTCTGAGACACTTTACGCTCTGGACTCAAACAGAGCATCTGCCTCAGAGTTAATCATTGACCCTCAGGCTCTGGTTCCAGACTCTCAGACCAGTTCTCAGATGGACCTCTCCTCTGAACCGTGAGACCACATCTTTCATCATCAAGCTCCTCTTCTCCTGGATTCATTGAACCCTCATTTGTTCTTTTGTCATTTTGCTGTTGGTTTTTTGTACTTCCAGCTTGTTCCGCTACCTGGATGAGGAGGCTCTGTTCTCCAGGCCTACCTACGCTGCTCTCCTGGCTGTGCTGGACAACTACCACAGGATGACAGGACAGGCGGAGGACTTCAGCTCTCAGCAGTTGGCTGAACAGGAAACTTTCGTGAAGGAAACCATGTTGAACACGGAGCTGGGCAGGGAGCTGTTTGCTTTCTTCTACACCAAGGGTCAGTCGCGCTCTTGAAACGTATCTTTACCCTTCACCTGATGTTAGCGGCTAAAATGAATGCTACTCTGCACTCTAGGTGTCTATGCAACAGAGGGAGAGTTCATTCATGATCTGAAGATGATGTGGTTCGGCCTGTACTCCCGCAACAACAACAAGATGGACTCCAGTGGTTTTGAGCACATCTTTGCAGGTGTGTACATGTGATTGAAATGCTCCAGGTGGCTTTATTTTCTCTGGGTTTATCGAGAAACACATTCTGTATCAGGTGAGGTTAAGGGAGGGAAAGTGTCCGGCTTCCACAACTGGATCCAGTTTTATCTTCTTGAGAAACGAGGACTGCTGAACTACTACAGCCACAGCTTCAACGGGCCTGTAAGCACAGATATTTAAAACATGTTGGTGTACTGTTACCTACACAGCATTGCCTTCATTTCTTGCCTGTCTTATTGTCCCGCTCTCAGTGGACAACCTACCCCGACGTCATGGGGATGCAGTTCATGTGGGACGGCTACTTCAAACAGGTCGGCTCTGCAGTTATCGGCTGCAGCCCTGAGTTTGACTTTGCTGTTTACAGCCTGTGTTACATCACTCGCCCTGGAAAACAGTGAGTACAAATGATGTGTATGTGTGTGTTTGTGTGTGTGTTTTCTTTTCTCTTGCTTGTCAGCTCCTCTGATTCTGTTGTTTATGTGTCTTCAGATGTCATCTGAGCCTGGGAGGGAAGGAGTTGATTATCCAAACTTACACCTGGGAGAAATCTTTCTATGGTGATGGGAAGAAGTTTATCGGCTCTGCGTTTCCTGCAACTCCCAGGAACTGAACCTGCCATAGATGATTAAAACTTATGGAGGTGCCAGCTGATATAAACGGATTGAGATAATATTCCCAACAGGGGCATTATGTATCGGTGAGAGATGCATGTTTAAAAATGATCATATGAAGTATATGTGTCGCACCATTTTTCTTCCAAATGTCTCAATAAAGCAGTAGTCCAGCCACACAAGTGTCTCATCACTACTTTCATAAACAAAGTACATAAACCAGACAGTCTATTCATCTGCAGTGAAACCTTCCTGGCCTCGCAGAGCATGAGAATGTAGCGCTCTCCCGGGGGCACGATCAAGCTGTGCCTAATGGGGCAAAAAATGGGCGTTTACACACCCTCAGCGGGCACAATAGTGACACCAACCCTTCAATAGTAAGAGCATGTGAGCATTTGACACAATTGCTTATTGTCCTACAAAACAAAACAACAAACAAAATGCAGCCTTTTTGCGATATGAACTATAGAAACAAAAAGACATGAACGGATCCTGTTCTGCTTGACCTACTCTGAACAGTAGCCACCAGCTAAACCTGCTCTTATCAGCTGTCCATAAAGCTGTTTGTATAACTCCCCAGTGTGTGTGTGTGTGTGTGTGTGTGTGTGTGTGTGTGTGTGTGTGTGTGTGTGTGTGTGTGTGTGTGTGTGTGTGTGTGTGTGTCCAGCTGGGATGGGGGTAGATTTTACTCTTTCACTCATCCAGGGTGACTAACAGGATAAATTGTGGTCTGCCGACAGAACAGGGGGACACACTTGCAGCCCCGTTTAAAGAAAGTATTACAGGAGATGGATCTGCCACTGATCCCATTGTCCGCTAGTCTGTGTGCATTCATGCAAAATTAGAGCACAAGACCCGTCCGTTTGCAGCAGAACTATGGCCCTCAGTGACTCATCTGGTCCGGTTAGGCCAGGGAAGAACTTCTCTGGCTGTTTTGTCAGACCATAGCACATCTTCTGAACTGACAGCTACAAAATTAGAAGAGTAAATCTTCTCTCTTTTCATGCTGATATTTCTAAAAGCTCGAAATGAATCAAATTAAATCTCAGTGGGGCAAATAAAAGAAAAAAAGATTCAATTGTTTCCTTTGTCATCCGCACAACTTCATAATCGAATTATAGCTGGCCACCCGCCAGCGTGTCCTCGCATCTCCCCCAAATTGGCTTCTTCTGGCAGATCTTGTGAGCCACCTGACTTTTGTTTTGTAATTATATTATCCCGCTCTCCCTTTAGCGTGTTGTAGCTAATGGCTGCGCAGGCTAGCCCAGCTGCACATGCAGAAACAAAGCTGCTTATGGCGCCAGACAATAGACCCGTGAAAAAGGGACGCCTGAAGGCGGTCAACCAATGAGCACGCACAACAGGGGGCCAACAGAGGGTTTAGGGAAGGGTTGAGGGGGTTTAGCGGTTCAGGCAAAGTAGGGGGGACTATTTCATCCAGTAGTGGGGTCAATCATTGAGATGGTAGGTGGGAGGACACATGGTCAACATCACCCCTGTCTCCCCCAGGTCGCTCCTGGGCTGGAGGGAGGTTCAAGTTTGGCTTAGATGGGGGTCATTTCTAAAGTTGATGGGGGACCATGAAACACAGAGTAACGTTCATTCTCTGGAGTTTTTGAAGGCTGTCCAAACAATTTGATGACCATATTGTCATTACTATTAGCACTAGCACCCATTTTGAAGTAAATATGAAGAGACAGAGATAATCTTGGACAACTGAAGAGACTGTGTAAAAACGTCTCTAAGAGCCTGCTGATAGTGAAGACTATAATGTGTGTTCCCTAACATGAACACACATGACCACATTGATTTCACACACACACACACACACACACACACACACACACACACACACACACACACACACACACACACACACATACACACATACTCCTCATGCTGTTGGCATCTCTCCCAGGACTTCCAGTATGACAGATGGACAAAACCCACTTTCCCTCACTGTCACACACGCAGAAGCACTAGGGATTCAGAGGAAGGTCATGCTCGTGTGTGTGTACTCAAGTGAAGTTTTATGTGTGGTAATAACTAGATTGAACAAACATATCCTGGAAAGGTGAGTGAACGTCCTCAGAGCAATGCTGAGCAGCCAGGGGAGAATAGCCGAGCATCTGAGCCTCCGACTGTTAAAATAGGAAGTTAAGTTCCACTATCATCATGTGTGGCGGGCGCAGAGGGAGCTGGGGGACATTATGGCATACATACAGGACACACTTGAACACTACTTGTGAGATATTAATTGAAACAATGTGGGTTCAACTTAGAAATGAATGAAATTTAATTGGCAAGAAGCTAAATAATGTACATGAGCATTTTCGTATCATTAACAGCGTTAGGAGAGATTGCAATAGGGGCACAAAGCCTCTGCTAACACAGTCCCCAGCTACCTCCCCTCTGGGGATGCTGAGGGCCTGGCTCCACTATTCCCATTCCAGGCTGCAGGTGCGGAATGGCAGCAACAGCAACCCTGGGGGAGGAGCAGTGGGTTGCGGTGGTCGGAGTGGGGATGAAATGGGACACAGAGGCTCATACGTTGGGTGTGCACACAACCTTGCAGCCTATCTTGAGTCTCTCTTTTGGCGCATGTGGTGCACCGATCCTAAATAAAAGGTATTCCCTGTTACTTCATTCCCAGATCAGTGATGATGAGTGCGGAGGAACACGACGTCGTGTAAATCCTACCTAAATTACTGACATTCACAAACGGATGGGAAAATGTATCACTTGCATTTTAACATTTAACACTCAAATGCGTGTGGTGGTAATATTTGTTAAAATAAAATCATCTTTTACAGGTCAGATGTTTTTTTAAATAGTTATGAAAGGTTTTTTTTTTTACAACCTGAGATAAGTTTGAACTGAACTGTCTGCAGCTGTGACAAGTAACTTAGTAATCAGTATGAGTTCTTTGCTAACTTGTGGTCAGGTTGTCTCCATGTGTCTGTTTCCCCCGCTCACAAAAAGTTGAAGATTTCCTTTAAATGACAATCCAATATGGATTAATTGATTAATCAAGATAATCATTGATAAATGCACCCCCCCCCCCCCCCCCACACACACACACACACAAACAGACAGTAGTGTATAAATCAAGGAGCAGGGGGAAAATATGAATGCAGGTATTGGCTCTTCCATATTTGAGAGCTGCAATTTAATATTCAGTGTTTATTTGACATGTCTGAAGGGAAACTTTAATTCTTACCTAAACAGCATGAGAGCCACATTTCATTCAGGGAATCCTAATCAAACACGCAATGTGGGTCGTTATGCTTAAAGGTGGAGAACCAAGAGGCCATGGACTTGACCGAGGCACCTCATCTGGTCCATGCTACCTCTGGGTGAAATGAACTTGTTCAACAGACTATCTCCGCCGTGGGGCTGGATGGATGGATGGATGGATGGATGGATGGATGGGTGGATGGATGGATGGATGGCTTTAAGAGGATGGAGTAAACACCTGCTCACATGCAACTTCAAGCTGTCACATACAGTTAAGCTCAACAGCCTCAGCGCGTCTCCCCACCGCTCCTCAATGCAAAGCAACAAAGGGCCCGGGCCTCTCCTGCCTGTCTGGGGTGTTAGAGCGAGCGAGCTTATGCACATCTCCACAAAACACACACACACACACACACACACACACACACACACACACACACACACACACACACACACAGAGTGGAGCTCCAGAGACCGCCACGGGCCAGCCACGCGCGAGCCCTTGCGCGTCAGCAGGAGATGGATGGCGGAGGGGGGGAGGAGCTTTACTACCCGGGAGGTTAAAGCCAGAGCCCCTGTCGAGTGACCCGAGACTGAGGGACAGCTCTGAACAGGGACACAGTGAGACAGCTCTGGTTGATGGACAAGGACACCAAACTGTGAGCACTGAAGACAGGAATCATCGGTCAAACTTCGAGAGAGGTATTTGAAAGCTTCTGACAAATATATTTAAACGTTATTAAGTAATTCATACAATCTAAAAGAGTTTAACTCTTCACTTTTATTCCGCGCAGTTCACAGTTTAAGTCTCTAACTTGAACAGAGGCAACAGGAAGTAAATAGAGACTTTTAAAAAAAAAATACAAATATGTTCTAAAGGCTTGTCTAAGAACAAACTCAGCTGACGGTATCTGCGATGCACGCCATGTGTGGAGAGATGTAGCATTTCAGCATTTGGGAATGTCTGTTTCAATTCAATCAGAGTCCTCTGTCACTGATCCGGGGAGGTTGATCTTTCATTTAATCCCATGGTCCTCGCCTCATCCACGGAGCAAATCCTGTCGTGGCCCAGATTGAAGTCCCAACCTTTCAGTGACTTTATTTTCGCCAGTTCAGAAACTGACCAGGATTAGCCCTGAGGGAGGAAAGAGAGGAGGAGACAAGGGGGAGGAATTCACGAAAAAAAAAAGGGGCACCTCTTTTCTTTACGTCTAAATATCCCGGACGCTCAACCTCACGGCACCTGTGGCGCGTGAGGAGGCGGGGAGCTGTCCGGTGCTGAACTCATCAGGTCCTCCGTAAAGACAGCCAAAGTAGTTACGACTGTCGACAAGCCTCAAAAACCTCACACCTGACACCAATACGTGCATCTTCATTTGATAATTCTAATTTTAACATCTAATTTACATAACTGATGAGGGAAAACTACCTCCTCATCATTCGGTGATTTATTCTCAGTTTCCTGAGCCAATATTTGAGCTTTTGGTAAAAAAAACACTTATTGTTTCATCATCGAAGCATCATTACAACAAAGGTGAGAGTATGACTGTATATCACATGTATAGACAAAATTTTTTACACAAAGTAAAAAATACCAAATTGCAAAAGAAAAATTGTACTCAAATTGCATTAAAATGCTTGTTTTTTTTAAATGTTTAAAATTTTGTCAGTAAAGTGTATATCAAGAGTTTTGATTAGGCACAACATTGGATCACTGCTATTGGCTATTATATTAACATGAATACAGAACATATTCGTACCTAACTGAGTTGATATTGACAGTAATATTTATATAAAGCAGCACACACACAAACTGTAGGTAATTGAGGACAAAACCTGTTGCAGAATAATAAAAAAACAAACATTTTCTCCCACATATGTGAGGGATTCTTTTACACTGTGACACCAGTTTGACCTCTAGTGAGATATATGACATGATCTATGGAAATATCAGTACAGACGAGTTTCTTCATTGATCATCATGAATAAATCTCAGTTCTTGTGTTTGACGACACTTTGCTCTTGTCTCCAGAGGACTATGATGATTAAGCCATGTGTGCGACACGAGGAGGGCGAGGAGGACGTCAGCCCTCTGCAATGGATGGATGGTGACATGAGCTCACCTGATGGAGATGCGATGGTTTCATCGCGCCGCCACAGAGCAGGTGGCTTGAACCAACAGCAGGCAGGGGAAGTGGGCAGCGAGGATGCAGAGGAAGACGAGGAGGATGAAGAAGGACCAGAAGATGAAAACGGTTCAAAACGACGTGGGCCTAAGAGAAAGAGGATGACCAAGGCCAGGCAGGAGCGTTTCCGTGCCAGACGTGTAAAGGCCAATGCCCGGGAGCGCTCTCGTATGCACGGTTTGAATGATGCGCTGGAGAACCTGCGCAGCATCATGCCCTGTCACTCAAAAACCCAGAAACTATCTAAGATTGAGACTTTACGGCTGGCCCGCAACTACATCTGTGCTCTGTCAGCAGCCCTGGAGGGGGGTCTTTCCACAGAGAGCAGAGCTTTCATGGAGACGCTGTGTAAGGGCCTCTCACAGCCCACCACCAACCTCGTGGCAGGCTGTCTGCAGCTGAGTGCAGCTCCTGGAGTCGGAGTGAGGCCTGATGAGAGACAAAGTATTCGGGCGCCACCTACCCCTCTCGGTGGCGTGGTGAGCTACTCCTCAGCAGGCCTGCCGAGCCCACCGTACGGCAGGTTTGACTCTGCTCACCTGCTTCACATGAGGGCAGTGAAAGGAGGAGTGTACGAGAATCATTCACCAAATGAGTATAACGCTGGCGGTGTTGGGACCCCTCCCTATGAAGGCCCCCCGACTCCACCTCTCAGCATCAGCAGCAATCTGGTCAACAAGCAGGAGCCTTCACCCCACTATTTACCCCCACCCCACTACTCGCCCTCTCCTGCGGATCACAACCTGTATCAGACTCAGAGCGGCTATGACGTACACATAGAGGGATCATACGACTCCTACCATCCACCTCACATGCCCCCCCGACAGATAATCCCCGTCTACAGAGACTAAGAAGGATCAGGGGGGTCGATTCTGCTTCTGCCATAGATACAGTAACAAGTCAATATGTCTGCCCTACTCTTCATTAACACAGACTGATCAGGATGTCTCAGTAGTCAGGTGAAGTACGTGCACAACGGACTATGAATAAAAATTAGAAAATACTCGATATTAAAAAACCAAATAACTAAGGGACCAAACAGGAACTTCTCTGTTGACAGCATAGTTGTGATTCCATGTCCTGGTCATAGAAGCACTTCCAATTTAGCTATGGTGACATCAGATAGTCAACATAAATTAAACTATTGTTATTTATTGTCTAATTTATATAAGGACTTTGTTCTGGTGTGTTTGTGTTTCTGGTTTTGTTTTCATATATAACTGTGGTCAAAGCATGTCTTTATTTGCCGTTTCCATGGATGGTTTGTCTGTTGTCCTTCTTTTGTGTTCAGTTTACTTTATTTCGTCCCGTTTTACACTGGAAACAAATTTAGGGGTAGTCTTCTTAGTAGCAGGTAGATGAGCTTTGGAGGATGTTGACTGTAGATGAAGAAAGGAAGGAAATGAATAGCAACAGGGAAAATGGGATTCTCAGGTTAACAATGGATATAAACTGATTTTGCATGGGATGTAATGGATTCATTTTTTTTACATGTTTTTGATTTTGTTTTACTTGGATTATTGATGTTATTAAAATACATATCAACAAATAAATTCTTTGGTGTTTTTTTTGTTGCATATTCGCTTTAAACTTTGTCAAAAAAAAAACCATCAATCTCCGCATTGTCAACACTTACTTCATCTCGTCTCTCATACTGAACCTCCAGCGTTTCGGCACCAGCAGCCTCTTGTTTACTTGCTTCTTTGTTTTGTTTTGGGTTTTTTTTTCATTCACTAGTTTGTGGTTAAGTCGCACTAATCCTCCGGCCATCTTCTAATGAAAGGCCTGATGTACAATGCAGGATTGTGAGATAAAGATTTATGATTAACATGTAGACCTCTTCCTCACTAATATGGGGATGGCATAATCCCTCTCAGACCACAGTTTAACACTCACATGTGGAAGAACTACACAGTTGTGTCTCCATCACTTCACAGGACACGTGACGAGTTAACCACAAATGCTAACACAAACCTTTACGGGTCACGAAGGGGAGTCCCCACAATGTGGCTGGATGAGACAGAAAGAGGAATACCTGGCACACACACGCACAAGCACACACACACACACACACATACACATAAAAGTCCTCGTTTTAAAAAAAAAATTATTCTTTTGGTTAAATTTACATTCGGGTCCTCACTGTGTTGCAAGTACAAGAAAATCCATCAAGATACATGATGGAGGAAAACTGGACCTTCTCTCTTTCAAGCCAGCACAAGCTCACTTCCACAGAAGGAACTCAAAGTTTATACAAAAGCTTTTCAATAGTACATAGTGATTAAAAAAAGATATTTCCCATGAAGTCAAAAAAGCTCAATTCCAGTATTCATGTCTCATCAATGCCACATATGAACGAATCTTAATCCCAGTATATAATCCTCATATCATTCCTGCGCTGATACATTTCATCCAGAAACATCAGACTGTTTCTTCTTTCTGTGCTGATGGAGCAGCAGGAATGAGAGAATGCAGAACTAACTAATAAGTTAAACAAATCAGGCTGGAAACGTAAAGGCAAAGTGAGATAATCTGATGAGATCAGCCACTTTTGGTGATTCATGACTTTGTTGGTCAGCGAAAAGGCCACCCACTGAGAGGTCAGTTAGAAAAGGGTCAAAAGGTCACCTTGGGTCATAGCTCATTGGTGGGAATGGTCTGAAGGAGTCCCCAGTAGTAACCTCACTCTGATGGTGTGTTTGTGAATTTCTGCACGACGGTGCATGGATGAACCTTTCCTGCTCTGACTGTGAGTGTTAGCTAAGTATAATGTCAGAGGTGATATTATGGATGAAACGCTCATAATCCTGATGAACATCCCACGCACGACCTGCACTGGGAGAAATATATCGCCTTGTTTTCACATGGATTAGTATAAGCCTCTGTGTGTGTGTGTGTGCGTGTGTGTGTGTGTGTGTGTGTGTGTGTGTGTGTGTGTGTGTGTGTGCGTTTGCAGTGCATTTGCACAACTAAACATGGACTAACTCTAAGGAGCCGGATGAATGACAGAAACAGAGCATCATCACAGCGGTGCAGGAATGATTTCAAACATGTAGGGTGTTTTTTTTCATGCTGTTTTTATGTCCATATGTGCCTTTTAGAGAAATTGAAATCATTTGAATTTGAAAAAAAAAGAAGCTATTTTTTAAACCCAAGAAAAGCAAAGGACAACAATTGAGCTGACCCTTTTTGACCCTTGACCCCTCTGACGAGACACTGATCTGTATGATGCTGCAATGGAAACAGCCCCTGGTGCTCTTGGAGAGCAATACTTTTTAAAATGTAGGCATTACATTGGATTTGCAGCTCTCCAAACACTTAATATTATCAGTTAAAATGATCATAGAGTGTAAAATACATATATTGTGCATTTTAAGTATGTTAATACATGTGGAGTGTATATGCACAACTTGCATGCAGGGCTGTGTTATTTGGGATAAAACAGCATTAAGCTGCTGATCAAAGCTCAGTGTCTGAATGGTTGCATTAAGTCACTAATCCTGAGGGAAGAGGGGCAGTCGGCCCGCAGCGCCTCATCCTCACAGCTACACAACTAAATGAAGCAGTTTTACACAAAAACATCAAAACATCAAGCAGCAATGAACAGTGCACCAAAATAAGCATTTGTATTTTCAACACAATATGTTATATTATAGGAAATTAGGGGGGATTTAACGGCTCAGTGCTGAATCTGTAAATGAGAATTATGGATTTGCACTGCCACCTAGTGGTGACAGGAGTAAAATCATTGACTCGATGGGATAGGAGCGTCTCACCACTAGGTGTCAGCACTAGACAACCCACAAGAGAACCTGGAGCATATGCTGAGGTGATAAATAGCTCATGATCCCTCACTGCTTTGCTTCCATAAATATTATGAGTGAATTTTTAAATGTGTTTGCAGTCACATGTTCCACACAAGTATGATGGATCTACACTTGGTGAGATGTGCTGGTAAACACAGTGAGCCAGCGGTGAGTGAGTGAAGAGTGGGAATAGAATTAACCTATTTACATGTAAACTGGTTGACGGAGTGTTTGGATCAGAAGAATCAGGCTAATGAAGGTACCTCATGGGGACCCTGCTCAATCAGAAATCTGCTTGCTGTCCTCTCCATCCAGCTACCGTTCATATCAAACTCTCTAATTATTCACCATGAAAGGACATGAAAAAGGATTAATCAAGGAAATCAGCCTGATTAAATCTTCAAAGGCAGAACTGAAGATCTCCAGCTTGTAGGGGAGAGGAATGTGGTCGGCACTTTTTTCCTTGAGGTGGAAAATGAAGAACAAAAGGAAACAACAATTTCCAGGCCATCGGAGGAGCAAAAAAAAAAAAAACCCAAACCAAAACAACAACCAGCAAAATCTGAAATCAAAGTCTTAGTTTGGGTTACATTTTGCTGTTTGATATGTTTCACTTCACGTAGAGTTTAGAGACTCAGATAGTATTCATTCATCTACATGTAACTAAACCTGTATGAATATTTCAATCACAGGCGATCATTAATGAAATGGAACTAAATCATGGGTTGGTTGAATATTTGAAAGACTGAAACAACCACTCAAAAAGAAGAAATGACAAATAATACAACAAATCTTCATTAAATTCTGTAGTGTTTGCATCAAAGCACACATTTGAGGTTTGTGCTTGAGTACTGTATTATGTCCATATCTCACTTTATGCTTTAACTTTCATTTGAGGTATAATCTATTCATATCATATGATGCATTGCCATTGATGACACTGCTCCACAGAATAAATGGCAATAATGTGCTCTTCCTCCAGCAGAATGATGCTTATGAACGCTTTGATGCATCAGCAAAATACATCATATTTTGACCACATTTTTCGAATAATACCAAACAAGTTTTGAATGCAAGACATTTTTCTTAATTTTTCTTGTTTTATATGTTGCTATTTCTATGTTTGTGTAAGGATCTGAATGCTTCTCCAACGGCTGGGCAACACAGAATGCAATAATTTGACTGACATGAATTTCAAAATAAGGAGGTGAGGCTCAGCAAAGGTAAGGTAGTAAAAACAGACAGCAAATCCGAGGACTGTGAGAACGTCCCAGAAAACATTACTTCCTCGGTGGAGGTAAATATAAGTTTTACAAAAAGACAAACATGAATTTCATCATATTTTTTGTCATGAATGTCATTAGTTCTAATGGAAGTAGAAGGGTTTTATCCTGATCCACGATCTACCACTGTGTGACTTCCTCTAGACATCAAAACCCTGAATCGTAAAATGTTTCTGTTTTCTGTTGTATACAAATTCAATTTTTGGCAAAAAAGAAAAAGAAAAAAGTTAACAGAGAGAGTTCAAACAGCCCCTTGCACCGAGAGAAAGGAGATGGATGAAAACACTGACGGGCCATTTATAGATCAGAACGAGAGGGGAATGCAGCGAGCGCTAGTGCTTCTCCAGAAGAAATGGTGAGCGTTCTTGTACAGCTTTTATTGCAGCGAGGAGGAGGAGAAAGATTTCAAGAGGAAGATGGGGGAGGAAACTGTGTGTAACAGTATCCACCTGGTGAAATGTGCTTCCTGCTCTAATTTGCTGTCCTTCCCTACTTTTCTTTCACCCGACCCCCATGTGGCATGTCGTCAACGTCTGACGGTGTTTGAGTGTGTGTCGATATCATGCAAATGAAATCTTTGACTCGAGCTGGGTCTTCCTGGGCATCCCTTCTTCAGAGGCAGTAAAAACATGCGGTCTACTCCCCATTCTCACCTGGCGTTAAAGCCCGACCACATGACTCTGCAGGTGTAAACGCACCCAAGGCCCATCGAGGTCTCAGTGTAAAAGCATGTTGGTGTGCAGTCAGCGTACAACCACACGATACCCTTAATGTGTGTGGCTACTCCTCTATACTAGCAGGTTAGCAGCTATTAGACAGAACAAACCTGAACACACATCAAGCTTGCTTCAAATAACCGTCATTTTCTGTTCCATCCGTCCGTCCGTCCGTCCATTGTCTTCCGCTTATTCCTGTTAGGGGTCGTGGGGGGGCTGGAGCCTATCCCAGTGGCTACGGGTGAGTTCACCCTGGACAGGTCACCAGTCCATCACAGGACCAACACATAGAGACAGACAACCATTCACACTCACAGTCACACCTACGGTCAATTTAGAGTATCAATCAGCCTCGTCCTCTCTTGATGTCTTTGGATGGTGGGAGGAAGCTGGAGTACCAGAGAGAACCCACGCAGGAACAGGGAGAACATGGAGACTCACACAGAAAGATCCTGTGATGGAGCTGGGACTCGAACCCGGAACCTTCTTGCTGTGAGGCGACAGTGCTAACCACTGCACCACCATGCCGCATTTTCCTTCTTCCATGTATTTTTTCTTTTTTTTTGAACATGTCCAAATAGATATGAGCTAGACGGGGCTATCAACTCTCACTGGGATCTGACTGTGCCAACTGGAGACACATGTTAATACCAGGCATGAATGCAATCAGGCTAACATCAAGACAAGAAGACAAGATCTGGATATGGGATGATGTTAACACCGGATGTGGCAGCCTCACAAAAAGAGTGTCCTGAGTTAAAATCCTGGCTTTGGCAGGTCCCCTTTGTGTGGAGTTAGCTTATTCCTCTGGGTGCTCCGGTTTCCCTCATCATCAAAAAACCAAGGCCCTGGATGAAAGATCTGAAGTTGCTCCATGAGCTTTACACACAGCAGCTCACTGCTTGGTAGATAATTGATTAAGTTCAGAGGACAAATTTTGTATTATCTATGTCCAATGACAATGAAATGCTTTTCTAAAATAGTAATAGTACACCAAAAGCCGTCTCCTGATGCATTTACTGACTGTAATGGTTATCCTGCTGAAGATATATGTGAACGAAACCTTGATTTCCACCAACAACATATAAAAACAGCTAGTTTTTGTCGTGCAGACTATTTTCCGACTGATGTTTGTCAAACACCCGATCATCAGAGTAATGTACATCCTTTACGTCTTTGGCAAATTTCTTCTATAAAAAAAACCTCATTTACTGATGACCATGCTAAATGTCATTAACAGTTAAAATATAGACTGGATGTAACCCTGTGTTATTCACCATATTCTGTTAGTGACCCTTTAGCACATCAGAATTAGACTGACATTTACTCCACATTGCGCCGTGTGTCAATCTCACCTCAATCCCCTTGACTCTACTGAACAACACTTGTAAGCACTTGTATGATACCCGATCTGAATTTACACTCATATTTCATATTCATATTTCTCTCAACATTCTCCTCTCTGTGACATCTCTCAAGTTTCATCGACCCTACTCCTCCTCAGTGACACATGCACACTCCTGGTTTCCTCTAATCTGCCATCCGTTGCTGGGTTTCCCCGTGTCTGTCCTGCCCCTCCTGTCTTCTACGTCCCTTCCACACTTGTCCTCACATATTAGGTTCCCTCATCCTGAGAGGCAGAATTGGCATTTGACATTAAAGTTGCTACAAACAGTTTCCAACTGTATTTTACCTTCCTCTCTGTCCACCCTGGTGTTTTTAAGTCGTACTATTTTTTTTTGCCAGGTGTTGCATCTCAAACTGAATCCCCTTTCAGCTTCTTCAAGAGTCAGCAAAAATTGATAGAAGCCACTGCAAAAAAAAAAAGAAGTTCTTTGTTGTTATTATCAAACACATACTTGATTTTTTTTTTTGTTGGCTTGTGAAAACTAATGTGAGTAGAAATTAGGCTACCAGTGCTCCCAGCAGCTAAACAAATATAGCTTAATACTGAATGCATCTGTTCTTGGAACTCAGCCATCCATCCATTTTCTACTGCTTATCCTGTTAAGGGTCGCGGGGGGCGGGAGCCTATCCCAGCAGCCTCCAGGCGAGAGGCGGGTTCACCCTGGACGGGTCACCAGTCCATCACATAGAGACAGACAACCATTCACACTCACAGCCACACCTACGGTCAATTTAGAGTATCAATCAGATTTGATTGAGAATTGATGTCTTTGGACTGTGGGAGGAAGCTAGAGTACCAGAGAGAACCCACACAGGAACAGGGAGAACATGGAGACTCACACAGAAAGATCCTGTGATGGAGCCGGGACTCGAACCTGGAACCTTCTTGCTGTGAGGCAACAGTGCTGACCACTGCACCACCGTGCTGCAGGAGCTCAGATAATGTTTCTAATATAATGTTTGGTGGTTGGTACTGAAGTTTGTTTCTGGCTGGTGCTGGGTGTGTAACTCCTGTTCTGGATGCTAGCTAGCATTAGCAACATGCTACCATCACTAGCGGCCAGACACAAACATATATTACTTCTGATTTCTTCTGTTCCAGAAACTAGAATAGTGTTTCTGATATAACGTTAGATGGTTGCTGTTACAGCAACTTATCTAGAGGTTTGTTCCTGGCTGGTGTTGAATGTGTAGTTCCTGCTCCAGACACTTGCTAGTTAGCTACATTAGCTACATTGGTAAACCTGCTACGATAGGCAGCCTGGCAACCAGTTTAAACCAGAAACCCAAATGTCAGTGTCCAGCTGAATATCCATTTGAAGTTCTTCACTTCAGCGGTCTCATTGATGGAATTCGTGTTTGATTTTTTTGCTCTTCGCCACCTTTGCCTCCTCCATTAATGGGGCTCGTTTTTTCTCCTCTGCTATTGGAACTTCTGAAGACGCAGGCGATTCACTGCTGCGACGGCTAACCTCTGTTGATATGGCTGCGCTCTTCTGTTTACTGTGCCTGGCATACATCGCTACGAGAACTTCCATTTTGATTTGGTGGCAGATAGAATGTCATGGTGAACGGTCAGATCAAAAGGAAAACCATCCAAATGCGGATGTTTCTTATTTTTCTACACAAATTACAATTTACACACATTTCAAGCCATGATGATATTTTTATACAAAGGAAAAATGCCCGTCGTGACTCAAAAACAGGAGAGGGATAAACCTGTGTGGACACAGGGGGGCTGAACAAGCTGAACATCAACACACTGATTGTTGCGTTACTTCATTTATCCATGATAACCTCAGTGTATGTTTATTTACTCCACTCAAAAAAATACCTTTGAATCACTCTATGCTGCATTAGATCCCTCCAGCCCTGTTAGGATCAGAGGCGACCCATGTGGGGCTCAGGTAGAACCATAACTGACTACTGAGCAGTGCACAACCGCCCACAATGCCGAGCATTCCTCCTTTGATCACGCTAAAATGACCTGAAAAGCAGAAAAGCCAGAATCCCTTCATTATTGCAATATGTTACACAATAAAGAACAAGTGACTGTCTAATGTGAGGCTTTGAATGCCTCTCTTTGATGCTTCTCTTTCTCAATCTCCTGCAGACATCAGCTCTCACTGTCAAACAAGACTTTGCACTTAAACCTATCTGACCCCTGACCTTTGACATACATCATGAGTGTGATGCAGAGAGGGAATGATGAAGGGAGGAGAGAGAAAGACAGTGATCTTAAATAGAAGGAGCACATGTCCTGACATTCCTGACCAGATTGTTCCTCCTCCAACAAGAGCATATGAGAGCATGACAGATGAAGCAGAAATAATGAACCATTCCTGACGAAGTGAAGAAACAAACAGGGAGGTGTGACATTTTATGTTTCGCCGACCACTCCAGCAACAGCTTGAAATGTAACGTGGATGTTTTTGCAGAAAAAAATGTTCTGGCCCTGTTTTAAAATAAAGTTGTGTGAGCTGTCGTTGAGAAATGTCTTTGGTGATGTTTGATAGTGAAGTCTTAGTGGGCCGTAATGTGTTGGTGAATAATATACACAGATATCTATGTTCCATTTGCATTTGTATCAACTGTTATGCACCTTATGAGTGTATAACCTATTGATTACTAAGTATGTCAATAAATAGGAGGGGAAACTATGCAGGATTTCAGTTTTTCCCCTTTCGCATACCAATACAGGAGTGATCTAGCACTTATCGTTTGTTACTGTGGATTGTAAAGAGAAACAAGATTATGAGGATATCGATACTGACGTTGGCAAAAGTGCAGAACACTGAGCGACCAAAACTGTGAATAAAATAGGTCCACTGTTGGAATGATAGATTTATATTCATACCGGCAGCGAATTGAACAGTCCTTTCACGTGTCTTTCTTGATCTGTTGAGACACGGCGACAACCTGTGTCCAAACAGGTTAGTCCATAATTTGTTTTTTCTCTTCAGCAGAGTCCAGCTCGTGTCATCTCCATTTTCAAGGTCTTTTCCACTTGATACAGTGTCCTTTCTCTTATTTATGCTGTTCTCTTAGTTTTGGGGCCCCAGGCAACTGCCAAGCCAGCCCTGCCCAACACAACACACGCGTGCGTGACTCAACAACGGGGAGTCACCCCTACATGGTTTGTCTGCCGCTCTGACTGTCTCCTGCTTTGTTACAGTAACACCAGTGATTGAGTCAGTCTCAGCTGAAGCGATGCCTACCCTGACGTCCAGGTGCAGCTGCTCAGCTTTCAGTCTGACTAACCTCACTCAGTCACCAACTTGGTTAGTCGCCTCACATCCAACACACTGCTTTCCATTGAAATTCTGCATCAGTAGATCTTCAGTAGCATCTAATCACTGCAAATAGAACAGGGAATTATGCCATTGATGTCAGTCGTGAGGGTTTTGGAGAGATGCTCTCACCGTGATTGTTGAAACACTTTGATTGCACAAGTACATGACAGCAAGTGAGTGTTTCATGAGTCGCTCTCATCTGTCAGTTTGGCTACTTGAACCTGCAAGTGGCACGCGCACACACACACACACACACACGTCCACACGTACACACAAACACACACACACAAAAGTCCTCACTTTACAAAAGTATTGACAAAGACTTATTTATCCCTAACCTTGACCACTGACATCAAAGTTTTGCTACGTAGGGTTATGACACTTCTGCAAAACAATTATTTTTCTGTCAGTGAAGAAGAATCCAGTCCAACATTTCTGTTTTCTTCATTTATGTTCATTAGCAGTTTTACCTAAGTAACAAGGCAATGGTGTAACCATACTGTTATCTCATTTGTTTTTTCTGTAATTTATCACTTTAAAATTTCCAAATAGCAATTAAATCACACTTAATAACCATTTATGATGCATTGGTGCGTTACACCATTAACAAAAGAAAAGAATGTTTTTTGTCATCGTGACTGTAAAAATAGGTGCTTTTTTTTTTTACCTTAAAGTTTCAGACAGATGGTGTTGTGACTGCAACCAGCAAAAAATAAAACCAAACATGGGGAAGAGAGAAATATGCGTCTATTAATCGGCACCAAAACATTTTAAACCATGAAAAACTGGTTTAAGGAGGTTTATGCGATGGTTTTAAGGAAAACTAGCAATGTTGCTACTAATTTGACAAAGTTACTTTTGAAATCAAGTAATCAGTACAGTATTAATTTGATGACCTTTCAAGAGTTACTTCCACAACACTGTTTATCAGACAAAGTGAAATAACGTCAGCATTGTATGCATATGAAGGTGACATGAGATTATATGAGCTCTTTCTTCCAAAGCCAATAAAGGGAATTGTTAACAACATTCTTTTAACTAACACAGACTTTTCCCCCGAAATGAGTCTCAATGGGTGAACAAATTACACACTCATGCAGTCTAATGTGTCACCTGAGTCCACAGGCCCGGTTTCAGTTTCCTACGGTGACATCCATTAAAGTCATGCTGCGTCTGGCCCCTCCGCCCTCAGACAGTCACATTAGCACCTGGCCCATTGGCCACAACAATACACCTGCCTGCATTATTCAGCCTGACTCCACTAATGAGGAAACCTTATCTCACACACGCAAACATCATCCCGGAGCGCCGACACAAAGGCTGGCTCGCTGAATGATTTGATTGCCTGTGTGTTTTTATGAGCCCCTTCCTTCTATAGTGACAGTTAGAATATGTGGGTGGATCTTTTCATGTGACCTCTGGCACCTGCCCCGTTGATCACGTCCTGGGTTCTTCTTTTTAAACACACTCTGATAAATGTTGGTCACCAAGCAGTAAATGTTGTTTTGAGCTCATTCAGCACTCTCTGCCTCTACTTGGCAGACAGCTGTCAGCACCCTCCTTTTCATCCTACAGAATCTCCCACATCTCTTCACCTTCCAGTTTCATCTGTAGAGTCGCTGTGCATTAACCTCAATCTCTCCTCCCCCTCATCAAGTCTCTCTAGCTGTCAGTTTCCGTCACACCTCAGTGCTGGCTTGCTTTCAGTCCTGTGCGCACGCTTTCGACAATGGTACAGCTGTGATAACTCATTCAACGTTTTCAAAATATACTGCTGTTGCTTTTATTAACACTAACGTATGGAGGGACCAGAGCTAAAGGCTTTAGGGGGGGAGGAACCTGAGACATGTGTAGGTTAACATGCTCTCAGTGTGAGGCACAGGGCTTAAAATAAAATGGGACATGAGAGACATGCGAAAGAGTGAGTGAGAGAGCGAAAGAGAGAGAGAGAGAGAACGAGAGAGAGAGCACAGTAGTGAGAGAGAGAGCACAGTAGTGAAAGGGTGACCGAGAGAGGAAGAGAGCAGAATCAACAGCAGCATGGCCACTGCCTCCTAATTCAAACACCCCAAGAAAATGCTCAGCACTGACTGCTCTCATTGGCTGGGCAGTCAGCCAATCATAGCTCAGGAGTGCAAGGTGCCTTTAGGTTATACCCAACCCCAAAATATGAGAGAGAGGGGGAGAGAGAGAGAGAGAAAGACAGAGAGAGAGAGAGAGAGAGAGAGAGAGAGAGAGAGAGCATGCAGTAGTGCAGAGGTTCCTCCAGTGAGGCAAAGCTTCATCTCAGCTGTATTCTCTGGTGTTCCTCCTGCTGAACTCAACTGAATACATAACAGTGAATAAATTACAGGCTTCTTCTTTGCAGGAGAGTGAGTACATGCTGTGTTACTGCCGTGCTTCTCCTCTGGCTGAACCAGAGTCAGCTGTGACAGTGGAGATCTGAAAGAGAAGCATCTCATGCAGGGATGCAAAGCGATGGTGATGGTGGATGCTTTTCTCCAAATTGACGCCGACTTTTGAAAAAGGTGGACACTTAAGGTTTGAGATACACCAGTGAGAGATCGAGGACGAGAAGAGACGAGACTGTGGGAAAAGACAAGTTGAAGGTGGAAGGATACAAGATGATCTTGGGTAAGACGGCGTTATTGTCTGATTTATTGTCTTTTATTTGTCTTTTACTACAATCTCTGTCGAAACTTTTGGTGCATTTGTTCATCCGTCCAACCTAGATTTGTCTTTATCTGTTTTCTTTCCCTTCTTCCGTGAATAAGGTTTCTTCTTGTTTGTGGTAGAACTTTTTTTGTATGTTTCAGTTTCATTCATAAGGATTTTATCGCAAAGAAAAAGAAAGAAAAGACAAGTCGTCTGACAATATCCAACAATGACAATTACAAGTTCAGGTAATTTTGGAAATGTAAAAAATCTTGAACTAAAAGTTTGATGAAATACCTTCGATGGCTCTTGACAAGGGTTGATTTTAATAATAACACCTAACTTTGAAATGATCAGTTTTCACTTTCTTCCTGTTTGTAAAACTTCAGTGAGGAAGTCTTTGCTATGCGTCATTTAAATCCCAGTGAAGCAGCGTCACAAAATCAAAGACAAGCTGAGTGCTGACGTTGGTTCTCTGCCTGTCACTCACTGTCCTTTCTTAAAGTGTTCGGGAATAACACCTTCGGATCCATTAGATTACACGATATTTAGGAAAGCATTAAAAATAAGATATTAAGAAACCATAAAGATGCACGGGGGAGACACAAAAATTTTTAAAAATAGAAAGCGATGGGTTAAATTTTTATCCCATAACATAAATAATACAGACAAGATACTCTGACATGATTTAAAGGAGCTGTGTGTTAGATTTAGGATGCTCTCATGGCACAGACGTATCCATGAAAGTGTTCCCATTAGCATGTCATCAGCCAGTATTAACAAGTCTTCTTTGTCCTGTAATTGTAAGGTTCCCAGGGAGCCTGTTGAAGTGTCCTTGAGCAGGACAGTGAACCCCTAATTGGTCCTGATGACCTGGTATGGCATCTCCGCCATCAGTGTGTGTGTTTGTGTGTGTGTGTGTGTGTGTATGTGTGTGTGTGTGTGTGTGTGTGTGTAAAAGAGAGAGAGAGAAAGACAAGTCTTTCTGCAATGATATTGAGTGTGACTCTCTGTGACTGGGAAAGGAGTCCTGCATGAGACCTTCAGCTACAATTGGTTTACATTTATGTATTTTACAAAGC
This sequence comes from Aulostomus chinensis, assembly GCF_037954235.1. NCBI lineage: Eukaryota > Metazoa > Chordata > Actinopteri > Syngnathiformes > Aulostomidae > Aulostomus > Aulostomus chinensis. The sequence continues at coordinate 17,599,797 of NC_141322.1, forward strand.
CACCCTATTCTTAATGCTTTCTGGTTGGATTTGCTGGTCAGAGATTCTTTCTGCTAGAAAAACCGTTGAGGCAAACTCCTTGGTAGCAATCTGCCACCTCCCTCCATGCTGTCACTAAATCCTGCATATGTTGATGCACATGATGCAGCATTGCATTAGAAAATGATGATGGAAACAGCAAAATTTGAACTGCTCATTTTTGCACCCTCTCTTGCTCCTGTTCCTTCATCACCTGGACCGCCTTCTTCTAGCAGTATTATGTATTATTGTAATCACTCCAGACCAGATGAGCGAAACACACCTTATTTCCCTTTTATGACATATTCACTGTTTCCTTCAAATTAGCCTGACAGTTCAAGGGAAGTACAACTGCTAGTCCTTTAAAATAACATCATTTTTTTGTTCGATTTTGTTCGAAACATTTAGCCATTTTAATTATCGAGATGTTCATCTTTTTTTTCCAGATGGATGATGAAAGCAGCTGTTGTGTTGTGTTGCTGTATGTGTTCACTATTATCAAATAGAAATAATAATCAAAGGAATTAATTAACTGAGCTGTGATTCTGTAAATGAATTCATTTTTTAAAGTGGCTCTTTCACAGCGATATTTTTGATTCATTTTGTTTTTCTATTTCAACATTAGAACTTCTTGTACTCTGTTCAAGTTCTACATTTGGTTAACTAGGATGACCTGGTTCCTTGCTTTCCAAGTATTTGGCTATTGAAGTTTTCTTTTCATGCTTTTACTCCATGCTTGTGTGTGCCTGAGATCTGAGTGTGCACTCGAGTTAATCCCTCTCCCAAGCAAAAGCTCTAACTCCTGACACATGATCACAACGGCGCGAGGTTATTAGCTTTTATATTCAGTTTCCCCGTCACAGAGATGTAGGTCCGGATAAGCAAAGAGCGCTAGTGAACTGTGACGGCAGTGAGAGTGTTGCTGAGAGGATATGTTTTCTCTGCTGATCCATCCACCACTGTCTCATTTCATCTCTTTTTACAATGAATATTTCAGAATCAGAGGTTTGAGGTCTTCATTTATTTATAAAAGTTTTTTTTTTTAATAAAAAAAGAGCCAAGGCTTTTTCTAGTCTCACGCACAGACGTCACACCCCGTCGTAAAAATAAAATGACTAGCGTCACTGGTTAACCAGTATGATGCAATCTATTGAAGTGTGTGTGTGTGTGTGTGTGTGTGTGTGTGTGTGTGTGTGTGTGTGTGTGTGTGTGTGTGTGTGTGTGTGTGAATACAGAGCAGAAATCTCCTCACTCATCAGTGTCCTCCACAAGAATCACAGGTGCATGTTGTGCCTGATTACAACATGACCTTTAAATCGAGGCGACGCAGTGAGGGATGAAAAGTATTGACATTTCAAACTCAGAACTCGCTCCGTTGCCTCGGATGCTTGACAAACTGACACACATTTCATATGTCTGCGAGGCCTAAAACTCTACCAGAATGAGAGCAATGACTGCACAGCCCAGTATGGCATACCCCACGTACATACTGCCCTCCTCTCATGTTGAGACGCCTGCCCACGTACACAACAAGAACATCCCCTTGGCATCAAGAGAACAGTGGAAATCCTAGAAGCCACTGGGTGGATACCGGCAGCCTCTCAAAGACTTGGAGGAGTCAAGCATTTATATTTCTAATGGGTTTTTTCCATTTCAAAAGCTTATTAAAAGACTTTCTGCCTGTTTATGGTCACAGAAGTGTTTACAGATACCTTGTGGCTTTACTTTGCTTCAGCCAACTGCAACACTGAAGTGTTGTTAACTGTGAGCATCAATGTCAAAGGAAGATACTTTCCTATACCTCAGAAGCTTGAGGTGGTGCAAACTAAGATGCACTGACATGAAGGACCTCAAGTTTCACCCAGCCTACTGTGCCTGGTAACATTAGAAGAAGTTCCTGCTGGCTTAAAATATCTGCAGTACAAATACTCGTGAGTTGTCTTTGTTCCAGGATTAACATTAAAAAAAAGATAATTCCAAGATGCAGTTTTCCTCTTGAATATATAATTAAGGGCCAGCAAGGCCATTTAGATACAGTTTGACAAATGCAATTCCTGCTTTACACGTCAGCCAAAAGAGCCCTGATAAGGTGCCCTTCTTCACCAAAACATCACAAATTAGACCAGATAGGATCGACATGGCAATAACACGCAGGCTCACATAGTTAAACTGAACAGTATGAAAAAAAATACAATCAAGACTGAGAAATAAAGAACCAAATAACAACCCACATAAAAGAAAAAAACACACAGTGCGCATAATAAGGTGGGAGAGCTACAGTCAATACATACGTTGGTGCTGGTAGTAATATTACATTGTACTGTATGCTGCAGGCAAAGCAAAAATATTTCTTACGATTCGTTTTGTACAGAATGTAACATTTAAAAAGCAACAAGAGCACAAACACGATCCTTGTCATTTGGTTTCAAGGATGCCAAATAGGCAGGAGGGCACATAGGCGGAGCCTTTTTGTTGTTTATTGTTGTGCTGCTTATTGTCATGAAGTTATGCTAACCACAGCTGAGCCACGAGCCCGGCTCTCACCCGTCATTATCCTTGTGTGTCGCTTCTAGATCATGCTACAGCAAAAAACCACACGCTGCCTGTCCTCAACATGCTAATCAACTCTAAAAATAAAGCCTGTAATTTCAGCTTCCGTAAAAAATTGTATGCTATTTTAAATCTTTTTTTTTGTTTTTTGTACTGAGCATCAAGCAATGATTGCCTTTGTCCTTCCTGTCGTGTAAAACCACTGGCAGATGCTCCTGGTTGATGTGTGTTTGAGCCCATTGTTGAATGTGTGTTCACCCTTTTAAATGCGTGCTTTTGTGTGTTTGCTTGTGTTCTGTTATATGCTTAGTTTGTCTGCAATGTTGTGTTGTTGTAGCTCCAGCAGGTGTGTAAATGCTTTTACAAAAGAATAAAAACGTGGACCGGCAGCCGGCCGCTCATGTTGACATGGTGGATATATTAATAACCTTCATTTGCCTCTGCTGGTGCTGGGCCTTGAATCCAAATGATGCAACACGATGACCAGAGTTTAATGAAAGGGAAAGTTTGCAGCCAGGTGTTAGATGGTCCTACATCATTCTAAAGAGGGAGAGGCTGATGGTCACATGCTTCTTTATCATAATTTTTATATTTCCAGTTGCAGCTCTGTTCCTGTTTCAGGTGATTCTGCTCGTGAACATTTCAATACATAGCTATGATCAATGAATACATGCAAGGAACAATGTAAATTATCTTCTTAATGGCCTTTGCAAATATATTATGAGGAATGTATTCAGATTTCAGGGAGACACATTCTGTGTTTTGGTGAATAAGAATGAAGGTAAATATCGTAAACCTACGAGAAGCCGAGTATATTTAGCTGGCGTGTTGATATCAAAAAAATGTTTGTCTATAACGAGTCTTGTCAATCTTTCCCAATGTCCCTTGTTTCAGAGATTTCGAAAGTGTGGACTAAGGAAAAAATGCCAGCAAAAAGAAATTAGTCCCCTGAAATTTCTTGAAACCCATCTAATCTTGGTTATTCTGTCAGTTAGGGAAACAGATAAAAATCTTGAGCCAAGAAATTGCAGGAATAATGTGTGTATTAATCCATTTTCTCGCTGCTGCATGAGTGCTTGTGGGAAAGGAGAAACGTGTTCAGGCAGGCTGACAAAAACGCACATCAAATGCGCTTAATATGACCAACAAGCCAACTTGTCTCAGGATGTTTAAAACATAAGGACCAGGAGAGCAGAAAAATAACCCAAAATTGTTCATGCGCATGACGTTTTGCATATGACAGCCAAAGGTTAACCCTTAGATGTCCTGACATGACCGCTTTCAACAATCTGACGTGAGATTTTGAAACGACGTGTCCAGCTGTGGTGTTTTCCTATACTGCACATTCACCTGCAGGTTAACGTGGCTCTTTACCTCCTCTAGTCACCTTGGACTCACCTCAAAACATGCGGCTCCCCCACCCACCCCCCTTTCCACCTCATCTCCCCTCCTCGTCCAGACCCTTTCTCCTCGCTCAATCGACTCCATCCACTCAGCCCCTCTGCCAATTTTTTCCTTGCCAAGCGCCTCTTTGCCAAACAAACAATTCCAAACAAAGCAATGTAACACCATCCATAATAACGATTTTAATTTTAATGAGAGCAGAGCTAAATCCACAGGGGGAAAACAAAAGTCATCATTAATTACCAATACTGCATAAAAAGTTGAGCTGCAGAAGAACCAGCTGATCTGGAGAGCATTAAAACACACATACACACACACACACACACACACATTTTCAGTGAAAGAGGACTTGTGAGAGTTCTCTGGGAGGCGGCATTTAAGCTCGGCCACTGGGGCACAGAGCATCTATCATTAAAACAAAGTGCAGACTCAAATCAGCTGTGCACTCAGCTCTCCTCTTCACCGTGTCCTTTCTCACACAGACCAAAGCAACATTAATCAGTGCCGAACCTACAAGTTAGTCCCTTTGAAAGCATCATTCATTCATGTGTGTGTGTGTGTGTGTGTGTGTGTGTGTGTGTGTGTGTGTGTGTGTGTGTGTGTGAGTGTGCTTGTCGTCTGTCCCCTGCTTAGGTTGAAATAGCTGCCTTTGACTTGAGGGTAAGCTGAGCTGCAGTAAACTGGATTTCATGCTTAGTCCTTCACAGTAGCAGTATGCGACACTAAGAAAGAACCCTCTTCCCCCTTCAGCCGAGATGAAGTTTGCAGTGTTTCTTTTAAGAACAGTGAGGCTGTTGATGGCATTTATTTTGCAGAGATATGATTAATATGATGTCAGCTCTGCTGGCAGCTCAGCAATCCTGCCACACAACCACAGTCATAAATCATCTTAACAAATGATCATCAGTGCATTAATGGTGTCATTTGCCACCAAATGGTGGTTTGTTTTCACGTTGTCTTCATCACATAAACTGGGGGAAAGACAAACAAGAGCAAGTGGAGCCAGCAGGTTTCTGGTTATCAGACATGCTGGCACCATGGTTGTTCCTCTCTGCAGCAGTGACAGTGAGGGAGTATGTCAGGAGAGGCAGGGTAATCCGCCGTGGAAGCTCATTTTAGAGTCAGCTGTGCACAGCAGCCCATTTAGATGCAGATGTGAGGCGACTGACATCTTGCACCAAGCCAAGCCTGGAACTAAAGATGGCTGCATTTCTGTCTTTTTGTATTTTTTGAATTCTTTTTCTTTTATTTTTTTGTGGGACCCAGCAACTGCCACCTCTCATGAGACTTAATCCTGGTAGAAAGCATGCCCCCCGCCCCCAACCCAACCCCACTCCACCTCACCCCCCGGCTCCATCGCAGAGGACAGAGACTCAACCAGGCAGGGAATACTGACAGGCTCCTGCATCGCTGACATTGACATTACCTCTATGATCATTACACCTAAATTGGCTAAATGAATTGCCAATTTGAGCAGCCTTAGTCACAGCATATTGGTGTGTGTGCGCATCTGCAGTTGTGAAATCCAGAGTGACAATAAGAGGCGGATTCTACCTCCATTGACCCCCCATACCCACCCCCCACCACCCCCCTTATCCCCTTCTGCATCTCTTCATTTATGTCCAACTGCTTCTCTCACAATCTACACAAAAAAAAAAAATTCAATAAGCTATTACACAGGCATTGATCTTTTCTCACCCAAACATTTGCATTAGACAAAAAGGCAGTAAGATAAGGGGGTGGAGGTGGGGGGGTGTTGGTAAGGGGATGGGGGGTTGGCTCATTTTAGTGGGGATACTGAGCAATAGATGGTGATGGCTGGATTTATAGAGTTTGGCAGCAATTTAACACGTTAACTCTCCTCAGAATGTGTCCAATCAATGCTCTCCGTCCTGCGTGGCTGCTGTTGAAGAGGTGCGGTATTCACTTATCTGATGTCATTGTAAATCACTCAGGAGGAGGTCTGGGGTGGCACTGCTGCAGACGAGGAGAGCACATGAAACCATAACTCTGGTGACAGTTTCTCTACAACTGCAATGAAGATTTAACAGCAGAAAAGATTTAACCTTTAAACTGTAATATGATGGAAAATAAGCTGCCAGTTGTCCTGCCAAGAATACGCCTGACTAATCAAAGGGAAAGGGAACATCCCTGTCACCCAACCCACACCACTTGAAATACTGTTGTCCCTTTATGTGCATTATTAACTAAGCATTTAATTTCAGGGCCAACGCATAGAGACAGACAACCATTCACACTCACAGCCACACCTACAGTCAATTCAGAGTATCAATCAGCCTCGTCCTCTCCTGATCCCATGCCCCAATACATACATACACACACACACACACACACACACACACACACACACACACACACACACACACACACACACATATATATATATATATATATATATATATATATATATATATATATATATATATATATATATATATATATATATATATATATATATTGCACTTGGGAGTTTTTGAACTGAAATTTTTAGCTGTTGTTTGTATTTTGTGACCCAGTTCGTTTTGAGCTAAAGCTGAAGCTGGCTCCTCCTGCATTCTGGATTCACAAAAGTAATACAGCATTGAAAATATGTCTTTGTGAACTGGACACATATTTATGAGTGCTTAAAATGCTAAATACATATTATGGGTGAAGTATCATTTTAAGGTGCTTGTTTAGGATGTCCTGAATATATATTTGCACCGTATCTGCTGTTAAGCGCTTGCTCAACATAATGGGTTTGGATTTTGGTGTGAATTAAAGTGGTTTATCACTGCTGTTTTTTCCACTTTGTGGTTGCTGTAGCTGGCTTTGGCAAGGTGATAATGGCGGCATGTGAGCTGTGGTATGTCTGAAGGACATTTAAACTGTGACCTACACGTCTATATCTTATTTCCCTTCCTTCCTTTTAAACTCCTCCCGACACAGCACACAGATGACAATACAGCTTAGCCTCAGCTGCCCGGGCCTCCCAAGGACTGGATCAGTCCGTAGAGGAATGCCACGAGGAAAGCCTTTCCCCTCCATCTATTTCTGATCTGGACAGAACATTCTTTACAGTGAAGGGTGCCTCCTTTGCTGTTACAAAAATAACTTCCCTGATCAGTTTTTATTCTCCTACGTAACAAAGTTGTAAAGTAGTCATCACAAAGCAGAAGCAATAAAGGGTGATGATTGCATATAATCTCAGGAGAAAAGATTATACAGATTCTCTCTGCAAAGCCAGATTGGGCCTGGAGCACCCTGCTAGCTTCACACTGAAGAGAAGAATAACTGCAGGAAGCAGAGATGGAATGGAGGAAGAGAAAAACAGGGATGATGAGGGGAAGGAGGAACAAAACAAGTAACAACAACTGGTGTGGGAGTGAGGAGAAGTAGATGAGGAAGCCAGACAGAATGAAGGACCATGATATGAACCTAGAAATAATACTTGGTGGGAGAGACATAAAGAGTGTGTGTGTGTGTGTGTGTGTGTGTGTGTGTGTGTGTGTGTGAGAGAGTGTGTGTGTGTGTGTGTGTGTGTGTGTGTGTGTGAGAGAGAGAGAGAGACAGAGAGAGAGGGAGAGAGAGAGAGAGAAGGCGTATATCTGCAGCATCCCAGCTGTGGGGCTTAAGGAGCTTAGCCGTCCTGCCCATCACAGAAGACTCCTCAAGTGCAGGCATCTACTGATGATGAGCTATCAGCAAGAGACTGAGAAGTGTGGGTGGGTTGGCGGCACTTTATGCAGGAAACCACATAGGAGGTGCAGGTTCTGATGATGAATTCGATTTTTTTTTAAAACACAAACTTTAGATTGCTTTCAAATTTGTGGTTTGTTTATAAACCTCCTCTACACCGATTTATCCTTTCAGATCCTCCAGCTTACTTCTTACGTGCAGTTGCAACGTGCCATTTCTACACACTGCGCTTGCACAATCAACACTCTCCCTGTATATCAGTGGAACGAGCTGCCGATGATGTACTGCAGCTCCATCAGCACTTTCAATAGCCAAAATTTAATAAAAAAAATCTTGTTTGAAGGGTATCGACTGATGTTTATCTTGTCATCTCCTTTTTTTGGACAATCATACATTTGTGATATGCTCTTGTTGCAGTGCTCTAAATCTTTATTCTTGCTGGGTTTATTTTCATTTGACCCTTCAAATGGACTACAGATGCAAATAAGTCCATACATAGGAGCATTAACTTTACATAATCTGTTTTTGTAATGGAAAAAAGATGAGGTCTTGTTCAGCCAAAAGTTGTGGTTGTCTGTATATAATGTTTAGCTTTACACAGATAGTTTCTATATTTCTATATTCTTCTTCTCATTATTATTATTATTATTATTATTATTATTACTATTATTAGTCTACATGGATAAGAAGCAGCGCATTGGCTGTAAACTAAAATCTATGACGAAACATATATAAAAAAACAGGATACATCAAATAAGTATGAACATATGTTAAAAATAGATTAAAAAATGTATCCATAAACAATCTGTTTTATCAGATTCTTTTAGAGGAGAGGAGAAGGTTCAGCTTCTCAGTGAAATGATACCTGACACATTCAAGGACGAAATGGACATAAACTGGGTCGGCCAAGAAATTTGAACTCAACTTGTTTCTCATGCTTTGTTGATATTTCTTTTTTAATATTTAATGAAATTACTTATAAATAATGAGTGAAATAAAATGTCACTTTGTGGGTTTATGGAGCTCAACAGAGCCTGGTGGTAGATTCCTATTTACTGTACAGATGTACAGAGTATCAATCTGAGCACAACGAAATTAGGTTTCAGCCCTGACGGTTAAAACAAAATAGCAAAAGTTAGAATCACCTATTCAAAAAGCCAATAAAGCTACAAGTATATACCCTATGAGACCTCTGGATTTAAAAAAAAAAGGAGAGGGAGAGAGACAAGAAAAAAGAAAGGGTATAATAAGTGTCACAGCAGTTGAGGTATCACAGAACGGTAATATGACTTCAGGCAAAAAAGCTTTGAAAAATATTTAATATATTGTGGTTCTTCTTTTGGCACTTGCTCGCCTTACGGAATAAACTGAATCGTATGTGTGCTCGTATCCCCTGTTTGTACATTCATCACAGGAAGTGTAAACCGACCTGGGCCGGTCCCTGCCTTCCTCAGGAGCCCACCCGTCATCCCACCAACCCCCCTGGACATGAAGCCCTTCCTGCAGTTTCCCCTGGAGTCACCTCACCCTGCCACCATCGGCCTCTTCCACAACTTTAATACAGTGAGTGCATCCGTACACAAGCATGAACGCACACACGAACAAACAGCATCTGGAATATGGTACCGTCTTGTTTCCTGTAACAGAAGACAGAATTGGTATTCACGGGGTGGCAACAAGTGCTACGATCCAAAATGAAAAAGTGACAGCTGTTTACTTTTTATTCAGCTGAGAGAGTTTTAGCATAAATCAGAAAATGCCAAGTGAGTGTTTTACTGCAATAAAATGACTTACAGCTAATCAATGGTACAAGAAGCACGAGCTGTGTTCTCCAACGTCAGCATTTTCTGTGGCTAGTTCTCATTTCCAGATTGGGTTGCATGTGAAGGTCAGCAGGGCAAAACACACACACTAACACACACAAACACACACACACGCGCACACACACAATATCATCTGGTTCATCTGCATGCGGTCAGACAAAATGACCCTCCTACATGTTTATGATTGGCTCGGCTTTACTGAGAACATTGTGTGTGCACGGCTACTGACGCCAGACAACCTCAACACAAATCACTGTTCAACTGCACAGTTCAATTTAAGCAAGTCGCCAACACTCCGGCTCCCACCAGACAGCAAAAAGTGATGTTTTAGCACAGGTTGGCTGGAACTTGTCTGGGGAGTGTCTGTGTTTCAGTGGGTTTACAGGTAATTTAGACTCTCAGGTGTAAAATCCTCCTCATAACTCACTTGCAGGAGCACTGTGTGGGCGGAGCTCAGTCTGTTTGTTGATATGTGTGACGCTCCAGGGGATTTTTATTTTAATTTTTTTACAAAGCTTGACTTCAATGCATAATGTAGGCTCAGTGTCAAGTTAGTACTCAACTTCACATTCCTTCACGGATGATGTCTGTGTAGGTTCTCATTCATCCAGGTCATCGTAGATCGAAGCGAAGTAAAATCTGGTCAACTGGACGTAAGTTTATCTTGAAGACGTTTCACCTCTCATCCGAGAGGCTTCTTCAGTTCTAGTGAAGAGTGTGGAAGCTCCAGCTTATAAACCTATGTGGGAGTGGTCAGTGCTATTGTGGTGGAAACGGCCCTCCCGAGACTCACCTGGCCTCAACAAACGACAGTCGTTGTGCGGTGTCAGGGAGTTTCAGGGGTGGTCGTTAGGGAGTTTCACCGACCACTCAGATGCTAATGGGCTGTGCTGGCATCAGCCGTTCCACATGGGTCTTTCAGCTGAACTCTTTGGGGAAGCTTTGAAAGGACTCGGTTGTAGATAGGTGAAAGGAAATGTCGCAGTCCACCTTCCACATTTCCTTTCACCTATCTACAACCGAGTCCTTTCAAAGCTTCCCCAAAGAGTTCAGCTGAAAGACCCATGTGGAACGGCTGATGCCAGCACAGCCCATTAGCATCTGAGTGGTCGGTGAAACTCCCTAACGACCACCCCTGAAACTCCCTGACACCGCACAACGACTGTCGTTTGGTGAGGCCAGGTGAGTCTCGGGAGGGTCGTTTCCACCACAATAGCACTGACCACTCCCACATAGGTTTATAAGCTGGAGCTTCCACACTCTTCACTAGAACTGAAGAAGCCTCTCGGATGAGAGGTGAAACGTCTTCAAGATAAACTTACGTCCAGTTGACCAGATTTTACTTCGCTTCGATTCACGGATGATGCACAGGAAATAATTCCTGCATCCACTGGACATGACCATGAAGATAAAATCAAACCTTTTTCGCCACCTTGTGAGATGACATATTGAACATCTGCTAATTTGATTATTAGGATGAATTTGTCTTTACTTCCCGTCTGTTCACCAAAACATGTGATAGGATCATGCCCTCTGAAAACATGATAAACGATGTGTTTAAAAGATGTTGTAGGAAAGCAGAAATGATAGAATAGAAATTCAATAAGGATGCTTTGTGTTGGTGGACACATTAAACACACAGTAAGGGAATTAATGCCCCCACCAACACAAAGCATCCAACAGAATCCCCCACTTCTGGTTTGTTTGCATTCCCCAGAGTTCTATACAAATCTAACTGAGAAGTTTAAATTTACCACCAGCTGTAACAACAGCTACTCAAACTTTGAGGATTATAACTTGGAAAATGTTAAATAATGCAAAGGTTTGAGATGATCTTTGACTACAGAGACCTCATGTTACAAGTCAGATGATACATCTCTGCTACTGTCTACTGAGGGAGAAGATAGAGGAGACAAAAAAAGTCACTAAAAGGTTATAACTGTATGAAAGACGCTCAGCAGGAGAACCAGACAGAAATCATCAACACACTAGTAAAAGGAGGGTTTTTTTCTAGCTAGGAATAATACCACCGGAGACATCCACACATATTCATGCTGCTACAGCAACACACAGTACTGAAGCACACATGCAAATGTAAACACATTTAAAGAATTTAGAAGTCTCCACTGACACAAAACACAAAAGAGCAGAATCAAGTTCAGTACAACTGCACAAGATCCAGGCTTCAGTCTATAAATATGTCTAACACTGCATTCAAGCAGGGTTTAAGTTTTCAGAACAATTATACCATTCCCCTTGGTCCCTGGAGCGTGAGAGTGTAAACAGTCTCTCATTTGGCAGCGAACGTTCAAAGTCTAGGCAGGAGATGAGAGGCTGAGTAAAACCACGGAGTACTTTTGGTTGCTTAATGAGGGGAACACCCAGCGCTGTGGCTGATGAACTCTGCCAGTGGATCAGCAGGCTCACGTAGGAGAGGTGACACAGAGAACAACACTCTTAAAGTTTCTGGGACAGCTTTGACCCGATTTGGGTAAATCTTGTACTACCGCATTGAAGAGCGAGACGCTGAATTATTTAATCTTTGTCCTGTATTTTCTCATCATATTATTTTGATCCAGTAAAAGTGCCCTATTTACTTTCTGCTGGGCAGCACGGTGGTGCAGTGGTCAGCACTGTCGCCTCATAGCAAGAAGGTTCCAGGTTCAAGCCCCGCCTCCATCACAGGATCCTTCTGGTGTGGAGTGTGCATGTTCTCCCTGTTCCTGTGTGGGTTCTCTCTGGTACTCCAGCTTCCTCCCACAGTCCAAAGACATCAAGAGAGGACGAGGCTGATTGATAATCTAAATTGACTGTAGGTGTGACTGTGAGTGTGAATGGTTGTCTGTCTCTATGTGTTGGTCCTGTGATGGACTGGTGACCTGTCCAGGGTGAACCTGCCTCTCGCCCAAAGGCTGCTGGGATAGACTCCAGCCCCCCACGACCCTTACCAGGATAAATGGAAGAAAATGGATTCATTGTCTGTCAGGTCAAAGATAAAAGTATACACAACAGCTTTGGTAATAGTACATATGTCATGTTTGTGACTTAACATTAAAGCTATCGCTTACATACAGAAGCTAATTTGAAGTTACTGATATTAAAACTAAAAGAACATTATCTGTTGAAAAAAATGTTTCCAAGTTGTAATGGTGAAAAAAACTATACAATTAGCAAGTACAAACAATACATTTCTAATCACAAAATAATCCAGTAAAGTAGGAAAACACCTTCAGCAGACAGTTCTGGGTCTGGGCTGGTATTCTAACCCAGTCATGACGCTACAACAGCGATACAGAATGAGCTGCTACTGCACTCAGGTTGATGGGCTGCATTCATGTCATGTTCTTATACAATATTACAGCAACATTCTGTACCAATAAAGAAAGAACAATAGGTGTCTGTAGTTACAAATAACCAGCAGGCTTGGCTTCCTGTCTGTAAAACTTAAATAAGGGCTTTTAAAAAAAACAGCAACAACAAAAAAACAAGTCCTGTAGTGTGTAGGAATGTATTTGTGTATAAAAACATTTCATGAATGAAGCCCTTATTTCATCACATACACTCATACCTTGCAACCGGGTTAGGAATTTGACCTGGTGACTTTTAGAGTGCATGGAAGGAAAGTACGTTTCCATCTGAAATTTGACCACCTGTTTTTCCAATAATAACTATAACTTGTTTCACTTAAATCAGTATTTTACTGTTGTTTTTTGTTTGTTTGTTTTTTTTGCGAAAGATTGATTGATTTCGAATTTGCTTGTGAGTGTGATTTGTGATGACTGCTGGGATATAACATGAATGGGTTTGTTGTTAGTGTATTTGAACTTCATGGTTTTCCCAGTAATTCAAAAATCTTTTGTTTTCATATTCATGGTCAGCTTATGTTTCTACTGCATCTCATTACCTACGTTCTGTTAGGCTGCATTTATGATTGAATGATCGTCAAATACTTAAGTATCAGTTGCTCACTTATATGACATTTATTTCCTGCCGCTGGTATTTGTTGTTTTTCCTGATGCAAGGATCTTCAAATCAACCAGTGAGGCTGCATCTTATCTATAATGCATGTCATTGTTAACTCAAGTGTTACAAAGAACATGGTTCATGTAATATATTGCTCTGTGAGGTTTTGTAGCACACAAACTGCAATTTTTTGGATGGAGGGAGTCTGTAATTACGCCCCTCTAACCCCAGTATGAATTAAAGTGTTTGAACAGCACCCAAGAACGGAGGCACAGACAGCAGCACCAGCTGCTGTTGAGAAACATACCCCCTCCTGTCCACATCAATCACTGCTCTCTCTTCAATTCACTCCACTTCAGTGGCTCCCCCTGTCATTCACCTACACTTTTTCTTTAACACCTTTCCACATTCACTCTTTTGAACCGTTTGATGGAGTGCAGCTGAGAGAAACATTGCCCTCGGAGTTCGTCCTGTGTTACTGAATCTTTGAAGTGACCTTTGGGCCCTCTCTCCTCAGATGGACCCAGTCCAGAAGGCTGTGATGACACACACCTTCGGGCCACCAGTGGTGAAGACAAAGCGGCCAATCATCTCCTGCAACGTCTGTCAAATTCGCTTCAACTCCGAGGTATGAAATCTCTCACATGCATGACATGGTTTAGACTGCTGATAGACAATGCTGTATGAAATGACTGTTAGCTGGAGGCTATCCCTCACACAGAGATTGTCCAATCGTAGTTCAGCAGCCGGAACTGGGCCCAGCTGGCCTGTCAAGCTGTGTATCACTCATAAGCAGTGAGCATGGGGCATACATATGAGAGTTTTCTGTAGTTTTTACTATCAGCTGATGCTGTAAGTTGTGCTAATGAGACTTGATATGAAATCATCCTTCGAAACAATAAAAAAGGCAATTTTGTTGGCTACGCCTGAGAAAAGAGAGGGCATTAATGACATGTATTGGACTGTGAGATAGACATTTTCCGTAGCCACCAGCGAGCCCATGGTGACTGGCTTATAGTGTTCCACAAGGCTCCATTCTTGGCTCCCCTTAGTTTTCTCTGTGGCTATTTAACCTGCATCACAAGTTTCAAGCAAGCTTATTTCCAAATTTCTTGTCTTTCTGAGATGCAATGATGAATGTTCCAAAAACTTTTTCCAAATGAATGAAAACATGGAACAGGTCAAAATCCAGGTAAAAGTTAGTATTACCTGTGATATAAATTTGAGGTCATATCGCCCAGCCATTAACTAACAGTTAGCTGGTAGCTACAGTTATAACTTTGTTCACAGTAACTCAACTCCAATTATAGCCGCTTCACAGAAAGCGCGCGCGCGGGGGGGGGGGGGGGTGACCACTCTGCTTGCTTAATTTATACTGTACATTAAGTACACCATAAAGAGGGTCTTTCCACACTCCTGTATTACATTTTGCCGGGTTGAACTCTAGAACTGAACAGCAAGTCTCCTGTGTAAATTGTACAACAACAAAGGTCTGATGAGTTTTTAATGGAGGAGGTGTGAGACAACTGAAACTCAGCTAAAACAAGCTTTACCTCAAAGCTGTTCAGGCAGAATTCTCTGCATTTCAGTTTTGACAGATGTTTCTCTGCCAACATGCAGCACAGGGACTGAAGTGATGAAATGTTAAAGGAATGATTTGTGTGTCCCTGTTTAAGAGGCAGAAGAGTTATATTTGGGTGAAAAACAAATAAGTCATGTTGACATGCAGCAAAACCCAGCTACTGGATGACACGACTGATGTGTTTACCGTGCGTGCGTTGGAGCATGCGTGCGAGCGTGGATGTGTGTGATGCATATGGATTTGCAAGTAGAGGTTAGAGTTTTAATACATTGTGGTTTGAGATTGTCCAACAGTGTAGCAAGTGAGTGGCCACTATCAATCAGTGTAGACTTTCGCAGTGAGTGGTAGGTGAGAGATGGCTTTAATCTTCACAGTATTGCAATAACCTATGTGATCAATTCTATTACAAGGGAAACTAAATATAGAGGGCATTTTTCATCTGTGTTTTTGGTGATTGTCAAACACTGTAACTCGGAGCTCAAACCAGATGGTGCAAATGTGTAGGGGAACTAATTGGCCGTGGTCAGTAGTGACATAAATGTAGAGCTGAGTGCACAACAGGATTTGAGAGGTTGTGAGCACAATGACGCTCCTGAAAAAAAAAAAAAGTAAAAATGGAATGTGTGGAAATACTGGTAACTTGATAACTCTTCCCTTGTTATGAGTCTGCATCTTTCTCCAAACTTGTAAATTTACCAAGAAGAGCAAAATGGAGCATAAGCTGCGCTGTAGCAATCGCCTGCCTTCTCTCCGCGCCGTTTAAAAGTTTTTGCCTTTCTTTTTGTGCATTTGTTGCAGCTGTCAAAAGAATGTGCTTAAACTCAAAAGTACCTGAGCAAAAGTAGGTAGTTTTTTTTGTCATGACAACTGATAAGATCTTGAGGAGCAGTGACTGCAGTTACCTGTGCTTGTAGCGAAGAAAATAAAGCACCTTTTCAATGTTGTGTACTGCTATTATTTTTTTTACAATAAAGTAACTTTCACTAATGGGAAAATCTTGGTGTTACAACTGGACAGGCACGAACAGAATTCAAACAAAAGCCTGATATAAAAGCCTAGACTAAAATATCAATACATTCCAGTCATGAAGCGCTAAATACTTGTACTAAATGTAGTGGCGGGTAAAGGACACAGGCAAGGAGTCATCTGAAACTTGCTCTGTAACACTGTCCTATCCTTCTTGTGAGGGGCCGCTTAATTATATCCCCCCCTCATGTTCTCACATGATCTACATGAGCTACAAGGGTGTGGGGAGCTTTTATTTACCACAGCGTGTTCATATTTACATATGTCTGTTCACTGAATGTACAGACATGGAAAGTATCATGCATGTGCACAAACATGCCTATCTCTAGCTGGTGTCAAGCCCGTGTTATGTGGTGAGATGTCCGATACCGAGCCACCTGTTCACCCTGCCTACTGTTTGACTAGTGAGCCGTGGTGTGCATCTGCTGTGCTGCAGCTCCGCAGCTTTTCCCACAGTAACCTGAGAGACTGGGAGCTTAAAGCACGGTGGGCATTCTTTAATAATGAAGGACGACTCTGCTTACAGAAAAGTTCCCAGCTCACTCACACTGTTTGGGATTCAAAGGCAAACAAACAGTCGTTATTATCGAGTCTTCCTCAGGTTATGAGCCATTAAAACATTTTGATATACCAACATTCTTGTTCGTGTTGATGGGAGGATGGTGTTAAGTCTACTCACAGTGACTGAGTGACGGATCGTGGCCACTCACTTGCTACACTGTTAGTCCCACGTGTTGTAATTAGAACATTGCAATTCATTTCAGGCCACAGAGGACATATTAGCCTGCCAGTGTTCAGCTCAGAGTTCTGCTGCAAGGCTGACGTCACACCATGCTGCATTAGCCATCGTCACCACTGCAGCAGCACACTGGACGCCTCTCTCTCTCCCTCACTCTCTCTCTCTCTCTCTCTCTCTATCTCTTTGTCTCTCTTCAATCCCCCTCTTCTTGGTCTTTTAAAGGCTCATGCCAAACCATTTTGCATCTGCTTGGCAAGTTAGTTTTCTCCCTGTTTCCGCTGCTGTTTGTCATGTCTCTGCCTGGTTCACTCTCTGTGGGGTTTACTGTATCATCTGTCCCTTCTCCTTCTCTCCACCTCGCCAGCTACTTCCCATCCTCTCTTCCTGTCTCTGCTGCCTGTACCCTGATTTGGCTGCTAGACCAGCTCTCTGCGCTTTCTGTGCCTTTGTCGCTTTATAGATAAAACATCAAAGCACATCCTGCTTAGAGAGAAAAGGATTTCAGGGACATTGACTTGCTCTCATTTTCCCCTCTTCTCAAATCCCTTCTATGCTTCCTCAGTCATCTTAATCCTCCCCTCTATAGGTGCCTCGTAGCTCTTCTCAGCCCGTTTCACCTACTATTCTGTACATCATTTATATTTCATCAGTATTCTCTTTTCCTCCTAACTCAAATGATCTGATGCATTAATTTGGTCTTTGTCCTCTTTTCTCTGCTGCATCCAACCATAAATTCTAAGGCTGCCGAGATTGTATGTTTGATTTAGAGACAGGCCTTCATTGAATTCTAAGGCCCTGACATTGAAGGTCATAAAGAGTGAAAGTGAGTAGTGGAAAGAAAACAACCAGGAGGATTTTTTTTCTTTCAAAAGGGACTGCACCGAACGTTTGTCCCTCTCGCGTTTTTGCCTGTCACTTTTTTGCGGACTTGTAGGGCTTTATCTCCTTGTCTAATTGTAGAGCTTAGGAGAGCAGCAGCCAGAGGAATTGGGTTTCACAGGCAAAGCTATATATGCCTTTCTGTCATCGCCAATCAGGATGGGGGCTATATGGGTAACTGTCATTACCAGTTAATTCCTGAGGCTTAAAGAAGCATCCCGGACACATCTCAGTGGTTTCTTCGTCTCGTTGAGGTATCCCAAGCCCCCACCGTGCAGCTCTGTCAGCCGTGTTACAGACTAAATGAAACGTTTCTAATCCCAGTAGGTCTATGTCTGTGCCAACACATGTACATACAGTCACACATGATCTATACATGTGCCCTCACACTCTACTTTGATTTTGTTTGATGCACTGAGAGAACACTGATTTCCCAACCCTGTATCTCAAGAATTAATTGGATGATTCTCTACCTCCGGGTCTAACGCCAACATTAAGTGCACACACAAGAAGTAGCGAGTCCTTGGAGAAGCGAGGAGTAAAGCATAAATGTGAAGGTCAGGTGGTGTGTAGAGAAACAGACATGAAAGAACTTAACTTTCGCTGTAACACAGGTATTATTTCTTCAGTCATTAGTCTGCGCGCTCAATTAAACATTTGACCTGTTTCCATCCATCTATTTTCTTCCATTTATCCTGTTAAGGGTCACGTGGGGGCTGGAGTCTATTCCAGCAGCCTTCGAGCAAGAGGCGGGGTTCACCCTGGACGGGTCACCAGTCCATCACAGGGCCAACACATAGAGACAGACAACCATTCACACTCACAGTCACACCTACGGTCAATTTAGAGACTGACTGAAAAGCTCCATGGGATTTGATTATACGAAGGACAGGCAGGGAAACACTCATGAACATAAACGCCTCTTCATTTGATCAGTTCTATCTCTCACTTGCTGACCGTCAAATGTCACTCGTAGCCCACAGCCCTCCAGCACATTTCAGATAATCCCACCTCTCAATAATCACTATCAGCTCCAGTGAGTCAGTTTCAGTGACCAAACTGCCAGCCAGAGAAGATGAGAATATTCTGGAGACTAATCTCGTCTGACAGCTTCATCAGCTCATCAGACCCTGACGCCATCAACTCAGCAGCCATTTAACTTCACCAAAATTACAATGTGTGAGAACATATTTCAGAATATGTCAGTAATTTTGGAACTACCCTTATCAGCAAAAATGTATTCATTTAAAATTTAACAAGAGAAATTAGAAACAAGGGACAAGTGGCAGCTCCTGCTGCAGTGTAACACATTTTCATCTGGAGGCCATCCAGCCTGACCACATTCTCCATTACCTCTTTGGCAGGTCAGCTGGAGACGCTAGGGATTAGCTGCCTTGATCAAAGATATCTCATCAGTTGTTGATGTGGG
Organism: Aulostomus chinensis; assembly: GCF_037954235.1. Taxonomy (NCBI): domain Eukaryota; kingdom Metazoa; phylum Chordata; class Actinopteri; order Syngnathiformes; family Aulostomidae; genus Aulostomus; species Aulostomus chinensis. Next base: position 17,618,909 of record NC_141322.1, read on the forward strand.
ATCGAGGAGCAAACTCTTTCACCCACATTTGAGACCGCAACTTTCTGGTCTCATGCTTTCAGAATCTAATCTAGAAGCGCTGTGATGTTAAACTCACCAAAAATAGAGGTAAACGTAAAGCTGACCGGTCAGAGAATTAGGTGATGACAGCTCAACTCTTCTATGAGTCATCCTGAATGTAACGGCTCTACGAATGAAATCTCAGCAGGAAAATTTGGATTAAAGATCAGCATCTACTAGGATCTGATTTCATGCTTCTGACATGTCTTGTTGTCCTTCCAGAGTCAGGCAGAGGCCCACTATAAAGGGAACCGCCATGCTCGGAGGGTGAAGGGCATTGAGACATCCAAGACCGCTCGTCTCCAAGATGGCGACAAGCAGCACCCTCCGCCTACCGTTTCACCCTCCCTATCAGGCCCCTCACCATCCAGCCCGGAGCCTGATTCTAATAAGCAGGGTGAGTGTCACCTGTGACATATGATGTTACCACACACACACACACACACACACACACACACACACACACACACACAAGAATCTGTCACAGATGTTCAATGCAGCTGCTGTGAGCAAAATGACTGAAACTAACCAGAGATAAGTGCTAGTGTCCTGCTATTTACAAAGTCAAGATCATTTTAATATCTATGCAAATATTCTCACCAAACATTAATTAATGACCTTAATCATAAATTGCCTTCATGCTTGAGAGATTCTAAAAACATATAAGAAAAGCAGTTCAAAGCAAAAAGGCACATCTCATCTAAACTCCATCTCATCCACATGTACCAGCAACACTCTCGTTTCTCAGTGTCAACAGAGCCGCTGTATCGTTGACTTACTAACCTGAAAAATTGTGCTGTTTACAGATGACACCCAAACCTTTCTCACCTCTAATGAGTCACCTTTGACCCATAGCCGCCTCCCCACACCCACACTTAGCTCGGCAGACACAGAGTGCCCCCTCTTGCCTTCTGTCAGCACAACTTGGCCATCATCCCCCCTACCTTCCACCACTCTCTCGACACCCCCTGCCGACCCAGCAGCGGCTGCTCTGCATGACGCCCCGTCCCCTGCGCCCAGCCCTTCCTCAGGAGAGTCAGAGGAGGATAAGGCCAAGAAGCTTCTATATTGCTCCTTGTGCAAAGTAGCTGTTAATTCTCTCTCCCAACTGGAGGCACATAACAAAGGTAGGTCCGACACAGCTTTGAAGAGGTGCACATCTGCATATCTTAACACAAATGGAGTAAATAAATATTCATAATTCAAAGCAATATGTTAAAGACATTATTAGAAGAAATGTCAGAAAGCTGAATGAAGGGAATTCTATGTTTGATCAGCATTTGAACTTTTGGAAAACAAAAAAAAATGGTACATTACTGCCCCTTAGTGGTGAAAATGACAACTACCTGTGTGTTACTCCAGTTCTCTGCATTTTTAAGCATCCATGCAAAACACTAGAATGACCTATATAAGTATACAATATGCTTTTCTCTCCGTTGTTGCCAGGTACCAAACATAAAACTATTCTGGAGGCTCGGAGTGGACTAGGACCTATCAAAGCGTACCCACGTCTGGGTCCTAAAGTCAGCCCTGAGCAGGGTGGGGAGCTGTCGTCAGACCCCAACACTCAGGAACGCACCTTCCACTGTGAGATCTGCAATGTCAGAGTCAACTCTGAGCTGCAGCTCAAACAGGTAAGAAAAACACTTTTTCAAGGAGAAAACCATCTTTATATTGGAGAAAAACAAGGGAAAAAAAACACCTTTAATCTCTTATTTCCAAGGAATCTCATATCCTGTATCTGTCCTGCTCCATTTGTCATTGTAGCACATATCCAGCCGGAGGCATCGAGATGGAGTTGCAGGGAAACCCAATCCTCTACTGAGTCGGCACAAGAAGCGCACAGATTTCATGGTATTCTCTTTAACTTTCTCTCAGTTGACATACTCAGGTAGAACAATTTCACATTGATTTTCCAGAGAGTAAATATTTTAGGTTTTAGGACACAATTTACTGGCAGTTATTACTTGGTTTGGGATTCCACACTCTCTTTACATCAAAAATCTCCATCATTCAGGTTGTAAGAAAAAGTCATCACAATATTTAAAGTTTCTCACTTATTCTTAACTTTTCTTATCCTTCAAAAAGGAACTTCCAAAAACTCTTGGAGCCGGACTTTTACCAAACCCTCTGGCCGTTGCAGCAGCGATGGCGGCTGCAGCATCCTCGAATCAGCTGGCACTACGTCCTCCGGGCCCAACCTCTCACCCTCACCCGCATCACCACCTCCTACAGGGAACAACGCTCAGCCTCCTGAGGCCTGCTCCAGGGCCCATTCGTACCACCCATGGGCCAATTCTCTTCACTCCATACTGATGGAGAGAATATGTAGAGGAACCAGAAAGAAGCACACTGTGAAGAAGAGGCCTGCAACCACACTTCATCAAGAGCCAATCAGCTGGTGTGTCTCCAGCTGTTTTTATTTTCCTCTTAATGAAAATAGTAACTATGACTCTCAATGGTGCATACTGTAGTTGCAGGCCGCTGCTGTTATGTAAAAAGAGAGAACCAGCGTTAGCGGACACATCGAGGACGTTTTAAAATGACTATATGCTTCTCCTTCCCAGTTTCCCTGCATCAATAAACTATCAGCTAATGACTCTGAATGAGAAGATAGTTTGAAGAGGAACTCAAGCATGGACTTGAGTGACAATCCATCATCCTGCAGCTGACTAAATACCTTTGTTTGACATCCGCTGAGTCAAAACCCTACCTCTCTTGATTTTGATACTCATCCGTGTATCCAAAGCGTCAATACGATCAAAAGATACTTGTTGGGTTTGATATTGTAGTTGCCTCCGATGTTAGCTGGTATCATACTGTAGCTCTCACAGTGTAGTACACCCCTCCGCTGTAATGTTTGTTTGTTGCCTATGAAGAGAATATGAATGAATTTCTGTCGCTGCTGCAGTCTCTTGCAAATACTTCTTTGTACTGTATATGTAGATTTTCACAGTTGGCCTATATGGTCTATTTACGGTACCTCTGTGGAATAGAAGTAGTAAGTAAAAGAGGCACAGTAACTATATTTGGTCTTAAAGAAGATATATAATGATGCACAACCATATTTCTGGTTTGACAAAGATGGAGTTGTAGTGAAAACTATCGGAGCACTATGCAGCTATCTGTGTTTATGCTTGTGGTCTGTCAAAATAGTGATGAGGTTGGAAGGAGAAGAAAAACATCAGGGACGACTCATGTTAAGTTATTTCTTTAGTGAAGATCAAGATGCAATAGTCATGATTCCCCAAACAGCCACTGATGACAGACACGAGTCAGGCTATGCACAGAAGGTAAAATCTCAAGCTGAGGATTCTGCATGTAAATGACTTAGAATGATGCATCATGCTATCATCTGTGCCTCACTGCACAAAAGAAAACATCTCAACAGAATAGCATCAACACTGTGAGCACAGCGGGAAAATGCCTGTTACCAGCTTTTTGCTATATGTGCACATATAATTACACATTTTCACCACAATCCAATCCAAGGAGACAGTGGGATGACCGACACCAGCATTAGACAGAGGACGAGTAGTATGCAAAAATAACACATCACTTCGATGGCACTGTAGGCCTGTGGTGGGATTCAAAAATATTTGTCTGCTGTGCTTTGTGTAACCCAACCAACATGACACCCCCCCCCATGATGGCTCTTGAAACATTAGCGGGATTCTCTAGGAAATGAAACCTGTAGCAATACTTTCAGCACTCCTGCTAACTTTTCTTGTTAATGGCAATAAAATGTCTACAAATGTATTCATTGTTATTTAGCAGATGTGTATTGAGACATTACTGTACATGTAGATTATTTAAAAATAACAGAATTATAGCCCACACAAAATCATTAAACTGAGTTTATGATTTTAAAGTGTGTTAATTTTTTTTTTTTTTTAATATTTGAGTGAAGGTGTAGGTGCCTTGGTGTCACTTATTTTTAATTCCACAATACAGAAAGAGCCAGCTATGTATACGTAGCTTGATGCAACGCTTTGTTTTGAGCCGTTCAGCTGGACACATTCATGGTACCCAAAGTTTTCGAGTTTGTTTTTGGATTATTGAGCTTGATTAAGAAGATGTGGATCCCCCCAAAAAAGTGCTTTTCTCACGTATACTTGTTCAGTGTAACAGCAAGTGTACAGGTCATGTAAATAGTTTTATTTTACATGCTACATTTCAATCTTAGACCTCCCAGGCTTACGGTTAGGGACGTCACATGACCCTGGGATTGAGGGCAGTGAGTATAAACTAAAATCAGAGGTTTTTAATCGCTTTCTGCTCGTGTGTCGCATCTACTGCCGCCAAAAAATGAATACAGATGTTATAAAATTCCAATACATGGAAGATAAAAACACATTGCTGTAAAAAAATAAACAAGGTGTCTTCCAGAGTTTACCAATAACACAGAAACCCAACTTCAAACCATTACACCATACGTAGCAGGCACTTGAGCAACATAGGAAGAGCACACATTTTGGAACCGATACGAAGTGAAACAAGTCAGAATGTCACAGCTACACATCAACATTCAGGAGGACAAGAGGAATCCTAAGCTGTGAGGTGAGAAAATTTAAAATACTGTCGGCTACTGAACAGGACAGGTTTAAAAAAAAAATACTGTCCAGCAATTTTACTTATTCACATAATAAATTAAAAGATAATGCTATTTATTAGTAAATCCTATCTCTCTTTTTCTTTTTTTTTTGGGGGGGGGGGGTCCAGGTGAATTCCAATTCATTTCCAGTATATATTTCTTTTTTCACAGATTGAATTACAAGAGGAGGCAAACCTTTTGTGATGATACCTTGCACAAAATGTCTTTGCTCATTTGTTATTTTTATATTGACAATATTTCATGATAAGACTGTGGCATAATTGATGGTGAAAATAGCCTTCAAATGCCAAACCTCTTCACACCTTCTGGCACATAAATCTGTTTTCACAGAAACAAATGGAACTGTAGACACTAAAGGTGCCTGTCAGAAGTTTTGTACCAGAGGAACTAAAGCGACTTCCCTTTAAGCTACAGCTCCTTGTCAGGGGTCGTTTAGTGCCGGGTTCCTGTTTGTCTCAGCAGAGAATTACATCTACTTCAACTTCCTGTCGGTCCACAGAATGCAGCTGAACTACATAAACCAAACGGAGGATGTCTTCTCCTGCTACAGCCCCTCAGTGGTGGGGTACCGCTACGTGGCTGTGCTGTGGGGATGTGCTGTGACCATCACTGGTACAGTGGGAAACCTGCTAACCATTCTCGCCTTCGCTTCAGATGCACGTCTGAGGACTCGCTTCAACGTGCTCATCGTCAACCTGGCTCTGGCTGATCTCCTGTACTGCACCATACTGCAGCCTATCTCGGTCGACTCTTATCTCCACCTCAGATGGCGCAGCGGGGAGCTCTGGTGCAGAACCTTCGGCCTGCTCCTCTTCCTCTCCAACTCTGTCTCCATCATCACCCTCTGCCTGGTAGCAGTTAGTCGATATCTCCTAGTAACTAAAAGGGGCGTGTTCGACCGTGTCTTCTCCGACCGCGGGCTTATTCTCCTCCTGATCTCAGCATGGGCTCTGGGCCTGGCCAGCTTTGGCCCCCTCTGGCCTGTTTATGTGTTTGTGCCACAGGTATGCACATGCAGCTTCCACCGCACCAGGGGTCGCCCCTACACCACCATTCTGCTCTTCTTGTACTTCGTCATCGGTCTGGGATGTGTTGGCACCTTTTACCTCCTCATTTACAAGCGTGTCCAGATTGCCTCAAAGGCTCTGCTGCACTACAGGTTCAGCCGCCGCTCATCCAGGAGGAAACCAGCCTCGTCAGCACGAGGAACAGATGACAGCGGGGTGGAGAGTGGCATGGCCAACACATGCAGCTTTGAATTGAGCAGTCAGGGAAAACTAGATCGTAACGATGATGCCATTTGTGACAAACCCTCACAAGTGAGCCCCGTATCTGCTAAGGCCACAAATCCATCACCAGTCAACAAACCTAGCCCTGACATTGTCCCTACTCCTCCTTCAACCACCTCCGTTCCCACCGCTGCACCGTCGCACTCAACATCAGGAGAGGATGCAGAGTTTAAGCGTGTCACGCGCATGTGCTTTACTGTTTTTCTGTGTTTCGTCTTCTGTTTTGTCCCCTTCCTGTTACTAAACATAGCTGATAAACATAACCGCGCACCACAGGTGCTGCACATGTTCTGTGCAAACCTCACCTGGCTCAACAGCTGCATTAACCCCATGCTCTACGCTGTCATGAATCGACAGTTTCGACAGGCCTATCATGTGCTGCTCACCAGGGCTGCTGCTCCCCTCACCCGCCTCTGGACCTGGAGGTCTAATTGGAGCAACTGAAACCGACAGCTTACGTTGAGAATATGGTTCAATTTCTATGTACTTAATTCAAATTTCGGTGTTTCAAGGCTGCTTTATATATCCATGCATTATTATATTCAAGATGCTTACTGTGTTGTATTGCTTATGAATGTACGTACAAGCTCATTTTGTAACAGACACTCTACTGTTACATGAGACTTTGCACACCACTGATCCGTCACCAATACGTCACCTAGGTGACAGCTGCATTATAGAGACCATGTCCATGTTGTCAAATCAGCAGGGCGTGCCTGACTATCACGTTATTTCAGGAACAGGAATTCACAGTTTCTGCTCTTACATGCTGACAGGACATGAACAATGTAGAAAGCAGCTGAACAGATTTGTGTTGTAGGTGGGGGTGCACGTGCAGGCTTGTTTGTATTGTGTCAGGTTATTTATTTGTGGAGAAACAACAGAAGCAAAGAACATTTACACCCACATGTCCATAGTCCATCTCTTATTTCAACATACTTCATCTAAAAATGTATTTTTGTCTTCCAAGTGAACACGGATAGGTGTCTTTGTTCTCAAAGCTGGGTTTTGGGTTTTTTTTTTTTGTGGTAACTGCGAAATCATTTCCTTTTGATACCAGAATGCAGCCACTTTTTTCCACTTGAAGTCAGCGGATCCCCATGGTCGCCGCCTGCCAACAACAGCAAAGCTGTGCAAAAGCATCCGATGACAAACTCTCAAGTGCATCATTTAGCGTATTCCACTTTTTCTTTATCTAGTCATAAAATCAGTAATCCAGAGAAATTCTGATTCGAGCTAACAACTACCTATAATGTCTCTGGTTTGTTGCCCATTCACTATTGCGGCAAGCGTAAGCAGCTAGAGTTGAACTAACTGGCTCACACTTGTCCATGCCTCATGGTGGCGCCAAACCAGAAGGGTGATAGTTTTGTTTTGAGGTCACCTCACAGTGTTTGTGGAATACTGCGCATATGACTGGACAAAGATGATGTGGATTAAATTGAATGATGAGTGTTAAGAGTTTGCATAGTGGAGTTTCCGGACAGTTGTTTTTGCAATCGTTAGTAGTTGGTAGGCAACAGTGTCAAGCTAAATATACGTGGCTGATTCTTTCTGCACTCTGGAGTTAGAAAGAAGTGATGCAACAGTAAAAACTATATGAGATCATTAGTAAGTACTTGAGCAGTAAAATACTTTTTTGGGGGTGATGTATCACTTTAAAGGAACAGTGTTTAACGTAATATTCATATGTGTACTGTCATATGTGTGTATTGTGTATTCACCTAATAATGAAACCTTTTATACCTACATAAGTAGCAGGTCACGTCCATGTAAAGTCCATGAAGCATTTACCAAAACCTGGAATTTGCAAGCAGCAGCATAACTGCTTCCTTATTTCTTTGGCATACTTTGTAACAATTTTTCTTGTAGAAACTTATTAAGGCTGCATTCTCTCTGTTCACTGTGGTTGTAGGTTATTTATATAACTAAGTTCAGAAAACCAGCAGTTTAAAGGGTCTTGGCTTGTTGTCTTGCAGGTCGATGTGACAAAGCACAGATAAATGTGTTGTACCCAGTTGGGTCTTGGTGTAGTAGTTTCAGCACAACATTGATTCATTACCAGTTGCTTTACAGAACTTAATTTTATTTTGTTTAGTGCAGTTTTAACTTGCTGACAAACGAACATTTTTCAAAAAGGAGTAATGTGTCTGTTCAGTTCAATCAGTTCACTTAATCACAAGCTGTCGGTGCCAGCAATGTAAACCCTCTAACATTCACACTCAGGATCTCTGGATCAAATCTTCAGATAGTTGGACTTCCCCTCTTGATATGGCAACACGACAAAACGCAACAATAATGAGTACAACAAGATGATGAACACCAGCGTTCAACTACTAGTAATAAAAGGCAATGTAAAGGACAATCAAGAGTGGCTCTGCAGATTGACATGAAAAAAATTATAGGATGCAGACATGTATGAGGTCATGATAGACAGCTAAAAGAGAGTCTGATGGTGAGTTGATGAGTATAATGGTTTGGTTAACTTATGCTTACTGGAATACGCTTAAGCAGGACTGTGGGGACAGACATGGCATTTCTGCGAAACTGAAAACAGAATGCAGACGTTCGTCATCATACAGTGCTGCATCCTCCCCTGAGTTTCCAAAAGGGCCACACAGCATGGGATCGTATGGATACATTTCCAGATTAGACTCCAGTGGCTGATGAGGATCCTCAGTTTGTTCTAAGAGGACAGAAGGGAACAAGAGAAAGATATAAATTCTGTTGTGGCGAGTGGTTTTACTTCTGGAACTGGCTTTCACTGATGTAGGGAACTGAGAGAAGTGCTACTAAGCTCAAAACAGCAGGCACAGGAATGAGGGGATACTTTTCTCCAACTTAATCACAATTCAGTTGCGCCAATGACATTACACACCTACTGTACTTCATTTCCCAATTTATTTCATGACTGTTTTTTCTCTTTAAGCAACAGCTCAATTACAGGAGCATAAGCCCGCACAAATGACAAAAGTCTCTGAAATGACATCCACTCAGTCAAGCTCATAAATTGTGGGTTGGAAGAAAGAAGAAAAATCAGACGCAGCAGTCTAGCCAAATTATCACCAAGGTCAAAGATGGAGCCATTCATGGTACTGTGGCTTCACTCATGATCGAACACCATTCATTTTACACATTCTTCGGTTTCACTAGAGGACTCAAGCAAAGAGCTGGGTAATGAAGCATCAAATGGAAGAATTAAAAGCTCTTAGTAGAACCAGACCACCTCCACACCTGTCCAAACAGCCCAAGCAGGCAGTAGGAGCAGCCAGCAGCCCCACAACAGATTTTCACAGCTGTCCGACAGCAGCCTCCCCACTCATTTCATGCACAGCAAATCCAAACTAAAGATGGCAAGACAGAGCTTTAAAGTGAAGGGGGGACTGTTTGTTTGATGTGTGTTTTTAGCTGGATGGAACACTGAGGAGAGCCATGACTCACCAGCTGCCTCTCCGCACAGACCACTGTCTAGCTGCGGGTCTTCAGCCTGGGCCATGTCAGAGAACTCAGATGACACAGCCTCCAGTGTGTTCCTACATGACCAATGATAGTCATCACATACAGAGGTACACTACTTCTTCTATTAAAGGGAAAATCTGGTATTTTTGACCCGGCTCCTATTTTCTTACATTTGGATCAAATGGGCCAAAAGTATTTGAACTGTTCCAATACTGAACTACAACGTTCTGACCAATGAAAACAGCTGCAACGTCATCCTAGTGGGCAACTGTACGTTTTAATGTCAGTCCAATAAAAGAGCTGGATGTTTTTGTTCTTCAGAGCCTGAGAACAACACATTGATAGAATACTTAAAAAAGATTCACTGTCATTTCCTTTATGAGCAATCAACGAATATTCAGCTGATTTTGATGTTGTCGAGGTATTTTAATATGACGGCTGGGAAAATGCTGCTGCTGCTTTGGGTTAAGTGGTCCGACGCCCACAGACGAAAAACGTCTGAGTCCTAGAGAGTCTTTGGTGGGGAAGCCTGGTTTCTGCACCAGTGGCTCCTCTGTTCGGGCGTGGGGACTCCACACGTGATGGAAGAAGTCGTAATGTACTGGATGTAAAATTGAACGAGAGGAGGGATCATGGGAGGCTACCGAGTAGAGTTGCGTGTTCCATGCTCATCTATCTCTGCAGGATCCTCTCAATGATGATGTCAGACACTGGGAACAAAAACCTGAGCCCGTCTGTGGCAGCAAGCTTGTAGGGGACTAGCATCGCTTGTTGAAGCCGATTCACATTTGTGGTCTTTGCACTAGAACAATTCAAATAAATGTGCTCCTTTCTAGATTTTCTTTCCAATGCTTAGGAAAAAAGGCCCAGGATTTTTGAAAATCAAGTCTGTACATCTTTGTTGTGGTTTACATTATCGCTATATAAATAAACACATTTGGGATTTTAAAAATTCTATTCTAAGTTCTATTTCAGATCCAGTCAGTGAGATATCATCCCCAAAAACAGAATTATATACTTACCCCTTCGAAACAAACATAAGCTTGGTTTTGATGTACTTTATATACGGGCTGTCACCTGCAAAGTAATGAGTTGAGATGTGAATTAAGGTGTCGTCATCTGATTTCCAACCCACACACCAGAAAATGAACATTAAAAACAGCAAACGATCTGGTAGAATGTTCAGAATCATAAAAGTGACCAGCAAAAAGCAGGGAACTTCGGTTCTCTTACTTCCAAACTTTCCCCTGTAGTATTTTCCAAAAGCCTCATCTCTGGGTGTTTTGGGATATAAATAAAGCAGAGGGTTTTCTGGAACATTTTCAGCCTCGAGAATCAGGAAATTCCTGATAATTTCCTGGAAAGGAATCTGGGAAAGGTCCGTTTTGGTGAACGGCTGGATTGTCTTCACGTCGGGTTCACCTAAAGATCCCACAATTACATTGTTTTTTTAGCAGATATACTCAAACATGTTCTTTCTTCACAACTTTGAATACTGAAAGCCACTCACCTTTTGAGGTGATATCCACCCAGGAGAAGGTGATACCACCAACAACACTCTCACTGAAACGTATCAAGAACGTCCCCCTCTGTTTCTTCTTCAAGAGGGAGTTCTCTTTGGTTTTGGTCACAAAACCCATAATGAGGCTACAATGCAGGTCACATCACACAGTTATCGACTCGTTTTCTCAGGAATTAAAATGATGAGCCCAACCGCTCAGCTTTAAATCAAGCAGGACTGTGACAATGTTCAGTATGCTGTACCTACCCTTCCTTCCACAGTTCCTCAAGGTACGTTTTCACCATCACCAGGATGCCATCAAACCACACCCAGAAAGTTACAGGGCCGTTTTCCTGAAGCAGAACCAGTACAAAGTGTCAGCAACCCAAACATCAGTAACCATAAAGTGTAAAGAACAAACAAGGCTTTTTCCAGTGATTCTTGTGATTCTGTGAGGCCTCAATGTTTCATAAAAGAAAAACAAAGGGTAGGATGGGCCAAGCTTTGCATATAAGCACTAAAGACAAAGTACTGTTGATGTATTGGCCAAACTGTTCTGGGACAGATAGAGGATCTCAAAAAATCACAATTGAGTGTGGAACATTTAAAGGCAATCCATGCAAATGACCAACATCATCTTCCCATGACCCAAAAAGCTTTCCCCCAATGTTCTTACCTTGCTAAATTTTGACCAAGCAACTTTGCAGTTGTTATAGTTCTGCTGCTTTCCTGGATGGAGAAACAAAACAACAACTCTTCTGAAACAATCTGTGATAACTATCATTTAATTCTTACCACGACCCAAGCCTTTTCACTGTAGAAACACGTGAAACATTAAATTAGGGAGATCGCTGTGTCCTGAAATATTCCTGATGTCGTGTTATACAAAAATGAATGATTATTAAACTGAATTCAGTGACAAAAAAAAACACAAATTAAAAAAAAGGAAAAAAGAGAGAAGCAACCAAAGTTGCACACAAGAAAGCAGGACTTACCAAAGAGTTTCTGTGCGATCATTTCCAGCTGATCTTCATTCAGACCACATTTGGTGGCTGACAGAAACTGCCAGCTCAACATCTCTGCAAACTGCGGCCAAGTGGCTGCAGGTGAGTTGGCAAAAAACATGACGTCCTGGTGAAACACACAAGCAGGACACAGGAATCAGCACAGCAATGGGGTTCCTCGAGCAAAAGCAGATGGGACTTTTATTTCAAGTTTTCAATCTGAGCAGAAAATAAACTCTGTGGGAAAAAAGGGTTTATGGGAATTGCGTCTGAGCAACTGCCTTTGTAAGACACATTTAACACTAAGAAATTCACAAGTGCACTATTTAATGGCATAATCCATGTTGCAGAGCAAGATTTTCAAAAAGTGACCAAATATCTGATTTTAGCCACCAAAATCCCATTAAATTTAAGACAGGGGAACCAAATGTTCAAGAATGCTAACTTCCATCTGGGTTTTAGGACTCATTCCTGCTTCACTCGATAATGAAACGACTGCATAGCAAAATGCTACGTCATGTTTGTGTGTGTCTGTCATTGTGATCACTCACTTTGGTGTCCTGACTGAGCATGCTGAACCAGAGGATGGAGGCCCAGGAGTTCTGTTGCTGGCTGGAGTTGGAGATGATGACCACTGGCAGTGAGGACGCCTAGGTTGGGTGCCAGCGAAAAACAACTTCTGTTTAAGCCGCAGGTGCAAAAATCAAAGCATTTTCATTAAAAAAAAACATGAAAAGAAACGAAGAACCATTACCTGCAGCTCAACTGACGTGCCCTTCAGCTCAAATACAGTGTCAAAGCAGACGATGTGCAGCTCCTCTGTGACACTCAGAGAAACCTTTCATCACCAACACACACACACACACACACACACGGTTATTTACAATCTCCTTGTGTGATGAGTTATATAAAGTCATAAGTCATGGCATTTTTATAAGGGTCAAAGTCAGCTCACGTCACTGATTCCTTTGCCTCCAACTCCAGATTTCTGCTCCTTCAGACTCTAGAAGCAAAGCAAATATATACGTCTACATGTTGAGTCACACATAAATGTAAGTTTAGCTATTGGTGGCTGCTTCACCAGTTATGATTTCAAATGTAAATAAATAACAATTAAAGAATGGAAGACATACCGGGATATTGAAGCTGATTGAAAGTTGCAATTTTTTTAAAGTGAAAAAAGATTAACCAAACATGATCAATATTATTTTAGATTGACTGATTGAGAGAACATGTAAACCAGAGTGAAATCAGCATTTACACTTTACACTCCCATAGGTTGAAATAATAATTGTGACTGAGACATACAGGAAAGGAGAGACACAGAACCACCAGTAACGGTGTCTCAGCATTGTTGTTTCTTATGTTAAAAACGCACACACATATACAATGTCATAATAGGACAGGAAATGATCAAGGCCGTTAGCATTTATTGTATGAAAGCTCAATTAGTAGATTATCATGGCGGGTCAAACATCAAGTCAGTATCGCTCACTAGGTTTCTGAAGTCTGCCACCATGCAACCGTCCTGGCTCTCCACCATGTTCAAGGTTTTGCTTTTGGTCCCCAGGATATTAAAATGCCGATACCTATAAGCACAACTGATTTGGTCAAAATGTTCTCAAATGTGAAAACTCAACATAATTTGATATTGAGGCGGAAATAAAACTAACATGCTCACCCTTTTATCTGAGGAGCATCCCTAATGTTAGAGAGAAGAAAAAACAGTTATCAAACCAAAGGAGAAGTGAGAGTGATTGAGAGTAGAAGGAGGAATTTCACCTGTCCATGGATACGTTCACTTTCATCACATGGTTCAGCACTGGAAACTTGACAAGAAGCCTGAAAATGGTACATCAGGTTTTTAGAACTTTGAAATTAAAACTCTAAGAAGTGGGAATTTAATGTTACCCACAACGTAAAAATAGGGAACAAATCAAATTTCATAGAACGGAAAGCTTTGCTAAATAGTGTTTCATTTGCCGCATTACATAATCTTTATTGCTGTCAAACTCAGAACAGCTAGCATTGCTGCTTAAGTACAATCTAAAGGAAACTGTGTTAGGGGAGTTAACCTCAGCGATTGCTTTGTATATTGGTTTGTTTGTGAGACGAAAGATATGGTGCACGCTTTCTTCACAGATTACAAGTCAAATGTCTGATAAAAGTCACTACCACACCAAGTCTTGGGATTGTCTGGACAAGAAACTAACCTGGTTTTGACCGAGAACTGTACATTTGTGCGGAGAACCAGGGGGCCTTTCCCCTGAGGCATGGATGGCTGAGTCTCAACCACAAAGGAACTTAAAAAAAATAATAAAACAAGTCAGGTGTTTTCCAGAAAGAAATCATAAGAGAGTAACAGAGCAGAGCAAACTGTGCTTCAGAATACAGACCTCTTGAGTAAGTCCTGCAGAAGTTTTTCCACTCTGTTCTGCAGACCCTGTTTCTGGGCCTTCACAGGGTCGTTTTCATAGGTCACCTTTCCGACCAGCTCCTCCAGCTTGTGAAGAAACTCACGGAACTGGAACAGACATTCTGCCACACAGGTGAACCTTCAAAAACAAGATGAGAGAAGCAAAGAACGATCACGTCCACAAGGGTGTCGTGACATGATCGGCTGAAATAGTCGACAGCTACAAATCAAAGTACGACACACCTTCATCACAGTGCTGCCATGTAACCCAACAGACAGCCATACTGGAGGTATCCATGGATAACTTAACACATCATGCAAGCTGGAGCCGAATGCTGACTTTGTGAGATGCAAAGTAGGTTTGAGTATATCGAATAAGCAGTTCACCTTTTGGGGATAATGTATTTTACATCCTATCATTGTAAAACTGCCACGTCTTTGGCGAGGCCCATACGCAGCTGAAGATCTTAAAGCAACAAACACTCTGCGGCCTACAACCAGATAGCGTGAGGCTGAGATCAGAGTCTGGCAACAGGAATGGTATTTATCCAAAATGTAAGAAACAGCAGATTAGTATGAATGCATACTATTTCACTTTAAATTGAAGCAAGCCAGCAGTTGCTTCAACCTGACAAGAAAAAAAGAGAACAAACTCCAGTGTTACTAAGATTCTTGCCCAGGAGATCCTGTTTCAGTTTGGCCAATCTGTATTCCTTCGGATGCTTTTCTCAGTCTGATTGATAAGTAAAGAAATAAACAAGACAATTACTGACTATTTTGGGGAAGAATATTCAGGAATAGCCGTTCATTTTTTGAGAGATTCAGTTCCATCCCATCATTTATGTTGAGTATCTCCAAGATAGCTGACTGATAATCTACCTTGTGGACCCTCTCTACCAGTTTAAACTTTTAAACTGATGACCGCAAGTTGTACTCCTGCACAGAGCACAAGTAAGACTGAGTTTTGGATTACTGCCCATGATTCAAGATGAACATACCATTTCTCTAGCAGATCCAGACAAACATTCTCTGTAGCTCCAATGCAGGCTTTCTGCTGCCTTCTCTGCCATTCCGCCAGCTCCCTCTTCATCATGTCGATCAGCTCGTCAGTCCTGTCCAGGAGCTTACAGAGGTCCCTCAGTGTGCTCTAGAACACAGGAACATCAAGAGATGGGAAAATAATACAGGCAGACAGATGGAAGTATATTTTTGCAAACATCAATAATAGATAACCTTTCTACATTCATCCAGGTTGTTGACTAATAACTGCAAATTTGCCATCCGTTTTTTCTTCGCGGCCTCGTCAACCAGAGCTGCACAAGTTTCCAGCGGGATGAAGTTTTCCGTAGAAGACAGAACAAAACAAAGGAGAACATGAAGCTGTAGAGTTTCAGGTCATTTTATGACTCATACTAAATGTCATGAGAACTTTTTAATGTGGTTACCTTCCATGAGGTGGGTTTGGTATTTGAAATCAAACTCATCTTGCTGCTCCTCTAGACATACCATCATATGTTCCATACGCTGTACATCAAGGAGTTAAAAGAAAACAAAATAATTAAGGAACTGTCATGTCTTTAATCGACAGAGTACATCATGATACTATAAACAATATAATCTGCACCTGTACTTCATTCTTGAAGCAAGCCATTTTACGTTCAAGGTCCTGTTGGGTGCTGGTCTCCATGGATTCCTGCTCTACATTCAAAAGCTGGACCTGATAAGATGGAAACCAGGAGGAGGAGAACGTATGCAAGAAAGTCAATGTTTCATTATGAGAGTTATACTGGCTCTCAGTATATTATTTGAGGCAAAAACATTTAATTCACATTTCATCCCACACTTAATGCTGTTAAGGTGACCCTAATGGTTACAGATTATCCAGTCACATGAGGTTGCAGGGTAAAGAGATACCATAAAAAAATAAGGGGGAAAATTTGAAACAAAATATTTGTCTTTAGCAGCACGGTGGTGCAGTGGTCAGCACTGTCACCTCACAGCAAGAAAGTTCTGGGTTCAAGCCCCGCCTCCATCACAGGATCTTTCTTTGTAGAGTCTCCATGTTCTCCCTGTTCCTGTGTGGGTTCTCTCTGGTACTCCAGCTTCCTTCCACAGTCCAAAGACATCAAGAGAGGACGAGGCTGATTGATACTCTAAATTGACCGTAGGTGTGACTGTGAGTGTGAATGGTTGTCTGTCTCTATGTGTTGGTCCTGTGATGGACTGGTGACCTGTCCAGGGTGAACCCGCCTCACGCCCAAAGGCTAGATAGATAGAACTTTACCAGAACCACAGCTTAATTTCAAGAAGGAGAAGAAACAGCAATTAAAATATATCAAGAAAAGAGAAGAACATTATAATATACGCTGCTGGGAAAGGCTCCAGCCCCCCCACGACATTTAACAGGATAAACAGCAGAAAATGTATGGATGGATATTTGCCTTTGTGGAGCACCATCTGTGAGGCATTATGTCCTTTAAAAGATGCATGTATATTTGTCCTTTATACACAAGGTTTTGTTTTGTCTGTGAGTTTGTGGTTCTGCCTGGTAAATAGTTTCTGTGATGAACTTAATATCATGCTCACAAACCTGTTCAGCCAGATCGGCAGCCTGCAAGATCTGTCTTTCTTTATCCATGTACCAAAGTATTGTGGTTGCCAGGTTACACGGGCGTTCCAGGTAACTCTGTGAGAGATGAGGGGTCACAGTGAATAACTTCAAAATGATCATATGGCACAAAATAAAGTAAAGTTACACCTATACACCAGTTTTGTATAGCACGTGTAGAATGAGTGTAAATGTGTATGAACATCTACATATATAATACATTATACATACTACAAACCCCTGGAAGAAATATTATGAAAAATTATTTCATAACCTGTTAGTACAATGTTTCATTATTTTTTTAAGAACTTGCCCTGTGGCTTTTGTATGTTGTTGTTGTTTTTATTGGGAAAGTTGGGCTTTTACTTTTAGGTATAATGACAGTAAAAAGGGAAGATGAAAGTACCAGTTGAAAGAGGATTTCCTGTACTTTCTTTATTCAGCACCTGGCAAAAGGAGGTTCAAGGTCGGTGTGTGTTTCATTTGAAGTGTTGTAGAATTTTGTAAAGCTGTTTTTATGATGTTGTGTTTTTTTTTACAGTTAGCCTATTAGCTAGCAAATGCCTATCCTTTAACCTGATATTTTTGTTTTAACTGAACAGCGAGGTATATGCAGGGGCCATTTAGATACATGTAATTTGGGGTTAATGAATAAAAATGTTGGTGATATTAAGAAACTTGTTGATAACTCTAACTTAAATCAAGTAACATGCATTTTATCCATTTTTTTAAAAAAAAATTTTCAAGGAGAATTCTGAAAAGTCAAATAAAAATATCTCTAGAATTTGATGCCATCAGTGCATTCACTTCCTGTTCAGACAAACCTGAAAGTTGTGTTTGTAGCGTCTGAAGTTGTGCTGCATTAAGAATGAGTTCTCTTGTACAAAGCGACTGTGCTGGATGTCCAGATTCTCCAACAGGACCTGGAACAGCACCATGGCGAATTCATGGTCCGTCGCTGCTCGTTCCCTACACAAACACAACAGAAAACCAGAGACATGAGTGTATGACCAACAGATGAATCGTTAGTAACTACCTATGACAACATAAGTGCCATGTTAGCGCTGTCTTACCACTGCTGCATCTCTATCCACACAGACAGGTACTGCCGGACATCCATTGGCAG
Source organism: Aulostomus chinensis (assembly GCF_037954235.1). NCBI lineage: Eukaryota > Metazoa > Chordata > Actinopteri > Syngnathiformes > Aulostomidae > Aulostomus > Aulostomus chinensis. The sequence continues at coordinate 17,636,987 of NC_141322.1, forward strand.
TACACCCATGTCATACAGTCCATGAAGCTGCAGTTTGTAAACAGCAGGTAACTTCATCAGCCGGTCCCACTGAGCCATCCTGAACATTACAAAGAAACACATGAAAACAGTGCCATGTATTCCTGCATATTGTTTCGTACATGACAGCTGAGGAATAAGGTGCAGACTCCCGTTGGTGACTTGTCATAAGAGCATCTTAGTCTTGACTTTTATTAGGTAACTTTAACGTTAAACAGTTGGTCTACAGGACAAACAGGGTTAAAAGCATCAGACCAATCGATATTTACTCATTTACTCACCTGGAGCTACTTCATTCGATGCAGTTAGTCCTATTTCAACGCAAAAATGTATTCATGAGTTTTCCTAATAGTCTGGTACTTGTTCGTCGCCGCTACAAGCCGGCTAGTTCGATGTAAAAACGACTTGCACCGTCGTCAACTCGTAAACAGGCGTGATAATGTTATTTCCTTAGGTCTCGGTATTATTGCATTAATGCGGGTCCCTCCTACGTACCACTTAACAAGTGTTAGAATACCATTTTGGCGCTAGTACATTGTTAGTAAAGTGCTTCAGGAGCCAACATGTCCGCCCAAGAGCTACAGTTTTCTGTGAGCTCGAGCCGATATTTGATTGGTCGAGTGGCAAAAAAAAGCAACGCGCGCCGTTGGTGCGCTCTCACGTCAATCTATCGGGAGGGCAGCAGAATCGAAACTTTTAGCTGGTATAAAATTTCCAAGAAATGACGGCGCAAAAGCGATGACGCACAATCATGGACGCCCAGATTTTAATACGTCCAAAGATCAGGAAATTTATGACTTCAAAATTAAAATTAATTAAAAATAAGTTATTGATGGATGCCATTTACTAAGACAGAACGAAGAAAGAGCGCGTATAATTATCGAGGATTCGTTTTGAGTTTGGACCCCTGACTTTATTTGGTGAACTTGATTTACATTTACGGGAGATTCCTCGGCCGCTGTCTAAAACCCTCATGAATCATCAATAAGGAGCACACCGAACATTGAATATTATGTATTCCAAATTGCTGTGACACTTCTTATCCAGGCGAATACATTATAGAGTACACTACTACCACCCGTGATAAAATGTCTAGGTTGATGTTATAACTTTTTTTTATTTTAAATCAACCTAAATTGATAAGAAACCCCATTCTCACTTACAGATTTTATAAATTTGGTAGCTTGAAAAATTATCCTCAGAAATGAAGAGATACGAAATATCCTACTTCCAACATATTTCCTCCCAACACTTTTTTTTTTAAAATTAGCCAGTAAACATGTAGTGTTATAAGTACATGAATTTATTTAATATCATCTGTTGGATATAAAAACAGAAAATACACCACTGCAATAACGATAATAGGATTTAATTTCACTATTCTTTGATTTGGAAGAAGTAGTTCGTATATTTGAGATACTAATATTTAGTGGAGGCTCTTAACTCCGAAAAGAAAAATTCTCTCAGAATGAGAAACAAACACTTGCTAATTACAACATAAAAACATATGACAATACACGTAAAATGAATACCAATATTTAAGAAATATAAAAAAATAATCAGTTTCTACCGCTACATATTAACAATAACAATATGTTTTCTCCAGATAGACAAATGAAACATGTAATGCCTGGTATTGTTTTTTGTTGTTGTCGTTTGTTTGTTTTATGATGATACTGTAACAACAGTAGTGGCCTTTATTTTACTCATCGCGTCTGTTGTCTATTTCACCAGTAGATGTCGCTCTTGTCCCACCATAACGGAAATTTAGGAAGCGAAAGGACATTCTAGCGTTCCATGCTGAATATGAGATAAATTCGCACTTCCTTATTTCCTCTGTTTGTTTACACTTTGATTGTTATTATCTAGTCTAAAGGCAGTACAGTTTATTTCAGCACAATGAGAGTAAAAGAATGCTCACAACAGTTTTGTCAGTGGCAGCTTCTGTCATATATAAACATTCGGCTGGCGCAGTGATCCCGATTCTTCTCACGGCACACCGTCAGCATTAGGTTTCATAAACTTTAAAGTATGAAATCACAAAGATGAACCGGAACTGGCAACTGTATACTAAGATAGAGAAGAAAACATTCATGTCTATGGTAAATATTTGCACAGCGCCAAGTTCACAGGACTCCTCTCTGAGCTCAAAATAACTTAGGGCCTGTCTTTTATGACTAAAATAACAAGTTCTCTCTTTTTATATTAAAAATCCAGGTGGTTGGCTGGTGATTTACAGCAGTAAGTGAAGGAGCTACTAGGTTATCTAGTTCAGGGTGCTACAACAAGCCCAGGCATGCACTGTAGAGACAAAAACTGAACATGTCACAAGTTTATCACAGGGACAACACACGGGGATATGACACAGGTCCTTTTACCTCCAAGAACACCATTCCTCTGTGCACAGAAGTCACCAAGTAAGAGAGAAAAGGAACATTCATTCTTCTACAGACATGTTGTCATAGATTTTAAAGATAACTTGGATAAGTTGTGTGCCTGTGCCCCTGTAAGTCATGATGATCACGCTGATCCAGGACCTGTGCACACACTCTGTGGGGTTTTTCACATCCCTCTTGAAAAACTTTTAAAATTCACATATATTCATGATACTTTTAACCCTAAAACAATACCGTTAGCGCACCTTTTTAGTCCAAAAAGCTCGAGTTTTCAAAGGTCACTGTACCCTCACACCGATGAATGAATTGATTCCATTGAATTAAAGTTGAACGATAAAAGATTATTGACACAGACACATTTATAAAATCAATTCAAACCAGTTTAATAATTATCCTTTAAATGCCTCAATATCGTAGTTAGATATTCTGACTAAAAGTAGCCTTTAATTTAGGTAACAACTATGAAAAATACGATAACATAACAGGCCTGCCCTACAACATACAGTAGAAATAATGTGCTCTTAACTACCACACTAACAGCCACACATGTTCACAAATGAAATATACACTTAATTAACATTTAAAAGAAAAAATAAACAAAAAAAATTAGTCTTGAATCTATTGTCCCTGCAGTTACACCCAAGGTGGGAATGTAACTCTGACGTGACAGAAATTTTTATGGAAAGGAGAGAAAAAAAAAAACACAACTGATGCAGAAAAAAACAACTGCAGTGGCCCTGAGAGCTCAATGCACAACAACTTGAAAAACACATGCAGATGTACAAAATACAAGCTAATTAAAGAAACCGTGTCCAGAAAACCTGATGTGTAGCTCACACAACACATTAAAGGAGAACTGCAAACGCAATGAGAAAAAGATCCAATTGTTTCTTGGAGCCCTTGAGAGATGAACACATCTGGACTTGCTTGGTTTTCTTACATTTTGGTGGTCACAAAATAAAACAAAAATAATAAATTACACAACACAGATTTAGCTCATTTCCCAACACCGCAGACAAAGAACAGACTGCTAGACTCGTGACAAAGCAAAAATGAAGAATTAAAAAGGAAGTATATCCAGGGGTGTTCATCACTAAAGTGCCTTTTGGGAACTTTTAATGGAATTTGCAGTGTTTCTCTTGGTAATCTGTTGTGTTGCGTGAGTTCGCTGCATGTTTTCGCAGTCTGATTGATGAAGTTGTAGCTTGTGTTTTTGTAATTATGTATTTGTTGTTGCAGTGCATTGAACTCTCAGGGCCTCCGTAAAAAAGACAAATGAAATGAGGTTTTGAGCTTGAGTTTCCTGAGACCAGTTCTTTAAATGTTGCTGCTTAACAAGATAAATGGTTCAACTATTAAACCTTAAGCTTATTTTACTCAAGAGGTTGTTTTTTTTTTGTCGTCGTGATTGTGTAAAAATGTTTTGTAATTTCTCCTTTAGGGTTAGTTTTTCTCTCAAAGTAATAATAAAAAAAAGAAATTAAATTTACAGACTAAATGCAAATCTTGAAAATCACTGACATCTTTCAAAAAGAAAGAAGAATTATTGTGCAAATCGACAATGACTTTTTGTCATGAATCAAAAAATATCGGGCATGTTTTCATCCACTGAAATAATGTGTGACTTCCAAAATGATCTAGATTACATAAAGTCTTGTAAAATATGTTATTACACTGCAACCGTGTCAGTTAACAAACATCACTCCTCTCATTATTTTACAACATGTGTGACTGAACAGAATGAGAATTTTGCCAAAGCTGTGTTCTACTGTATGGTGAAGACACCCTCCTCCCAGCTGAACTGGTTCACCAGCACATCATCTTCCTGCTTCATGGAGTTCAGCAGGTACTTGACCCCAGCTTTCACACCGGTTTTGACCCCGGCGCCGAGCGCATATCCAGCCACACCAGCGGTCCCACCCGTTGCAACCATGAGAGCATCGGTGCCAAGGTCAACAGCGCTAAGGATGGCTCTCTCCTTGGCCGTCTCAGAGCAGTTGACCGATGCGTAATAGACAGCCGTGCCAAGATTGTAGAGGGTGCTGACGGCAGGGATCCACTCCATCACGTTATACACACGCTGCTCGCTTCTGTTGATGCAGCTCCGTTGGGGGCTGCGCTTCAGCCGGCGACCTGGAGCTGCAGAGGTAGAAGCCTCCTCAGCATTGCACTGATGGATCCAACTCTCAGACTTGGGGGATTCAGAAGGGAGGATGCGACTATCTTTCTTTAACACTACCTGGTATTTTCCAGGTTTGTGTAACCCACGACTGGTCACGCCAGCACACAGGACCCCCAGTCTCTCACAGGTGTTCACAGCCTCCTCCAGTCTACCTGTGGTTCCTTCCAGAACTGTTCCTACCAGTGTGGTTCCATTCACCCTGATCCATCCCTCACAATGCTCCATCCTCTCAGGGGTGCTTCGTCCCATCGTAGCCTCTCCCACTGCGGCTAGCTGCTGGATGTTGAACATCACCGCCTCTATGTGGTTCTCTGCTTCTTCCCTCCCTGTAGTGGATGCTGCTGATACAAGAGCTGCCTTCATCCTCCTCTCTATCAGACCCTCCACCTCCATCAGGAGCTCCTCCGTATCAGCCACCCCCAGCAGGTCGTACAGCCTGAGCACCAGAGTGTGTGCCTCCTGTGGGCAGCCTGCCACCACCAGCACCGGCACTAGAGAGAGCCCCAGCAGCTCCTGGGGGAACATGGAGGATAATGGGTCATCCACAGTACTGGCCGCCAACAGCTCCCCACAGCTGACATTCCTTTGAATTTGGAGATTATCACGAATTTGACCTTGAAGCTTTGCCTCGAGGACTGACACAATCTGTTCAGCAGATTTTATTCGCTCTTTCTTGTGTGCAAGCGCTGATGCAGGATCAGACTTCGCTGAAGACGAGAGCTGGCGTCCTTGGTGAGCTGGTTTGGCCACATTCTCTCCAACTTCATGGTCACCTCCTGGAAGAGGAGAGTTCCTTGGGGCCAGCGGGTGGACCCAGCAGAGAGCCTGCTCATTCAGCAGCAGCTGGATCACTATCAGCCACTTGAACTTGGAGCGCATCATTCCACTCTTGTTACAGAAGCACCAACACTAAAAACAGGAAGAAAAAAACACCAATTGATCTGCAATCTTTATCCAGTAGTCTTACAATAATTCCTGCAACAGATATTAGAAAACACCAAATTCCTGACAGAGAAGAGAAGCTGGTATAATTTTAGTTATACCTGAGACATTACTGCAGTTTTAACATTTTTAGATTTCCTGGTGGGGGGAATATGGCAGACATTCTTACGCCATAAAAATAGCAAGAATTGCCGCTTTAACATGGAGCTGAAACATTGGTGCATGCTACATTTTAACACTGCCTACAAAATGAAAATAAAGTTTGCCAACAATTTTAAAGCTTGATTGCATATTTTAATTCATGGCAGCTGTCCTCTTACCTTAATATGTGGAAGTGAAGTTCACACTGAAGCAGTACGACGAAGATGGCTTCCACATGTAGGATGCTTTTGTTTGTCCTTTCCCCTCTTTTTTCCCCTCAAAACATGCATAGCAAACTTGTTCCTGCCTCCAATGAGAATCCCCTTCTTTACACAGGACATCCCCCAGCCCTCCCTCTGTCTCATCTGTCTTTCAGCTCTCTTCTCCTCTTTGGCCTCATTGCTCAAAAGAGAGATCGGGGCTTGAATATTGATTCACGTGGGGAAAGTCCATGTGTTCTAAAGCAGTTTTGTTTGTCTGCCCTGCTATCCTCTCATCCCCCTGTCCCTCCGCTCCCTCTCTCCCTCTCTCTCAGCCACTAGGTTTTGTCTCTGACCCAAATACTTGAAAGAAATCTCCCTTCATGCCGTGAGCAAATTTATCTCTTACAGCCAAACAAGTGCAGTGAAAGTGGAGGTTGAATGAGGTAAAGGCTTTAATTTGCTGATAAAATGAAAATAAAGTCCAACCTGTTTGCTTTTCTTATATTTATGAACTTCACTTAGCTAAAGATCTCTGAAACCTCATTCAATTCACACCAGGGAGATTGTTACTGAAAGTCCATCTCTTTTGCAATCAGAGCAGGCAGCCAAAGGTTTGACCAGGAGCATATATCAGAGTTAGGACCCAAGAGCACAGCTCATGAGGCAGATGGAAAAGTGAAGAAGTCAGTCCAGGTTAACAACACCATCGGGCAGAGAAACATGGGAAATTAAATACATAACACGACGAAACCTGACAGAGCAAACAGATATGAAGGAAATGGGGGAATGGGGGTCATCCAATGTGTTTGACACACACACACACACACACACACTCTGAATGGCTTCATTCTGAGAGAGGTCTTTCGAAGATATTCCCAAATATAATTAATAGCTCTCTTTCTATAAACTGAGTGGGATCATTTCAGGGAAAGTGATAGAAGAAAGTGCAGTGTAATTCCTGTGTGTTTAGATGAATTTGCACCGTTAGATACTCATTTCATGTGGGGATGTAAATGTGTTTACATATCACATTATGTTCCATGAGACCCAGATGTGTCACTTGGTCAATCAACATCTTGTGGGAGGCGCCTTAAGTGCCATAATCTATTAAAATATCACACATATTCTATTCCACACAAGTGATCGCTGTTCTTCACAGAGCAGTTGAACCGCAGCTTCTAGTCTAAAAAAATAAAACAATTCTGAAAAAAAGGGAAATTGAAAACTAGGAGGAAAATTTTAATATAACATAGAACAAAACTTAACCAATACTTTTAAATGACAGAATGGTAGAAAGAAGAGAAGTACTTTTACTCAAGTTTATGGTGTCAGTGTATGTGTGCTGTGTACCACTGTCCCCTGCTGGAGACGGACGATGAGGAGCGAGACCTGCTCTGCCGCTGGTAAACAGTCAGGAGTGCGTCCAACTCAAAGTTGTAACCATGAGAAGATTTAAAGACCTGATTGTAGAGTTAAAGCAGCAGCCGATAGACGGCCCTCTACCCGCACCTCCACCTCCAGGGAGCGTTGGCTTAATGGAGCAGCCCAGCAGGTGTCACCAGCATCTGACAACTGGTGGGTGTGGTTCATGGTGGTTAATTGGAGAACGCTGCGTGCAGCAATTGCTGCAGGGAATTGATTTACACGAGTTCATGCTGTGGCTTGACTGCATGTGAGAATCTGTTCACATGTGAGTCACCATTGTGATTTGGGATCACACCGACGCGCCCTGTGTAATAACCATGTACATATAAATACAACACAGGTGTAAGATAGTCTTTAAATCTCTGTGTTTAATGATGCTTCTGATAACTTGATGCAGTATCAATGAGGAAACATGAGGAAACTATTCCAGGACTCGGGTTTGCAAAACTAAACATTTAACTAACTGAAAATATCTGTGCACCAACCCTTTGTGCTTTCACTTCCACTCATCATTTTTTAGAACTCTGCATTGTAACGTGATGTGTTTCCAGTAATCAGGATAAAGCAATAAAAAATCATGTCCATTTTGAAATAACAGCTGTTATTAAACACACCTGTTGCCTCACTAGATTAGTTGAAGGCAGTGGATTTTTTCTAACATCTTCTTTCTAACAGTAGGCTATCGAACCTGAAAAACACACACACACACACACACACACACACACACACACACACACATACACACACACACCTCTGTGGGTGTGTGGATGTCCCTGCTCATGCTTTTTGACCTCGCACCTCATTTACACTTGTTCCTTTTTCCCTCCACCATACGCCATGATTTCACACTAAGAGGGGGCAGCTGGCCAGCATGTGACTCTATGTTGGGTAAACAGTGTGTATTTATTTCTTATACGAGGCTTGTTACTTGCACTGCTACTGCCAGAGTGCAGCTTCATCAATTCATCATCAAGAACATTTACAGTCATGAAAATCACACACTGGGTTGTTCTTGTTCAACATTTGAGTTGCTGTCATGGTTAAAAACAGGATCTGAAGGCACGCCTAGCTTCCATCCCTCCATATCTGTATTTGCTATGTGTCAACAAACTTGACCAGAACATCACCAAACACGCAGTTAACATCTAGCTGGCGTACTGTAGGAAACACATAATCACACGTTCACAACTTGTTACAGCTGCAGGGCGGCGCAAACAACTGGAGACAGATGAAATAGCATCATTGTAAACTTGTACCAAAAAAAAGCTCAAATTTGATTTTGGTTTTGAGTAGTTTAATATAATTGAAGTTCAGTAATATCAAAATGATGCAAAATGTACAAAACTGTGCTTTGGGATATAATGGTAGTAACAACAGTGAACTCGACTTTTGGTGAGTTACCTCATCCATTAAAGGCTCAAAACAATGGAACACATTCATATTAGAATTAAAAAAAACCATGAGAAAGAGTCTTCTCAAAGATGCTTCCTTGTTTAGAAAAAGACACTGATAATCCTCAGTACAAAGCTTTTAATTATCTTATAAGTACATTTTCCAAGTTTCTTCTATGAATACGTCAAAGGAAAAATTGCGTTGTTCTACATTAGCCAGTTACATCTTGACTCTTAGAGTTGCAGACGTGTCACAGTGTGTATGTGTGTGTATGTGTGTATGTGTGTGTGCACGCATGTGCCTGCATGAAGGGCTCAGGACTATAAAAATGGCGACAGAGGCTGATGAGTGTCAAGACGTGTTCTCAGACTGCTCACGGTTCAGAGAAGCGGTTCACAGTGGAGGCTGCTGGCAGGTACGAGGTTTTCATTTCTTTGCCACCCTGTGACATCATGATTCATCATCTTCATCTTCATCACAGTGTCTGAGGTCACGTTGGGTGGCGTATTTTGGTCTTCATTATAAAATCGATTTATCGGTTCATTATTTTCCTATGAATAATCTGTTGACAAGATGTAATGTGTTACTCATAATATGCAAAATAGTGGTTGGGTACAGTTTTTGTTTTAATATCCAGACGATTTTGTTTTTTTTTTTAGAAACAAAACTCCATGTCAACCAAAGTCAAGAAAAATTTCTTTTTTAAAATTCTTTGCATGGGCAGCACGTTGGTGCAGTGGTTAGCACTGATACCTCACAGCAAGAAGGTTCCAGGTTGAGTCCCGTCTCCATCACAGGATCTTTCTGTGTGAGTCTGCATGTTCTCCCTGTTCCTGTGTGGGTTCTCTCTGGTACTCCAGCTTCCTCCCACAGTCCAAAGACATCAAGAGGGGACGAGGCTGATTGATACTCTAAATTGACTGTAGGTGTGACTGTGAGTGTGAATGGTTGTCTGTCTCTCTGTGTTGGCCCTGTGATGGACTGGTGACCTGTCCAGGGTGAACCCCTCCTCTCACCTGAAAGCTGCTGGGATAGGCTCCAGCCCCCTGTGACTCTTAACAGGATAAGTGGTAGAAAATGGATGGATGTGCAATTTATCCTTTACAATGACTCAGTATCTCCAGTTCAACTTGTATTAACTTCAATGTAAATAAAGGAGGGTTTTAAGAAGCTGACTAAGCTGATATCAGGTCAGATGCACATTGTTTTTTGTGTATGTGTTCTTGTACTTGCTACATATTGAGAACTAAAATATGTATTTAACTAACAGAGGGGACATTTTTGTAAAGTGAGGACATTTTAGCCGGTCCTCCCATAGTCAAAGGGCCGTTTGAAGGTCAAGAAGTGGTTTTAGGGGCGGGGTTAGAATGAGGTTACGGTTATAGTTAAGTTTAGGGTCAGATGCTAGGGAATGCATAATGTCAATGAAAGCCCTGACAATACAGAAGTGTGTGTGTGTTAGAGAGGAGAGGGTACTCACCTGTGTGTTGGAGAGTTCTTATTCAGAAACTTGAGAAGCCTTTGCACAGTGTGAACAACTTGTCTCTAAATGTTAGGAAGTGAAGCAGGAAAAGAAGGTGTCCTCCTCCGTCCAGACGCATGAATGTTTGGACACCCAACTCTCCACCTGGAAACCACAAAGGACAAAATAAGTCCCTCCTTGTAAATAGTAGATTCTTCAGAGGTCACCGATGCAGAGAATCTAACCCTCAGCCTCGTTCAGTCAGTGTGTTGTAATCAGCATCTCATTTCAGTGATGGAGAGAAAACCGAACTACTGCTGCACTCTTGCTTCACTGGCTGCTTTATTCTTCTTCCTCTCATTTCCTGCGAGGTCCTGGAGTAAGTTAGATGACTACAAACCCCTCAAAGAGGTGAGACAGAAGATTTATCTGTAATAATAAATATGCACCTGTGTGGCAGCGCAGCAGATTTTCAAAAATTAAAAAAAAAAATACATTGTTTTGTTTTCCTTTCCAGGATAAGCAGGAATGCTGCCTTGGAGATGTTTTAGCCTTGAAGAGATTTGATGACCTCGATGATCAGAGTTTTGTGAGCCTGATGGGAAGGAGAAGCGCTGCCCAAGCAAACGGTGAGGTTTTGTTTGCAGAAATGATCATTTCATCATCTTCTCTCAGAAACACAAGACGTCAAAAGTAAATGAATAAATAATAGCTTCTCATTGACTTTTATGCATCACCCTATATTATCACTACACGACTTATGCTTGCTTATCTTCTGCAGGGAACGTTGACCACATCTTTGCTGATTTGATGAGAAGGGAAACAAGTGAGTGTCCTTTCCTTTACATTTTGTTGTATTTTGCTGAACGGGTCTGTTAGCTCGTAAACATAAACGTCCTCTTGTGAGTGGTAACCAATCACTGATTAAATTTTTTTTTTTAAAAAGTCGAGACATTCTCAGCTAAAATAAGACTAAAATGGGACAAAAACTAGTTTGCCGACTGCAAATAGACTAAAACTAATATATTTGATTAAATGAGAATAATACATCTAGATATTTTCAGCTAAAAGCTTAGAATGAGCTACAGATATTCTCCCAGGCTAAAATCAATAATCAAACCGCTAAAATGTGAACACAGCTAGAGATTGTTGACTAAAATTACCTACAATCGAATGACTAAAATGTGACTAAAACTAATATCCATTTTAATCAAAGGACGAAGACTAAATCAGATCCCCTCAAGACCCACATTAAGGCTCGTGACAAAGAAATTGATGTCAGTTTTCTTGGATTAAAATGGGACTGAAGTCGAGTTTTATAACTCAACTGAAAAAAATAGGACGAGGATGACTAAATGAAACTAACAAGGACATCGACACAGAGCTAGACTTAATTTTTAAAAATAAGAGTAGATCCATTTTTTTATTAAATAAACTTAGTCCTGCCTGCTAAATTTGCTTCTTTTCAAATGTAATTAGCCAAGATATAACTATTAGTGCACTTAGTTCACACTGCTGTCATGTAATGACCCCTTACTGGCTGCATAGTTGCCCACTGCTAGTTTTTTGTTTTGCATGAGAACAGGAAAAGCACGTGTGTGTGCACAGAACCATTTACACCCAAGGAGTGGCCGACTCATCAATCACCGGAGGCCGAGGTGGGAATGGCCCGCTATTGTTCAACTAAAACACACCTTACACCGTGTTGACCGGACCTCATGCTCTCTTCTTCTCTTCTCAGGTCTGGAACCTTGTGTCATCGAACCGTTTAATCCCTCAGCGAGGTCGGTGCTGAAAGACGCTGTTCCTCTAATCTTGATAAATGTGTGTACTACTTACTGGAAAAAAGAAATGTTTGAGATCATGAAAGCAAATGTAAAACAAGAACTACAATAAAATATGCATTTATTTATAGTGATTGAAGTGCCACTCACAAAATAAAAATAAAAAAAAAAAAAAAAATTCCCGCACACCGATCGCATGTGCGCACACTCTCACACGACTTCATTTACACGCTGGAAAAACTCAAATCTTATGTCAATACCAACTTAAATACATCTCAAATATAAATACAGTACTGTACACCTTTCCCTTTGATACATGTTTGATGGAGCAGATTGTCAAGGATGTGTCCAAACATTTGGGGCAAACGAAAAGTCGATCCACTAGCAGGTTCGATCTATACTTCGCCGCTGAAATGTTCCCAGAATGTTCATACACTTAAAAATAAATGTGCTAATATGTAAAACATGCTTATCGGTTTTGCATTTTTGAGACAAACTGAACATGCTGTGTTCACGTAAGGGAGGAAATCTGGTGTTTTGTACTTAGAAAAAAAGGCATTCGATTGGCGTTAATTACCTCATGGGTTTTAAATTCCAATGAAAAAAGTGTGTTTAAAACAAAAACAACTATTAGAAACACCTTATAGTACAGTCTTTCTCCTCGCTTTTTTTGTACAAAATTAAATACAAGAAAATTTGAATCATCACTGAATCCTGGAGCAGCTTTCTGGGTTGGGTAATAACTGCGTCTCCCACAATACTTCAGTCTGAACATGTCGTTTGGTTACAATAAAAGGAACTTTTTTCTGATCATTGGAATTTAAACATGAAAAGCAAACTACAAAACATAAAAGTCCTAATTTCTTCCCGTCCAGAATTGTAAATCTAAATGTTGCAGTGAGTTGTACAAACGAAGGAGGAAAACAACAACAACAACAAAAAAGCTGTCGCAAACAAGTCTTCAAGGCCATACTCTTTACACTGGAAGGATTCACCACACATGAACGCCATCTGAAAGAATCACTCTTAGAGTAAATGTCACAGTGCAAAGTCATGTATGCAGCTGTTGGGCTCATACAATTACAATTCACAAGGCACAAAATACTGAGTCCACTGGAGGATGATGGGAGGAACTGGCCACTTTGTTTATTCAGAGCCACTTTCAACGAGGAGAAGCAGCTACGTTTGTGCTGTGGGGGGTTCCTCATAGACTGCCTTTGAGACGTAACACTCCAAAAGGTCTGTCGAACATCTGGCCGTCAAGCGGCAGCATTTACTTTATTCTTCCCGAGTGCACGGACACGGAACCTGGCCTCAATTTGTTAACATTCCCTGTATATTCTTTGGCTGGGATCTCAACACATACAGACACCAAGAGATCAATAAGGGCAATCACTGTTTAGAAGGATGTCAAATATCACTCGCTAAGATTTCTCTGGTGTTTGAGTGTATTGGGTTTTTCTCATGTTGTGTGTTTAGTACTGCAAAGTTACAGATTAGGCAGCCAATGTTTTTGTCTGGGTGAGTAATTATCTTACTGCCTTCACGTTCACGATTACCGTCACAACCTCGAGAACCTAAAATGTCAAAGCTAAATATAAATTAAAGAGTAAAAAGCAATGCCACCAGGGCATGTAACAAAATCAAAATGTTTATATCTACACAGAACTTAAATTTACATTACACGTATCTGTATCATAACAATACAAGTAGCCCTCATCCAGTTTAGTAGCAAAGGGTGGTGCAGAAACTGGCAGCAGGCTCCACTCCTCCCACACAGCAGACTGAGGGAGTGTTTACCAAGTGACAATGTGAGAAAGGACTATTTTGTCTCTGATAAACCACACGGTTTGACGCCAGACCAACTTGTGGCCCTTTCACATTTAAGACCAGCTATAGCTTCACCGGGTTTCTTCACACATCTTATGTGGCAGCTGTTTGATTAGATCAAGGCGCTTAATTGAGTCTGGTTGGCCTCGCAGGAACCAAGCCAACTAGATGTTAAAGAGGTCAAACTATTCCAGCAAGTCAAGCAGTGTCTTGTGGGAGAGAACCGTGGATCAAGTTTGGATGAAGGGAGCCGATTCTTCAAGTAGAGAATCGTGGACGTAACCCCAACTGACCCTGAAAAATACTGGTTGGTTGACTTGCATTAGAGAGGGGCTTTAGTTGACAAATCACAACAATTTAAAGAATAATCTCACCTTTAAAAGAAATAAACAAGGGTTTAGGTGGTGGGTTCACCTCAAGACCAGTCTTGCAGTCATAATGGGGGCACTTAAGATCAAGTGGACTGTTTTTCTACCCTTGTAAATAAAAATATGAGCCAAGATTATCAGAATCAACACACTCCCATCCCCCTCCACTGATCATCTCCTCCAACACAGTCTCATTGTTATTTGCCTGAGGGTGCAGCAGGAGCACCTTCATCAGCTGCAGGAGGGGGGTCTGCTTCCTGTTTATTGTCAGTCCTGGATGGATCCTTCACCTCTCCTTGACCTTTTTCCTGAGAAACCAGTTGTTCTTTTCCTTCGACAGAAACCCATATGCTTGATGGCTCCATATGGTAGCCGAGCGGTTCGGGGGGCTGGTAACGGTATTTGTAGCCAAAGGCACGCAGGTGATAGGTGTAGTACTCCAATAAATACATGTGAGAAGCATCTACGTAGTGGAAGGACACGGATATGTCCGAGCAGCAGTTGGGACCCTGAGGATACAACAGAGTAGGTGGTTATACAGCAGTGCAGCGGCGTTGTGTGTGTGTGTGTGTGTGTGTGTGTGTGTGTGTACAGAGACCGATCAGGGCGAATGGGAGTTGTGAAGAAATAAAATAAAGTCAGGAAATACTTTCCATTCGGCCGAATAAACATCCTCCAGCCAGGCACTCCTGTTTATCGCCTTGGCCAAGAGGGTCATGGTTTCTCCTGTGTCTGTTATTTTTTTTTTGTCTGTCTGTCTTGAGGATTACGCAAAAACAATGTTTTTAAAATTGGCGAAACAATGTCCGCCAACCGTCACGACAACTACGTTTCATTTTCTTCATTGACATTTCAGCGAAGAGTTTTAAACCTGGAACCAGCCAAACAACATGCTGACAAATCTTGACTGCAGGATATCTGGTTCATTGCAATAAGATGTATTGATGTCACTCAACATGATCAAAATCTGGAATGTCTGAAAGGGAAATCATGTTTCTGTCGCTGTGTGACCATAAACCAAAGCCCAACAGAAAATAAAACACGTTTCACCTAAAACTAAAATGATAAAGAAGTGCTGAGGATGCTTTTCTCAATCAAATAGAAATTCCATCAATCGTGCTCTACTTGCCTCTGAGATGGGGTAGTAGCAGTAGCTCCAATACCAGAAGCTCTTGGGAAACTTGGTGGTGAGGTGCTGCTCAGGGACAAAGGGGTGAAATGTCTCCCTGTGTTCAGTGTCTCTGGAATCCCCCGCCAGCACCCCCACCTTCTCCATACACTGCCCCATTGCCAGGTCCTCCACAGAAGTTGTGTGGGTGCACACTTTGTTTTTAAATCCTTCTACAAATCGCCGCAGAGCCTCTTTGCTCAACACATAGCCTGCACCACCGCTCATGTAGCCTTGCTTGGTGTAGGGCTTGAATCTTCGGCCAAAATAAATTGGCTCATCCGGAGTGTGGTTGGCAAGAACCCAACGCAAGTTGTCTACGATAACATAGGTGTCATCATCTGCCTTGAGGAACCAGTCAGCTTCATGGCCATGGTGCTCATAGGCATAATGGAAGGCCCTGATGGTTTTCCAGTAAAGTTGGTCCCGGCCTTCCTTGGTCCCAAGGCCCACAGTAGGGAAGTCAGGGTCGTCTACCGAGCTCATGAAGACCACAAGATTACAGTGGCGACTCCATGTGGCCTTCACGTGACGAGCCTTCTTCTCCAGGTTACTAGGTCCCGTCATCACCCAGCAGAGAATACGCACCTTTTTGTATAGTTCATCAGCCATACGGCTATCCTCACCTGCAAACAGGACACGCACGTCAAAATGGCTTCTATCTCCAGAGAATAAAGAGATTTCATTTGCTTGTTTCTTAAAAAATGCATTCTGTATGATTATTTTTTTGTTGTTTTTAATCTTCATTGGTTTGTGGGTTTTTTTTCTCAATTTGTGTATACAGGGCTACCAGAGTGAGTGAATCCTCTCCCTCTGCTGGAATTGGTCTGTTATACAGGTTGTAGGTACTGATTATTAACCCCTCCTGTGTTGAATTAATTGTTCATTTTGTCTCGTTAAAATATGCTCAGACTTTTTTTTTCAGACAAATGAAATCGAGTGATGTTTCATACCTGCTTGACAGCCTCTTTTATCCAATGTTTGAATTTGTTGGTTTCTGATTTGATGTTTTTGCCCTTGTCCTAGTAACCACCAAATTATTCAAATGTTGGATAAAAGAGGCCATAGACATCAGGAAGCAGGCAAACGGCACCACCAACCGGGACAAGGGGGCAGACACCCTCTTGCACACCTGGGATTCCCTACTCCAGTGACCATCCAAAGCGGGGGGGGGGGGGGGGGGGGGCAGCCAGCTCGACACACCTGTCAGAGTCTATTGAGCCTGCCAGCTGATAAATGACACTTCAGCAACACATAGGATTGACGCTTATGAGGAAGACTGGCGTCATGGTCAAAACTGTGAAGCAGGTTTGAACAACATCTCTACATCCTGTTTGTCTGAAGATAAGGAAGTCTGAGTGTATCCCACCTGTGTTGGTTTATTACAAACCTGCAAATATACACACCTGCGATGGGTGTCTCACTGAACTGTCAGGAAGGCAAAGAAAAGCAACTTGGAGCGTATTTCTTTCTATGGACATAAGGTGCAAAAATAGATGTGTGACGATATTTGAAACTATGTGTTTTTGTTGGGAATATTTGAATGTCAGTAATGGCCAACTTGAACAGGCCAAATGACAGGAAGGTATGCAGGAACCGTTTCCAGCTGAGCAAGCCTTCGATATTTCAAATTATCTTCTCCTGTCAAATTGAGCAAAACAGAACAGTGAATCTAACGCAATTGGAACACTGGGCTCCTACGTGTTGCCAAAGTTCAAATGAAGTCAGCTAGCTGCAGGGCCACTCCCACTCTCTTCTCTGGGAATAACCTCCCTGCTGACATCAGACATCTTGCCTCTGTTGAGGCCTTTCAAGCCAAAGTCTTATTTTTGATCTTTACAAAATCCCTTTGA
This sequence comes from Aulostomus chinensis, assembly GCF_037954235.1. Classification (NCBI taxonomy): domain Eukaryota; kingdom Metazoa; phylum Chordata; class Actinopteri; order Syngnathiformes; family Aulostomidae; genus Aulostomus; species Aulostomus chinensis. Next base: position 17,654,151 of record NC_141322.1, read on the forward strand.
TGTTACAGACCTGATGTCTTTGTTTACCAGAGGAATTGTAGCCTGTATCTGGCATGCTGACGTGAATAAAACTGCCAACTTCTTCATAATAGCTGCTTTTTCCAGCTTCCTGTTTTGCTTCTGCTCCCATGTGTCCTCGGGCCATTTTAGTTTCTCTTTCTAGCGCACACTTTCTTTGGGGGAGCTTTCCTCTCTCACTTCTACAAGGCCAAATGGTTCTGTGGCTCTCTGTGTATTAAGATCCATCCTGATGTAATTTGTTCATAAGTGGACAGCTCTGCTTTTACATGTGTCTCCAAATGGACATTTCATGATCAAATCTCCCTTTCCCATTCTTGATCAACTTAGCCACTCATATGTCTATCGGTAACATTTTCAATACTAAAAGGAATTAACATCTTGTTTTGGATGATCTGCCTGATGTATTTTAAAGTAAAGACAGAGTGTGGGCGAGATCAATTGATGGGTAAGAGACATGAGCGCATAATAAGACAGTGGTGCAGCCAGCGATACTTTCCTTCTGTTTGTAAATAACAAATAACTCTGGGGCCCACTAGGCGACAGCTGAAGTTGCTAAATGCCTAAATCAATCTTAAGTATTTTACAATAAGTATCAGACATTTTTGTCATGAAAAGCTGTATTTATTAACCTTGGTGATCTGCTCTGTACTTCCAGGTTGCAAAGGAGAGGATCCCTCTATTTAGACTCTTCCTGGTGTTCCATTTTTTTCTGTATCAAAAGGGATTTTGCAGGGAAGATTTTTTTCCTCAGTCAAGAGGAGGATTAACAGATGGTGTTGTACATTGTAAAAAATGTAAAGCCTCCTGAGATAAAACTGTGTTTTTTGCTTTTATGAAGAGAATCTGACATGACCTGACTTGAATAATGTTCCCTCTCATCTGAATGAAAATGTGTTTCAGGGAAACTGATTTTGCTGTCCAACAGGTTTATAGAAAAGGTGGTGGCACTGGGCCATTAAAGAACGCTGCGGTGTGACACTGACAGGCTGGTGAGCTGGAGTGAATCACTTGACAAAGGAAGTCAAGTACTTCCATAAGGACACTGAATGGTTGGATGAAGTTAAGTGAAGCGAATCTGGTGGCTCCCTGTAGCCCAACGGCTTACTAAAATACTTTGTTTTGTTGGCTATCTTTACCTCTCTAAATGGGTGTAGTATATTTTAAATATATTTTCTTTGAAGCTTTGGTACATTCGTTCATTCTATCTATCCATCTCATAGCATCTTCTGAAATCTTATTGCAAACATGGGATCCAAACAGTGAGGTGGTTTGCAAGTCCCTCTCTTCAATGGCTGCCTTAACTTCAGTGTGCCACCAAACGTCGCTATTTTCGCTGAGAATGAAGCCCAAAAACTTCAACTCTCTCTCGGCATAAAAAGCAATGAGGTCCTGAAGCTTGCAAAGGCTGCATCCGCCCACCTCTACAATAAATATATATTTACCTGTATGATGAGGATGGTTCAGGTTGAAGAGAGCAGACCTCTCCTTCTTCCACGATGCCTTCTCTCCTTCAAGGTGGTGCTCATGAAGTTTGTCGAAGCCGATGGCCTGTTGCTCTGTCACAGTCCTCTCGAACCACAGTTGCCGCAAAAAAACGTACAGTGTGAAGGTTCCCACCACGAAACCTGTGTAGAAGGAGAATCTGGATCCAAGGGCCTTCATGCTGGGCCAGGTTTCTCGCCGACAATCGTTCAACTCCGCAGGTGCTGAATGAGGAAGTCAAACAGTGTCACCACCAAGGCCCCCATCCTGATCCGTGAAAGTGCCCGTGTGAGGGCGACTGTCACTCCCAGTTTGAGGAGTGGTTTACTTACCAACCGTGTTCCAGACACCATAGCAGATGTGCTGTCGCCCAGCTACTTCAGCACAATGGACGGCATTTAGGGAGCGTTGCGTTTAGCCAGTTCGAGACACGGCGTAGTTAGCGTTATGTTCCAGGAACGATAACTTGGTTCGGCTAGCCTCACTCAAATGTTGCTAACAATTATCCAAGGCGAGGTGGTGAGTAGGAAATCCAAACTTCTCACGAGATAAAATTCCGTGTATAGAAAGGATGAATTATACTACCACGTTTTTACTACTGACCCTGGGCTACGTATCAGCACAGCTGGCGTTAGCTAACTGGCTAGTCGGCGTCGCCTCGACAACGTTACAACAAAACGCTAACTAAAGCAAACGTTACAGAGTTCGTTTAAGTTGACTGACCCAGCGAACTGAAGCAACCCCCGGTAAAGTTCCACTGAAAACATAAATGAGCAAAATATAATCGCCCCACATCGCTACATGAAGTCAGACTTTGTTAAAGTACATCCAAGTCGGATGAAGACTCACTTCCGCCCAGAAAAAAGATACTTCCGGTCAAGTAATGTTGAGAGGAAACGATAGACTCATATAAGTTGATCAATATTCATCTCAACCCGTCTTTTTCATTATTATCTTTTTATGTTTGGTTTGTATTTATTTATTTGCATATTTTACCCTGACTTTGTATGCATGTATAAAATAATTTCAAGGCAAAACAAGATTAAAAAACAAAACAAAAACAGATGTTTATCTCTCCTTTTGAAATCTAAATTTGAAAGAATTTGATGGATATGTAAGTCACATATTTTCTGGCTATATGTTTCCTTATACCAAGAAAAAAAATTGCCATTACAATAGTAGTATAGACAGATACGGAGGTACACCATTTGCTATGGCACTGCAGATGAAATCTAAATCTGTAATTTACGCCTAGCTCCAAGACTACAATACAGTGACCAACAAAATAATTTAAAGGCCAATGAATTATCAATGAGTAAAATATTATTTTAACGAACAAGAAAGCAACCGGACCTAGCTGGCCAACCACCTGTTTTATATCATAGCAATCATTCCTCGTCACAAAATAAGTTACATTTATCGTCTGTATTTCTTTCTTCACGAGGTGGTGTGTGTGTGTTCAGTCTGAATTACAAACTGTTTCCAGTAACACTAATAAGAAAAAGAGCCATCACCTGAGCCATCATAAGGTCATTTTGGATGTGATTCTGACACTGAACTGTACATCAATCCACACCAATCTATGCAGACAATACTGAACGACTTCTGACAGCATGCATTTTTTACCAATAAGAAAGCAGTATTAAACATTTCAACATAAGATATAGATACTGCATCCAGAGGACTTTATTGTTCTTTTATTTCAAAGAAATCAAGAGTACTCAAACACCTTAATTTACAGGGCAGTTCAGATGGACCTAGGGGTTTGTTTGTTTATTAATGTTTCCAGAACATGAAGCCAAGAGTTTTTGGTCAAAATACGGCCTCATTAAAGCACACCATCATAGACACATATCGTCTTTACTACCTCCACATTACTTCGTTACAAGTAATCGGTGTAGCAGAGGTGTGAGGCTCAACAGTGATGCAGAGTTGTTTGTCTTATGGTCTTCATACTAAAATGAGCTAAACTTCATCTGGCTCTCTTTGGATTACCCAGCTTCCCTGAGCCTCACAAGGGTGATATTAAATAACTGGGGTTTCCATCTCTGAATTACAGGGAAACTGAGGTCAAGCCCAGATAGAAAATCTTGCATTATAACATGGACGTAGGTCAGACAACATCACTCCAGCTGGCTAAGTGAAAAAACACACCCACGTCACTTAAAGCTTATCACTGATTATTGTCCCTTATCTTGTGCCTCTTGACGCTGGCTTCTTCAGGACCAAAAGAAAAAAAGTGTTCTAATTAATCTGGTCAGAAATTAAGCTTCACACATGAACTTATTCACTTAATTACTTCAAGTCCTGCTAAGTTTGTGCTGACATATAATGTAACATTCAATTCAAAAACATATTCACACGGTAATTATGTACAGGTTGAGATCCACAGAGCCACAATTATTCATAAACTCTACAAATTCAGCCCTTTTAAGTACACCTCTTTTAAATCCTTGGAAAATGCGTGGATGCGTTAATTAGGTACACTGAATTTGATTGACACTGCAGCTTTCTCCGTTCTCTTTTACTAAAAGGGAAATTAAGGTAATTAGTTTCTTTAGCAAATAAAATCAAAACACAAATTGAACAACTTCTCGCACATCTTTCAGTGTTTCTTTGAACAGGAATGACCCTCTGAGGAAAACCGAAAATGTGACAGAAACTATACATCATTCGGTTGAAAGAACTTTTTTCTAAGATCACAAAGTGCTACAGCATGTGTAAAAACACTTCTGTAACCTTCCGATGCGTTTAGTGATAATTGAAATTTAAATCACCAAACAAAGCTTATCAAAAGGCCTCAGAAAGTTGGGAACTAAAATGTTAACCCATAAGGATTTGTTTCTCATATCCAGACACAATCATACTTAAAACAGTAAATGAAACAAGCTGTGCAAACACCGCTGTCTGTTGAGGCATGCACAATATCCCAGAGGTGAGGGCTTCTTTGTGAATGGCATCATCATAGAAGATAAATGCAAGTAGTGTTTTAACTGTGAATACTCTAGCGTACAGCTCACAACCTCAGAATTCGATGCAAATATTCAGTGAAGCCCGCTGGAATATTTCTATAAAAGGTACACATTGTACATCACTTGGCTTTTCGAGACATCAATGGAAACTGAATCCCATCAAAAAGGGGTAAAATGCATAACTTATTCAACTGCACATGAACAGCTGACACTTTATCGTGCCACATAAATAGTGCCCACTAAAGACACATATTGCCTTGAGACACAGACACTTTCTGAATGTGCAAACAGGTGCGTTGATATCATCTGCCAGGTTAAGGAGCAATAATTGAATCACATGGGCTCTTTTTAAAAAGCTGCACTTCAGAGTCGCCCTCCCTGCTGATCTCCACAGGAGTTCACCTTCACAAAAGGTGCACACAGTGAGTTCATATGTCCACGTCGTCTGAGTCAGACGTGCTGGATGACTGGGCCTCCTCCTGGGACTCTCCCCACACGAACCTGTAGTTGTTCTCCAACTCCTGCTGCCTCTTTTGCTCCTTGTAAACTTCTTCCGTACCACCAGTCTGACAGAGGAAGATGAAATTTTTTCTTTAAAAAAAAAAACAACCACAACAACACAACACAAAATAAAAAAAACACAACTTTCATGTTTCATGATCTCATATTTATATGAACTTCTGACTCCTGTCGCTGTGCAGAAAAAGCTGAGACAGACAAAAAGCACGCACTCTTAACCTTCCACTTTACAAGCACAACTTTAAGAACCCTTAAGAATATCCATAAACATTTTTCAGACATTGAAGGTCATTCTACGTGTATGCAGCATAATAGGCCTACGGTTGTCAAACAACTGCCAAATTAGTTACATTAGAAGATAAAAAAAACAACCCCCTCAAAAGGAGTGCTTTTTTAAAGTCATGCTCCATTATTCAGCTTATTCTCCACCCTCACCAGAGCCAGCCAAAAAGACAGATACCCTTCTCTCACCTGTGGGTGCAATGGGGAGCTAAAACCATCTGAATGCTATTGTAGCTCAGCTAAGTGCAGTGCACGGTAGTGGATGGGTTATGAAATTACAATTTCAAGGGCATTTTAAATTCAGTACTAGATACAAAATCAGAGTGAATATCTCGTCTGGGCACAGTGATATGACACGGCACCTCAAAAGCTCCACTGTAACTTCGGCCAACAAAGCAAACATTTGTAGGTCTAGAAGAGCGACAGCTGCCACTACTCATGGCTGACTTTGTAAGAGAGGATGAGCCACTTCCATTCATTATTCTAGGCTATCTTGTAGTCAACTGGTCTCTGTGGATCTAAGCTCCCTAATGTACACACCGAGGAAAGAAGGGTATCTATCCTCTCGTCTGCCTCTGGATACAATGGCAAATAAACACATTTCCCAAAACACTGCCCTGTTCCTTTAAACAATCCTTCCAGAAAAATGCAGAGTTTTGGGTTTTTTTGTGATTGTGGTGGGCAAAAATCCTTTCTTGAAAAATGCTATGGAATATGTGGAATATGCTTTTTATGCAATTAAATTGCAGGAATTTGCAAAAATTGATTTGATGAATAAGAAAAAAAGGGATTCCCCCAACACTCTGTCCTCACCAGGCTACTACCTCACTGTAAAGAGCCATTTCTACTTAATCCCTCTGATAAGCAAGCATACTGCATCACAGCAAGAGTTGGGAACAATCAAGTTCTCATCTTGTTTTATTTCAGACCCAAATAAAAACATGGCTCTAACTTACAAAACGTTGATGAGTCAAACAAGTTCCAAGCTTATTTTTATTGGCAAAGGAGACGGATTTGCGGATTTCATCATGTTTTCTTCGCAGGGTTTACAGCCTTCCCATGATGTGACTTCACAACTTTCCCAAGGCAACAGGAGGAAAATGGCTGCTCTTGTGTGAAGTAAACAATATTTTTTCAACGTTCTGCAAAGATATGTGTGACTATTTGGCAACAAAAATGCGGGGTTTATGAAATCATGCAAGCCCCGCATATTTGCTGCATTTTGCGTGGAAATCGGTGATTTATGTGGCGAAAGTGCGGCGTCTTTGAAAAAAATGCAGCCCCTACATAAATGTGCGGACTTTGGCTGGTTATCCGTTGAATTATGCAATTGCATAATGGCGTTTTCTAGAGGGACTGTTTAAAGCGCTGTCCATAACATGAGTATCTTATGACAGAGGACATGTACACGAACATTCTGATACAGGCTGAAGTCCAGAAAACAACCCTTGTAAAAAAAAAAAACTAAAAAAAAAAAACCCGTCACAGCTCAAATTACCAGGAGATTTATGAGGAGCTCCCTGAAGGACTTTGTATCTTCTTCAGTCAACCACTGATCACCTGCTTCCTCTGCATTCTTCCGTGTCAAGATCTTCACCTCTATTTTACCTGACAAACAAAGAAAAAGGAGAAAGGGAGGCTTTCTGATTAAATAAATGCACTTCAGAGAGGCTCAAAAAAAAAAAAAGTGTCCAACAGATGAAATAAACAAATTCTTATGATGGAAAAATGGTACAAACACAAAGACCGGATGACAAAGAAAGAACACACATGGATGACACACCTTTTCATATTTTTCAGCTCACTGTTGTTAGAAGATTTGATCATTTTGCCTTTATTATTCTTAAAGTTGCATTTCTAAAGTCAACCCCGGGACAATGCCAAGCTGTCATTTGGTGTTAATGACACAGTTTTTGGTTGACAGTAAATGCCCTCATCCTTAATGAATTCATCAGCTATCATCCCCATATGTAGTCTGTTTTCATCCTATAAAACTGTGCGGAAAATGAATAACAAAACTATTTTGATTTTTTTTTAATTTTTTTTATTCCAAAGCTTTGTTTACTAAATCAGTCTTAAATCCTCCATTTCTGCATGGGTCTGTGAATTATTTCACCCAGTTTGCACTTGTTGTCCCATTAAAGTTTTTCTAAAAAGTTCTGCCTGCCACATGTAAATCAAATGTTGAATGCTTTTTTTGTTTTGTTTTGTTTTTTTGGACAAAGATGATAGTGAAGCACAATACTTTATGCTCAAGATAGGAGGAAATAGAAGAGAAATAGGCCTTAAGTGTTTTGGGCACTCCCCTTCATACCTTCGGCCTTCAGTCCTGCTTTCTCTAGCTGTTCTTTAACCACGTCCTTTATGAGCTGCCACTGGGGATCTCCTTCGCCCATCTCCTGAACTTTGACCTCCCCATCAGGGCTGCTGCCCGTCTTATACTTAGTAATTTTGATCTTAACATGGTCGTCAGCTGCTTGGTCTGGGGTGACGAGACAAAAGAGGGACAAACAACACAGTTCACCTCAAAACCGTTCAGCAGGGCCACATGATGTAGGAGGTGAGAGCCAAGAATCCAAAACACGACCTGTATGCATCACAGTCTTTCACAGGTTTCCGTTACTGTGATTGATTTAAAAATCTTGATTTCAATTACTGAATATTGATGAACCCACAGATGCGTCACTGGCAGCAGAGGAAATATCGCTGACCACAGAAATTCAAAATATCTTCAGTTTCTGCATCAAACCCATGTGTGCATCTATTCTGAGATGGAGCATGTTACATATGGATGAAACATGGAGAGGATGGCAGCATGTAGAGTTACACATGACCAGAGGGGGGCAGTATGCCTGGTTACCTGGCTGCTTTGGAGCCAGGCTGGGGCTGCCCCTGGTCGGGTCGCTGGCTCTTTGTGCTCCAGCTGTTTGCTGTTCTGGATCTTGGACGTCTTTCTCCTGCAAATGGTCAAGTAGCTTATCCAGTGTAGTCTCCAGTGTCTGTGTTGCCTGAGTGCGATCAAACTCGCCTTTCAGCCCCTCCGTCTCCAATTCCTGCTGTGCCTACAGGGCAAGAAAAAAGCCATGTAAAAGCATCTTTGCATAATCATGAAACTCAAGTAAAGACTTCATAGCATCTGGTGTCTCCGTCTAATTAGATGAGTTCAATAACACAACAGAGGGGGCATCACGATTCAATTACATTTTAAAGCATTTAATTTCTTTATAAACTGAGCCATTGTAAGACAAATGAGTTTGTTTTCTAATTATTAAAAGATTATGGTTTTATGGACTGATTCTTTTTATTTACATTTTTGAATTCTGATTTACAATTGAAGTCTACATGGACTTGAGGATAGAGTGTCCGTCTACGCAGCTGAAGGGTCGCTGGTTCGATCCTCACTTCCCCCAGTGACCATGTGGAAGTGCCCTTGGGCAAGATACTGAAACCCCAATTGTTCCTGATAGTCCAGCAACGGACCGGCGACCTGTCCAAGGTGAACCCCCCCACTAGACAGATTCACGGAAAAGCGGTATCTAAAATGGATGAATGGATTTGAGGAATACTTTATGTCTTTTAATAATTATTGTTCAAATTTCTGTTTGGTTTGAGTATCTACTGTGTCTATTGACCAGTTATTCTACTGGTTGGTTTTGTGTGTGTGTGTGTGTGTGTGTGTGTTTGTGTCCACTGTATATACTTGTCCAAGTCAGCACAAACTACCTGCTAACTGAATCCAGTGACAGTAGAGAGGATGCTGGATGCGCCGCTGCTGCTAATGACAGGGAAGCTAGTCCTGGCAGGAAGACTAGCAGTGCTACTGTGAGCATTAGAGCAACATCCAAGCACAAAAAAAAAACGGGCTCATTTCCCTTCAATTGCAGGACAAATATAGCAGAGTTGGTCTCCTACCCAACTCAAACCATTCTCAGGTGTTCAGCAGAAACTGCCCAGACTGAGCTATTCAGTGAGTGTTCAGCTCTAATGCGTTATGGTGTCGTGGCCCCTTTCTTTCTCTGATGTATGCATTACTCTCTCTGAAATTTAACAGACTGATTAATCGTGCTCACTCATACTCAGTCGGTACTCCTAAAAGTACAAAGAATGGTAATCAGTGATACTCAATATGTTTCCAATTAAGATGTTTATTTTGCAGTATATCTTTAGAAAAATTTTCCATCAATACCAGCATGTGGACCAAGGCCCTTATGGTTTTGATTCTCAATATTGAACACTCAATTTTTGAATTAGAATCCAGATCGTGGCAACCCATCTGATAGGCACATCTATCTTTGTGTCAAAGTTACACCTCACCTCATTTATGATGTTATCAAACTCCTGTTGCATTTTCTCCTTTATCTCTTCAGTCTTGTCTGAGGGCACAGAGAGGTCAGCCATCTCCTCCTCAAACTCTTGGAGCAGCCGTTCATCTTCATCTTCCTCACTGTGCTTCACCGTTTCCCTGCTGGTCTGTTTCTCTGTTTGACTTCTGGCTTGGTTTTGTGCTTTCTAAAAAGAAAACCAATGTTGCAGTGAAATGGAACACATTGGTGCAGCAAAAAAACAGATTTTCCACAACAGGTCTTGTCATAATCTCAGAAAGCACCAACCTTCCTGTTACTCTCCTTGAGATGCTGGACAAATTTCATCAGGTCTGCAGGGTCAGTGATGATTTTGAAGTTGAATTTTTCAACTGAAAAAGATTCATTTGACGGGATTAATTCTTACACGTTTAACACGGGACAACATTTAAACACAGAAAAAAGAAAAAGCCCTGGCACACCAAGCGTTAAATGTAAAGATGAGGAGTGAAGTATTTAAAACATCTTTATTGTTATGCTAAATCATGAGCAAACATGTTTTGACCTCTGACCTGATTTAGCCCTTGCAACACCAGTCTTTGTAAGTAATTCCTTCCTCATTTTTACATGCACTGCTTGAGTGCCTGGACTACTTCTTTGTTTTGTGTTAAACTTTTCTTCCTGATGTTTTACAGTGTGTATGCGAGGGAGAGCAACAGTTGCAAAATACCTTCATCGCTGTCATCTATGACTTCATTGTCTGTCAGGGCGTTGTGGCCATCATCGTCTGCCTGCGAGGGGAGGCAGCAGGTTAGAGATGAAAAGAGGGACGGGAATGCTCGATCAAAAACTGTTCTGACCAGAAAATTCTCGTTCCTTCACATTTGATTAAACTACAAATTAATATGCAGCAAGGAACCACCAACAATAGCTGTGCCGAACATCTCAATAGCTGCATCCTTAATTTGAGACTTCACCAGTGAAAGACAGACTGGCTCCAGAGAGAAGCCACACACTCGAAAGACACTACAACATATTTTATACCTCACTCTCCTGCTGAGGAACCGTTGTTTTGGAGCTCCCTGGTTTTGTAACTCCCTCCCAAAAGTGAGAATCTTCCGAGTCTTCTGTACCAGTATCCTCCTCAGCAACATCTGTTTTACAAAAAAGGTACACACAAAATTTGTGTTTTGTATTGTATCCTGGAAAATGGTGACCACAATGATCAATTATACTGCAGATTTGATACGTAACAGGTCTATGAATTATAGTTGTTGGCAAAGGAAGGAGAAGACCAACCCTGAGCTGCAATTTGTTGCTGTTGCTGGAGCTGCAGCTAATTTGCATAAAGCTGTACGGTCCTTAACTTCACCTGGACGCTCTTGGTGCTGATGATAATATATGTGTGGTGAAAAGTACTTTGAAAGGGTTTTTTTGCCCCTTAATGTTTGAAAATGCACCTTTTGTGTTTGAGTGGTCTGGGTCATTGCTGGTTACATGTGCTGTCTCTTCTGCTGTCACTTCCACTGCTGCCTCTGCCCCCTCATTACCAGCCAGCATCTCATCAAGACTCCGAAGCTCCTCTGAGATCTGCTCCACTTTACGTTTAGTGTCCGCTGAGAGCAGATAGAAGAGGGAAGAGGGAAGGAAAAAAGAAAGACATTGAAAGACACAAAAAAAGCATATCACACCATTTGTTTAAGATATTTATCACACAAAAAGAGTATTTTGCTTTTCAAGTACTCTGTCTTGAGCTCACAAGAGCTGTAATATTATCTTCAGCCTTTATTTTCTTATCAGTGTTGCTCTAATGCCGTTTCAAAATGCTCCCTCAATTCACATGACGACCTTCTTTTTTTCCCCCACTCACAGACTTGAGCTTTGACGTAGTCCATGTATTGTTGGGCACTTAGAGCCGGTTGGCACACGATACCCTGGGGCTTCGCAGTAGACGGCGGTCGGAGGAAGGGATGCTGACAGGTGCGGCTTGTGTGAACTGTCAGTACATAACGGCAAGACTGGGGCTCGTCCACTCTGGCGATGTAATCACCTGAGCCATCTTCACACACAAACTGGAAAAATCAAGAGTTCATTCTTAGCATGTTTGGGAACATCATTAGGGACAACATGCAAAGATCTTGAACAAAACAAGAAAAACAAAGGCACGGAGGAAGCGTGGAATACAAATGTATTCAAATGTCTCACCCTCACTTCAGTCTCCCTGGGATGTCCATTTATATCACACTTAGAGCCATTTACATAGGTCTGGCTGTGGTAGCGCTTCAGTTTGTGCTGTTTAGAAGCCTGCAGATCAAAAAAATGCTACAAATCAATATATTATCTACACCAAGGGACACCTCTGTCTCAAAAATGAGTAAATACTGCAAGCTGTGACTTCAGTCTTTAATTATCTGAGGATATTTATGTAGCTAACCCAATAACTTTAGCGTAACTTGAGTGTTTCAATATTCAGAGCCACTTTGTTACTATCAAATGCAAACAACAACAACAAAAGGATACGATAGCTGCTCTCCAAAATAAAAGCATTGGCTAATAACAATCCTGTATTGGTCAGCAACTTTTTCAGGAGGAAAAGGTGTAAAACTCGTCTTCAGGATTCTGAATTTGTGATCAATATGAGAGTACTACACAACAGTGAAGGATTAAATATCATACTGAGCTTATACAAAGTTGTGATTTTTAGTCTGAGAGAGCTTTACCTTTGCAGTTTCACTGCTCCAATCAAACTCAGACTCATAATAACCCAAGAAGAGAACGTCCCCCTTGATTTCCGTGTCTGAGGAGGGAAGAAGAGATCTGTCAAAGCCTTCAGTCAAAATAATGGTCTAAAAACGAAGATTTGAAACCGAGGAAAGCTCTGACCTTCAAGGTGGTACTGTCTGATGTGCTGACCGTGACAGAACTCATATGTCCACCAGTCTTTAGTCTCCAAGAAGAACAGACAGGCCATTGTATTAGTTGATACATTCAGGCACTAAGATAATTCATCAATAAAGCCATGAACTGTCCAATAAAGGAGCCACAACTCCCCCTCTTAACTGTTTCTTAACTGATGTAAACAACAACAACAACAACAACAACAACAGGACATGATGCCTGCACTCCAAAATAAAAGCATCAGCCAATAACAATCACTTATTGGTCGGTCACTTTTTCAGTAGAAAAACATGTAAAACTGTTCTTCTAGATTCTAAATTTATGATAGATATAAGAGAGTTGTTAACTGATTGTCAAAAAACCTTTGGAAAAATTTTTATGTGGGGCCAAGCAAAATTATTAAATAAAGTTATTAGGGAAAACAGTCAATGTGATCTATAAATCATTCCGAGACTGCAATTTCAAAATTACATGGAATAAACCTTTTTTTACATAATTACTCTAACATTTATTGAAAGCTATTAAAGTGATAATGGTGTGATTTTCAGGGGATATGTATCAAATATATCTTAAATCTGCAAAACATGATGTGTAAGCAGGTTGTCTTCTGCAGCACAACAATATTGAATTTGAAGTGGTTGTTTTGACACACAATTAGTTCTTAACAACAACAACTGCACCTTCCTGCATTTTGAAAATTGAGGTAGACCATGTAGCCATTAATTTGGAGTTATTGTGCAGGCCTATTAACGGTCCATGAAGGCGTTAGTTCATGTCATGTCAGGTTATGGTATTTTACGGCTTGGTGTGGTCAGTGTGGGGCTGCTGTCATTTGTTTCGCACCGTAGCGCCGTATTATATTCCACTAATATGCACCCACAGCTTGTGTGATCATTTAAATGTTCTGAAGGAGCATTTAGATTTTGCTTAAATAACACAGTATATATTATGTAGCATGCACTATGACAGATGCGTGATAAAATGTTCAGTGAAATGGCACAATCACCTATGTGGGTCACTGAAGATGCTTTAATAGGACCAGCAGCATGTAGTTTGTATACAAAATATCTTTCATTCACAACAATAAATCAGTATGTAAACAACTGAAGCTATTTGGTGCTCATGCTGTCAAAGGCATACTGGTAAAGAGAAAAGTGGGACTGAGTTCAACTGCATACACTGGGCATGCAATTGTGGACCAACCTTTACTAGGCACGGAGCACTGTGCATGGGACTGAGCAGGTCTGGGATGTCGGGCCCAGTGTACCCTTGTGAGTCGGGCTCCGACGCAGGGTCCTGGTGAAACCTGACAGCCTGGGCTGGGAGTCGACACTCATACAATTGCTTGTACTTGCTGGAGACCATCATAACCTCCTCTGTCTTTGTCTGAGGGAGAAAACCGTACGAATCAGCAGTTTAACAGTCACACACGGTAGTTAAACTATCCATCCGGATTCAATTCAACTGGATTCATTCCAACGTTTCCCTTAAGAGGAGGTGAGAACGCTGAAGTTGTGTTGTGACAGCTGTCACTGGTAACTACTGCGTAGGACATATGGAAATAGGTGTCAGTGTTTCTTAATATCATTACAAGTATAAAAAACGAGCACGCTTTAAACTAGTTGCCCTCTTGCTACTGGCAAGTCGAGCTTTAATTGTGTTGGCGATTGGTACGTTACCCAATACAACGCTAGCTAGCGTTAGCCTGTTTAGCTAACAAGCGATTAGCTTCGGCAAACGCCTTCACTTACCTGCCCTAAGATGACGGGGTCAGGAAGAATCTGAATCCCATATTTCATCTCATTCAATTCTTCTAAATTCAAGAATGCCAGGACACAGAGTGGACATATCAGCAAGAAAACATACAATCTCTTTAACCACCGCGTCAAGGAAGCAGCCATGATTGACTCACTCCCTCCCCTTCTCCTTTTTTTTTCCTCCCTCTCTTTATTGATTTTCAAACACATCGACAGAGGCCTTTGACGTGGAATAGAATGAGGATGATGATTTCATTTTTGGGTGCAGCGCATACAAAGACACGTTACTATGAAGTTATTGAAAAACAGCAACGACAAAAAAAAAGTTATCCAGCAAGAACGATTTTACAGAATAAAGAACAAAAATCTAGTGTCCTGCAAGCATCTTTGTTTGCATATCTGTGTTTATTCCCAACTTGATATTAATTACGAGTCGAGTCATGTCAGTTTCATTTGCACTGTGTGAAATCACAATAAAAGAGAAAAGGTGATCGATCTATCGATCCATGGCAATCGTCTTTACTGGATGAATAAATTCTAACCAAACACAACATGTTCGTGAGAGGGGGTGGTCTCAGGGACGTTGTTCTATTTTTTTTTTTTTTAATTACAACAACAACCTACTCACATGGCTGACAGTTAAAGGACCAACAAAACAGATCCTATCTAGGTCAAAGTCCACTGCTTGGACTGATTACATCGACCCCAAAAGACAGACACTTCTTTCACCTCATTAAAATGAGATATTTTGAAAATATGCTCCGTTTTCCTCCATCTAAGATGAGATGTTCTATTGTATTGTAGATTTTAATGTTTGGCCCAAATATGCCCTCAGCTAGCAGTATTTGGCCATGATTGATAGTGTTGGCTCATAGCCCAGATATTGAGCCATTCTTGGTAATTCTTGGTAAAATAAATTTTTCCATGGATAATATTAGGTCCAGTGGGTTTACGGGAAGCATGATTTAATGGGGGAAGAATGCTTCATCAGAATTCTGAACAAGATCATGAGGAAGTGAAACTGAATGAGTAGTTTACCAGATAAACATTTGCTAAAGTGTATTTTGTCCTTCAAGCACTCACAAAAAGGTATCTTGAGTTCACAAAAAATGTTTTTTTTCACTGCTGTATTTTTTTTTTTTTTAATAACTGGAATCAAACCAACCCGGCACATTTAGCTTGTAGCTGTTGGTGGTGACCCTCTTGGAAAACCAACAACAACAGCAAAACCGTCCATACAGAATGAGGAAAACCGAGCGTCCGCCAGATAAAGGAGACGTGGATCATACTGGACAGTGCAGCTGAGGCCTTGTGAACCGACATTTTGGCAGTTTTGCTGTTGTTTGTTGTTGATGGCCTTCAGCTTCAAGCTAAGTACAGGTGGCTCTCTGCATTTTGGAAACACAAAGAAGCGATAGGCTACATTAGAGGGGAAAAAAGATCTTGGGGAGCTTAGGAATTTAAGGGTGTTTGAAAAGTTAAAAAAAAGAAGGTAAATAACTACTTTAGTTAAAAAGAGGTTTCCAAATTGAGGTCAGTTGTCTGCTCACCACTCTCATAGGAGTCCATTAAAACGTGACACTTTTTTCTTTATTCTGGTTAGTACCAATTGCTTCATTGGCCTGTTTTTATCAGGTGAAAATGTTTCAGATCACAATTACGGAATGCTGACGTAATTGTAGCTGATTGGTCGGGGGTTTCAGAGTGCTGTTCACTCATTGGCTACTTTTTCTGTCCGTCAGCGTTTTTTTTGTTGTTCTTGGGTGTGCTATTGTGCGGCACTAGACGGGTCAGTGAGAGGAGACGCGACCATCGTGGATTTTTTTTTTTTTTTTTTTTTTTTACCGGCCATATTACAGCAAGTTATGACGCTCATTCAGCCCTAAACGCAAGATTAGTTCTACAGAGTTCACTCTTTCAGAAATTATTATAAACGTCTTGAATTGTGTCCGAATAAACTGTGATTTCCATTTTTGTGGTTTTATTAACGATAAATCTGACTAATTTATATGGCACTGATGTGTGCAGCTGATTTTGAAATGGGAACAACACCCTCATGCCATCCGCTAAAACACACACCCACGCACGCATGCCGTAACATGACACACTGACACACATGCACATGCACAGATACGCATTATAGAACAGATTAATTAGCTACATATGATGCATGGTTTGTGTCCTAACATGCATGTGCTGATGAGTGACCGCTGAGGGGGGTGCTGCGCCGCTACTGCCGCTACCTCTGCCGCTGCCGCCGCTTCTGTTGCTGCTGCAAGGGAGCGTCCGTCCGCCGCCTGCCAGCAGTGCTCCTTCCTTTTCACATCCGTTTGGAAGCTCACTGAGGAACAGAGCCATTAGGGAGCCAGCTCCGGACAGAGGAGAGGTGAAACTGAGGTGAGCTCTCTCTTCATAATATCATGATTTGACTTTAATTCTAATCCTAATTCTAATCCTAATTAAATCAGGCCTCTTGCGCTGTCTTGTGCGCGTCATTATTTTTACATGGTTACACTCTGGATTTGTGCGTTAGACAAAACTGAAACGTTGGAAAGACGTTTCATCTTTTTTTTTCTCTTTTCTCTGGAATGATGATGATGATTGTCGACCAAATGCCCGAATAGTATAATTTGATATGAAATGTGCTTCAAAGACCCATCACTCTTCAAGTGCGTGCTTTTTTCCCCCCGCAGTCTGTCCATGCCAAGGCAGGCTAATAGGCCTGTCTGAGGGATCGTATTATATCTGTAGTCAGTCTCTTGGATTCGCGTCTCTGGATTACTGAGCAGATCATTGCATTACCCTAACAAAATGTTTAAGGATGCTGGGCAGTGCGAGGAGCTGGTAACATTGCTGTGATTTAATAGGCTGAGTAGAGGCGTCTATTTGTGTGGCGGACATTTAGGGGGGCTCAGCTGCGTCTGTGTCCACGGCCCCCCTCCGCCCTCATAGGTCCTACTCTAACAGCGAAGTACAATTCTCAGGCGCTTTCTTATCAACAGTCTGGTTATGTTTCACCTCGACACTTCCTGGAGGCTATCGTTTAAGATGCCAGATATGAAAGCTTTAGCTCTGTGATAATGCCATATTGCTATTATGGGGTTAAAAAGCTTAAGAAAAGCTCAAACATATTCATCTTTATTTTAATCATATTGAAATTGCAGCATTTTCATTGGAACCTTAATTTAGATTTTTGGAATCAGTCAAGGGTGGATCTCATTTTCATTGATGTCCAAAGGCAGAGATAGTAAACAAAGAAAGGCAAACCAGATTCAAATTCAGATGTTAACAATGAACAAGCATTACATGGGGATGGTGAACGGTCATCTAAGGACCCAAAATGTTCAAGTGATAGAAGAGAGTTTTGTTTTATTTTGTTTTGAATGCAGGAACACACTGACCACTCATTTATGCTAAATGTAGCCATGGATCTAATGTACATTCAGTGTCTGTATCCCTGATAAACAGAAAAAAATGACCTGCTTTTAAAGGGGGCATTTGCAGTTACTTATAGGGATTGTTATTGATTTTTTTTTTAAAATTTTCCCAGTTTACTCCAGAAATGTGGAATTGGTTTCCCCCCAGTCTTTACAGGATTTCCTGTGGAGGCTATGAGGACACGCAGGAGCTGACAGTGCACCATATGGAGGCGCAACTGTTTATATGTGATATCTGCTTGTTTGAGCAGGGTGAATTGTACAATTGTACCCTCGAGTACATTCTGATTAATTGCGCTTATTTGTCTTCCTTATTTGCAGATGGGACATGCCATCACTTACCTACATGGTTTCTGGAGATGCAGCTGCCTGCAGAGAATGCCATTTCACTAAGCGGATAGAGGCAGCTGGGTATTTTTTATTATTATTCGTTTTCAAAAAGGGGAAAGTGCTCACTATCAAGAGAGTAATATGACAACATTCCAGATTATAGATGTATAAACTCATATGGATTCTGTAGTCCCCTGGCAGTTTGGTGTCACACATGGAAAATATTTCAAATACATCTGACATAACCATCAAACATATCTCACGTTACATGAAAATATATGTCAAAAACCAGATTGCACGTTCAAGAATGTCGACCTGCCCCTGCCTCCAGGGATGGACCGCACCACCGCAGGCTAGCACATGTGGCTAGCATGTCACTTATACACGCACATCAGATACAACAAAATATATTCTCTTACAAATACTTTGTAACCATGCTGTAGGGTTGGTTGGTATTGTCAATATAAATGTGTATATGAATACACATACACAAATATTTATATTTATTAAAAAACGTTTTGCTAAAAATAGGACAGAATTGATCAAATGTGAAATTTCCGTCAGATGAATTAGCTAGACTGTTTATGAGACTTCCTGTTGGGCACTGAAAATGAAAGGACGCTTTTATGTAAGGAGTTCTAGAGTTTTAGTCCGTAACAATTTAAGATTTGGTCAGATGGTGGTGCTGCAGTAGTAAAGAGAAAGAAATAATTAGACAGACATTTAGTGTCTGGTCAGGTCATATTACTCTACTGGATCTGCAGCTCAGCAACCAGCTTGCTGTTCGGGCAGAATGTATTATAAACCAAAAGCCCTGCCTCCACCACACAAACTTTCAGCAGTTGAAGAGGAAAAAGAAATTGTAGATCACATCTGGAAGGTAGGAGAAAAGGCTTATTGTGCACTGGGGTGTTTGTGGGAGGAGAAACATCTGCTCTTATTAGATGTAGCAGACTGAACAGAGAAGATATACGAGTTGGTAAAAGAAGGAGTTGGCTGAAGAGAGAAAAGAGGAGGAAACAACTCCCACATTCTATTTCTCTCCGTTATTATCTGTCACAATAGCGATTGTGTCTTTTTTCACATCCAGAGCCGAGTTAGCTTTTGGGAAACTTTGCTCCGTTTGTCCCGTTTCTTTTTCTGCGTGGATATATTACACTGTCTCTTTAAACTGGTGCTTTGTTGCATGTTGACAGTGAGAAAAACCCAGCTGTGAGCACAGTAAATCTGTGTTGTGGGATCTATTTTTCCAGTTGTTGTTGTTAATCTGAGCGTGTGTTGGATACCAGGATATTTTAAGATGGTCTCCAGAGCAATTTATTGTTCCTGTATCCATTTCCTCTCCAACAATAAGTGGCTCCTCCATAAATGTAATCCAAGGACATCTTAATATATCATAACATAGACTTTGTTTTCAAGTCGATCTTAAAACAATAATTTCCTATCCATATATGGTGAGAGATTAGAGAGACCCTTTTTCCTCTTTCTAAGAGACGGAGGATAAAGATCCACAGCTCTTGAGCGCAAACCCTTTCTAGAAATGTAAATGAAAGTTAATCAGATCAAGTCGACCACGGGAATCAATCCCAACAATCTCTGTGTTTTATCCGGACAGTGTGTCCTTGCTAAGCTACAGTCAGTGGCTGATTTATGATTCTTAATGGGCTGGCCAAGATCAGGCACCCCCACTCCAAACTACCAACCCATATGCACCCTTTTCCACTTCCTAAATTACATTGTTGCAGGATGCCTGAAGCACTGTGACATTTCTGTCTTACCCCCCCCCCCCCACACACACACACACAGATACACACACACACACACACACACACACACACACACACACACACACACACACACATCCTGGTTAAACTGAATTCGTACATATATAAAATGAAAGCCTGCAGGCAAGGCTTCAATAAATAGAAGCAAAATTGAAAGAGGACATTGTGGCCTGTAGCCAGTAAGTTGGTGGCCAGTTTTGAAAGGCACTTCCATTCTGGGAATTCTTGACCCTGCCTCTGCTGCTGCACATTCCCTCTCCTCTGCTGTTGTGCTCTTCTACAAGGGAGTCTGAGAAACCCATATGAGGCCAAAACCTGCGTCTGTGTGGTTACTTCATTTTAGATCTGCAGGATTGTTTTGCCCTAGCCTAGGCTAATTAGGGATCCAAACCTGGAACAGATTTTGGCTGGGAATGATGCATCCAAAGCAGCATTGTTCCCTGTACCGGCAGTGCTGGGAGCCCTATTGTTATCACTCAGATGATGATACTGAAAATGATGATGATTATTGTTATCATTACTATTTTATTATTATTGATTCGGATCTGGGTGAAATCTTGGTAGTTAAGATTGTTAAAAAAGAAATGACAAAACTGCAAAATTTGTATATGTACCAGTGGGCTACACATACACTGGGCACTGGGTTTGACTTACACTGGACTTGTTGATATTGTAATTAATTTTGATTTAATAAAAGACCTGCTATGAGGTTAATTACATATGTTGTGGATGCCTATCCTTTCCTATCCTGGATATAGTAATTAATAATATGAGGACATAAACTTGAGATATGCAAAACATGTTTCATGAAATCTGTGATCAAATGTTCCCTAAAATATTTTGCTGCAAGTGCTGCCAAATCTAGGATGTATTTTGAACAGCAAAGACATCATAGAAATGAAATATGTACGACGTTATAGTACAAAGTTAAGTATTTATGATATATATTTTACCAAAATGTTATAGATCCGAGTCAAAACTTAATCAAAGCAGGGGCTGAAGTTGCAATTACAAGTCTGTCTGCTGCTACAGAAGCAGATTTATCGATATAGTATTTCAGAGCTGCAGGCTGAGCCACAGATTGTAATGTAAACATCAGTCAGATAAAGAATGAATGAGTCATGAACGTCTCCTCTCCTCGCTCAGACTGAATTGTCAAAACATAGCGAAGACTTTGCTTCCATTTTTTGTCAACTCTGTGTTGCAGTTTTAGGAGGGGATTGTTTCTCCAGTAGCCAGAAAACTATTTCATGACATTTTTACACATTTTTTTAAAGAAAATATTTAAATTGTACTCTTTTTGGCTCATGTGTGTCAGTTTTTAGGATGCGTTCCTTAAGGAAGACAGTATTGCTTGCCATCCTGGTGTCTGTGGTGCTGGTACTGGCTCTCATCCATTCATGGCCCACCCGAGCCTACACCACAGTGGATGTGTCGCAGCGGCCAATAGTAGAGAGGAATCTGGAGGAGAGGTTCTCAGAATTAGACCACCGGTTAACCAGCATCCCCTTTCACGTGAGAGACAGTGTGGCAGGGTAAGAGTTAACAAACCAGTTTATTGAGTTCATAAATCAGTGACCTCAGTAAAAACCGTATGTCCTCATGTATGTGTTTCTTATGGTTTGCCCAGCTTGTTGGCACGCAATGGATGTGTATGTGAGGGTGACAGTGGAGGAGTGAACCTACCCTTTGCCCAGCTTTTATTCCCGCGGGTGTCTGCTCATCCTTTACACACTGCCTTTGAGGCTTCGGAGTTAGAAGAAATGAAGAGGAGACGGGCCAAGGAGTACAAGAGTTTCCAGAAAAGGTAAACAGCTTTGTTACACAAAAATGTCCAGTAATGGAGCCAGAAGAGCAGAACGTGTCTGGAAAATTATCTTATTCATAGATTTAAAGAAACGCAGAGCTGCATTATCCAAACAATAAAAAACAATCACACACTATAAGACTGTACCCCTTCAATCACGACTATTGAGTTCATTTGGATCACGTCTGGTGGCACGGTGGTGCAGTGGTTTGCACTGGTGCCTCACAGCAAGAAGGTTCCAGGTTTGAGTCCCGGCTCCAGCACAGGATCTTTCTGTGTGAGTCTCCATGTTCTCCCTGTTCCTGTGTGGGTTCTCTCTGGTACTCCAGCTTCCTCCCACAGTCCAAAGACATGCAAATGGTGACTAGGCAAATTGGAAAATATTGACTGTAGTTGTGGCTGTGAATGTGAATGGTTGTCTATATGTTGGCCCTGTATGTGTGTATGTATGTATATATATATGAATAAATTTTTTTTACCCAGTCTACCAGTGGATGCACAGCTCTATGTGTTCTTTTGTAGGTGATACATACTGATGATTTGATCTTCTCCTCTCAGGTCACAGACATCTGCAGACGTCCTCATGATTGCAGAAGCTAACAATCCCTTACAGTATCCAACCCAGGGGGTGGAGGTACGGCCATTGAAAACAATCATCATCCCAGGTAGGACCTCTTCTAAACCAGTCACATACATTGTATTTCATTTATGCATGTATGTTCAAAGGGCAGAGATGATTCAAAGAACACCTTAGTAATTATTGCATGTGATATTAAAAAAAAAAAAGAAGTTAAGTAACCAAAACTCTCTAAGATATGGCTTCAGATAAAAAAAAAACTGTGGATAAAAATGTGTTGATACCAAAGTGTATCTGACAGAACAGTTAGCTTAGTGATACTCTTACTATGATATCTGTTTTGCCATACTGAGGAATGCTTCCTCTGGCCCTAAATATTGAGTTGTTCATTGTATTTGCGTGTTGAAGGCTAAGAAGATGATACAACACTGAAACTGAACTGTGAAAAAATACAGGAATAACATGCCTTCTCTTCTTCAGTTGCATCAACATTGTGATGTATTGTCTTTAAATACATTGGTTATTGAATATTGTGTAAGTGTATCATAATGTGTTCCATATCAAGGGCAAAGCATTGTGATAGTATTGGGTTTTGAGTTACTCTATGAGTCTCACATCCTGGTACTAACACCCTCAAGTATTCCCATTTGTTCAATGTTGGCCAACAGGAAGTTGATTATGTAAAGCAGCTGTTGCAGGGAACTCAATGAAAATAAGCTCTCTTTCTGTATTGTGTTTATCTTTGGTACCTTTGCAAGAATGTGTTTGAGAAACTGGCTTTTGCACGTCTCTCTTCAAAGTATCCAATAAAGCCAAACAAGTCAGCAACTGAGCCTTCTCGTAATCATATATTTTAGGCCTGGCCTTACACGACATTGCCAGAGACCACTACTCAGTAAGTATTTCAGTACAACCATCTTCTTTACTTCACATTGTTTAAATATGCGGTGTCACTCAGCTATGCACTTTCCACCTCGCTGCAGATAAACATCAGTGCCATGCTGGGGACGCTGAATGTTGCAGCAGATGTAGACGGGGTGAAAATCAAAGGTGATGGCGAGATGCATATGACCCTGTGCAGCAGGATCCTGCCAAACCTGAATCGACAGCTGCAGTTTATCACATACACAAACACACTGTTCCACCCAAGCACAGCGGACACAGGTGAGGCCTCGCTCAGACGTCAAATGTTGGTCACACGTGGGCTCTGTTCTGTTTCCTGCAGTGCAGCGTTCAGTTAAAACTGTGGGGTTCAATATGAGGTAGTTTGTCTTATTTTCACCTCAGAGGCGTTTCTGTTCGTCAAAGCCTGAGTCAACACGTAAACGGAACAAAGCGTCATTGATCATGTGAAGTGATTTATGTCAAGAGTTCCGTTCTTATTTTTTTCAAGATTGTAACAGAAATGTTAAGAACCATCAATCTGTGTAGATTTCTCAGCTTATCAACAACTGTAGAACAAGACAGTTTGAGCCTGTGTCATTGAGCATATGTATTAAAAGTCATTTTTGTTGTATCTTTTAGTGCAGTTTGAGACGGAAGGGCATCAAGCCACCTTCGTTATCAAAATCCGTCACGGTGTGACGCCTAAACTCTACAACACAGGATCCAAAGGAGGTACAGCCACCACCTGCCATCACCTCTAAGATATATCTGCTGCTTTGAAATTAAAATATTTAACTTTATCTAATGCTTCTTCTCTGCAGAGTACAATGTCAGCGCTCTTGTTACCATAGCAACAAAGACTTTCCTGCGTTATGACAAGCTTCAAAATCTTATTGACAGCGTGAGACGATACTATCCTACCGTCACCATAGTGATCGCTGATGACAGTGAAAATCCCAAAACCATCACTGGGCCTAACATTGAACATTACATTATGCCTTTTGGAAAGGTAAAGCACGGGACACGTGTATACGATAAAACTGCAAAGACTCACAAGATACATATTCATGTTTTTTACTGTTGCTTTCTAATTTTCACATTCTCCTTTGTGTTGTAGGGCTGGTTTGCTGGACGAAACCTTGCCGTGTCGCAGGTGACCACAAAGTACATGCTGTGGGTGGATGACGACTTCATCTTCACAGCCAGTACCAAGCTGGAGAAACTGGTGGATGTTTTAGAGAGAACCACTCTGGACCTGGTGAGTGATAACCTGGCAAGTGGTAGTTTTACTGAGATTCCTTATACTTACATCAGTGTGTGTGTGTGTGTGTGTGTGTGTGTGTGTGTCTGTCTGTCTGTCTGTCTGTCTGTCTGTCTGTCTAGGTGGGTGGTGCTGTACGAGAAGCCACAGGGTATACCGCCACCTACAGGCAGACCATATCCATTGAGCCTGGTGAGGAGGATGGCGACTGTTTACACATGAGGAGAGGGTTCCATCATGTCATCCAAGGCTTTCCCAACTGTGTTGTGACTGACGGGGTCATTAACTTCTTCCTGGCTCGGACTGACAAAGTCCAGCAGGTTGGGTTTGACCCGCGTCTCGCCAGGGTCGCTCACCTGGGTAGGTATAGGTGGACATCTCAGTTGATCTACTTTCACATTTCATATAATCACCTCCTTCAAAGCCTCAGTAGGATTTTCAGAAAAAAAACTGGAGACAAAACATCATAAGTAGTTGTTTTATGTAAAAAAAAAAAAAAAAAAATTGGCAAAAAATGACTGGCAATTATTTTAAGAAGGTGACAAACTGTAACAGTGAATATTTTTAATATGACGGTCAAATTCAAGAAATTAATGAGTTACTTGGATGTTTTCTCTTGTTGTCTAAATCAGTGTTAGCATCATTACTTTCAGCCACAACCCTGGAGATGTTCAACAATTTTTGAAGCAAGTGAAGAAATTATAGAAATATATAATTCAATCTGTAAATAGGATTACAAAGAAATTCTGTCAGTTTGTCACATAAAGGCTTGAGTGTTTTATCAGCCTCTCTGTTGGGCAACAGTGTGTTAGAACAATGAAATGGCTCAAAATATTAGAGTAGGCTGAAGCTAACATACATTAGCATGCCCACGGTAACAATGCTCACATTTACCCTGACGACAATCTCAGCCTCCACGGCAGACACCACTTTTCCATGCTTCTACCAACACAAACAGCATAATTAATGTTTGAAAGTAGATTTTTGAAGATTGTTATCTAATTGCAGTTGTAATTGAGATGCTATCATGCAACCAGATAAGAAGCGTTCAGGAAATTACACTGTGAAATCAGCACAAGCCCACATTCCAGAGTCAGAGTATGATTAAATTGGTTTCCAGTTAAATGTAATGTCTCAACATTAAGTTTTTTCACTTCTCCCCGATTA
The DNA here is from genome assembly GCF_037954235.1 of Aulostomus chinensis. Classification (NCBI taxonomy): domain Eukaryota; kingdom Metazoa; phylum Chordata; class Actinopteri; order Syngnathiformes; family Aulostomidae; genus Aulostomus; species Aulostomus chinensis. Next base: position 17,679,631 of record NC_141322.1, read on the forward strand.
ACATCTAAGTGAAATGTTTGGACCTGGTCTTCATTGAAGATACACGATATTTACAGATGAAAAATCTCATGTTCATGTTTGTGGATGCACCTTTCATAAATTGAAATATCACTGATGTCTTTTGTACCGTTTTATATTTCAAATTTAACTGTATTACTCCAACAAACAGCAACACACTAGAATCTCTCCAGTTTGAGGTAGATCCAGCAAGTTGAAGTTAAGTGAGATTTGATTTCTTTAAGCACATTTAAAACACGGTAAGGTGACCACAAACACATACAAAAGTAACAGAACTGATCATTGCAATTGGGACATGGACTGAAACAACAACAAAAAAACAGGCATACACCTAAGTGTTCGTCACTGAAAAAAATATGAATAAAAACAATCATAAAAGACCATCTTAGGCTTGCAACATAAGTCTAAGCTTAACCTTGCTTAAGAAATAATTAATGGAAACCTGTTTTTTGTTGTTGTTTTTCAGAGTTTTTCATCGATGGCCTTGGGTCTCTCCATGTTGGATCTTGTGATGATGTCATTGTAAATCATGCAACCAAAATCAGGCTCCCCTGGGTCAGTCAATCAGAGAGCGACAAGACTTATGCCAAGTTTCGTTACCCGCTGGCCTCCTCAGATGCCACGCAGACAAAAAATGGCCTCCTCTTCTTCAAGAACAGATTTCAGTGTTTGACTCATAATTAGTTTCTTTTAATCCTGACGGTTCATCTCTGCTCCTCCCGACTTGCCAAAGACTTTCTCCTTCACAGCAAACACAATTTCAGTCAAACATGGTTGTTTGCCTTCCCTTGAAAACTTTGATGACAGTTTTCGGGTCATACACACAGATAAAAATATATTTGTGCCATTAGAAGAATTTCAGCATGTTTATTCTTTCAGTATTCTGCGCTGCTGTGAGCTAAAAAGTCCTTATCAATACCTGACATCACAGTTCAGGCTCTCCTGGAAATATGAGCTGTAGTGACGAACATGTCTTATTGTTTACAAAACACAGCATATTTTGGTGAAATTGAGGTGATGCGCAGGATTATTTTTGTGTTTGACAAGTCTTAAAATGATATTTCACACAAAAAATGAGTATTTTGCATTTCAAGTACCCACGCCAAGGTGTATGCAGGTATTCTATTTGAAGATAAGGGCGACTGACAGCTAACTAAGCCTAAACTGTCCAAAAACTTTCGCAAAATTTCAAGAACATTATACAGTATAATCCATGTCTTCTTTATCCATATATGTATGCTAAGTTATCCACAAACCCTTTGATTTCAGCAAAAGACAAATACATTATAACTCTTCCAGTTTGATGCCACCTCGAGTGAGCATTAGTGAAGTGGTTCAACTGAACACGCCAGCCAGTCGAGCTCCTTCATGGTAACATGAAATTACAGTGCAAGTGTAGTACTTTGGTTTTTAGCTCAAATCAAAGTGTTTGTGGATTAATGAGCATATGGCTTGATAAAGAGCACATGGATTCTACTGGATGATGTACTTGAGAGTTTGAAAGTTGGCTATCAGTTGCCTTTAGCTTAGAGCAAAAATATACATGGCTGGCTCTTTCTGCATTCTGAACCCTTAAAGAAAGGATGCAGGGGGGCAAAACATGTTTATGAGCACAAGACACCTAGTTTGAGTACTTGAAAGGCAAAAGTGAAGTCTTGTTTTATCCGACTTTTGCAACAGAGTCTTTGGTGAAGTTGAAAACCTAATAGGTTGCATCTTAACAGTCTGAGACACTGCCTTGTCATTCAAGTAGAAGTACCCATGTCCTCCTCCATTTTGCACTATCAAGATGTCAACGTTACTCAGAGTGGAAGGTTCCTCATTTTCCACCAGAGCCCCAAAATAAAGGTGCCAGGAACTCATGAGCCCCGTAAACCCATGACCCACACGCTGTAATAGCACTGTCCACACCATCCATCCATTTGCTACCACTTACCCTATTAAGGGTTGTGGGGGGGCTGGAGCCTATCCTAGCTGCCTTCAGGGGAGAGGAGGGGTTCACCCTGGACAGGTCACCAGTCCATCACAGGCCCAACACATAGAGACAGACAACCATTCACACTCACAGCCACACCTACGGTCAATTTAGAGTATCAATCAGCCTCGTCCCCTCTGGATGTCTTTGGACTGTGGGAGGAAGCTGGAGTACCAGAGAGAACCCACACAGGAACAGGGAGAACATGCAGAGTCACACAGAAAGATCCTGTGCTCGAGCCGGCGCTTGAACCTGGAACCTTCTTGCTGTGAGGCGACAGTGCTGACCACTGCACCACCGTGCTGCCCCTGCCCAAAGCCAAATCTGTAATTACTTAGATTCGTTTATACTTTGTAACACTTTTGGTTAGAACAGACTATATCTAATCATTTTTTAGTCATTTAATTTCTGCTCACTTTGAGAACCCTGAATTCGAGCAAAGGAACATTTCCCAGAAAGTGACAATCTGGTAGACACAGAACATAGGTATCTTCTCTATCGATGCCACATGAAGAACATTCAGATGATTTCCCCTGTGCTCTCTAAGCTCTGTGACTGGTTGAGCTAAAGGTTGGGCTGCTGGATTTTGTTTTGTGTTATTTTGTGTGTTTGCGTTGTTTGTGAGTGAGGAGGACAGAGAATCTTTTTGTCAGTCCTGATGCTTTTATCCTCATCTGCTACCTGATGTCATTCTCCAGTTCCTTCAGCAAACATCAGGAGAACAGGAGCAGTTATGTCTACGATGGTGAATGACGAGTGAACGAAAGGGATGCGTCTGCTATTGCTGCCTGGAGAAACAGATGGATGAACCAAAGTTAAAAAGGAGTACATTGAGTTCTATGGTGATTTGATGTGCTGAAAGCATGAGAGGAAAACAGAGATGTAGGTTTGAAAATCCTGTTTTTATACCGACAGCTGCTGGTTTGAAAGCCTCAAAGACTGATCCATTCATGCCTGAAGTAAAAATGCTGTTCTTTTATACAATGGCCTTTAGATGGCGCCCTTGTATCTTTTGTTTCCTATTAACGCCAATTCATTTCTCAGTCATGTCAAAAAGCAAAGAGGTGCCAGAGATTTACTATTTATTTGATGTTGTCTTTTATCTGAAGAGGAACACTAACATTATTTTGTTCGATGTTTCTTTGGTGAACTTTTTGGTTCACCAAATGTCAGTCAGAAACTATGAAACTGTATCAGGCTTTTGTGCACTTGAGTGTTTTGTTAGGATTTGTAACTGTCAACAGATCTATAGCTGAAATCTATTTTAACTATTTATTTATTGTGTTAGCACTGAAATGTATCTCACCTGCTTCACCTGACGCATTATGAGTTGTTTTTATTTCAAATGCTGACATCTTAAAATGTCTGTATGAAAACAATATCATTCCCAAAATATCGCAATTATGCAGAATAAGAATGTTCCCCAAGTACGTGTGAATTCTTTTCAAGTGTCCTTCAAGGCTGTCGGACACCACCAGCGTTAGATGCATGTCTGAAAACAAAAATATATTTAGGAAAAAAAAAGTTGTAGATATTGCGATCAGAAGCCCCATAGTTTTGCAGTTTCTTCTCTGAGCTTTCGAGGTGATATTGGATATCCACCGCGTGGTGTGAATTGAAGTCTCAAGAGATGTAGTCTGACTGCAAACCAAACTTCTGTATTTACAAACAAAATCTTTTGAACCAAATTTTTCATTGCAAATTTATTCAACGTTCAATAAAAGACACATTGATACAGTGACACTTCTTTCTTTCGACTGCACAATGAAGTTCTAAAAGTTACTTCATAGCTGTGATGACGCAGAGCAGCAAAAGTAGAGCTGATGGTTGCTGCCCTGTACTGAATTGTTTAGCACCATAGTCCTACTTCTAATTTCCACAATAATAATCACTTATTGCATCATGAATGTAATGCAATTGATTACTACCAGGATTCTCTCCTCTAGGTCAGGAGTTCCTGACAAATTTCAAATTTAACTAGTTTTCTAACTGCTATTCTTGTCGTAGGATTTTTATATTTAGAAACGATTAAGTTCCTTTCAATCATTTTAAAACCTTTTTTTTTTTTTTTAATTCTGGAAATAATCTCAGGACCCCCATCACCACCACCTCTGCCACCACCAAGGCCCCTGGTAGTTATCCACTCTTCAGATGAAGTAGATCTGCAAGTCTCAATCTTGGATGAGCAGTTCAGAGGTTGACAAAAAAAATCTGACGAATCGACGATGTAAGGGAAATTGGAAATGTTTCACTCAACATGATTCCAGCATCAGTCACAGCAATATTTTGTCTAGAGTACATGTTTATTCATCTATGTTTATTTACAATACACAAGTATGGGGAAAAACATGAAGGAAGTATTTAATGCTGCAATATAGCTGTGACATATTTTACATTTTCCTTTGTTTAAAAAAATAAAAACACCATTCGAACAGCGTATCTGTGTGTATCAGCTCAACGCAACGCTGCAGTCGCACTGATGTATGATCCCACGTTGTTTACATTCCACATGACAGTAACCGATGAGCCCTTCTGTTCTATCTTTGTTCCCTTTTTTTTTCTTTCTGCTTAATTATTCTGGAGCAGAAATGTGTTTGGTTCAGATAACGCTGGAACAATAGTGGGTCTAAAATAGCCCAGCGAAGGGAAAACATTCATCTGCGAGGTAAGCAGAACACGTATGAATTCAGAACCCACAGTAACACGATGGGTTCTGTAGTCACCCAGGAACTTCCTGAATACAGTTAAGTCATTTAAGGACACGAGAGAATGACTGTAAAAGGATTTGAGATCCAAGGTCTCTGATGAGGGTAAAGTAGAATCGGTCCCTCATGGGAATAAAATGTATTACAAAAATACCCACTGAGAAATTTTCAGTGGGAAAAATAATAAATCTACGCAAATACAATGTGAGGTCTTGGTGTTGCTTCGAAACCCTATTTTCATATATTTTCATATATTTCACCCTCCCTGTAGACATATAGATGCAGTGTGAGCACACCAACGCACACAAATAATCAGATTACACCAGATCAAAATAGCCTGAACCATATCTGAGGGAAATGCAAAAGGAAAAGTACATGGAGATAGACTTTGGTGTCCTGATGACTCTCTTTCTGATGCAGCATTCTAACCTCAGAAGTGAGTTCATTCAGTTTGTCACCGAAGGTCGTTACTGCTCATTTTCTCTCAGCTGATCAAGGTTTTTTTGTTGATGCACTGAGAAACTCCCGCTTTCATTGAAAGTGGTGGCCTGGAAACTGGCAGTCACACCCTTAAGAGACAGAAAACAAAGACGTTAAAATGTTGTTTTTGTCCAAAAAAAAAATGGATTAGCTGTGCAATTTAAAATCTGGAGAGAGTGGAAAAACTATTCTACTGAACACGACAAGCACCAGAAGTCAGATTTACATCAGATCATTTAAAATTAAGCTGATATGAAATAAAAACACTGGTCTGGCATCAAACTCCAACACTGGACAAGAAAACAGGTAAAATATTGACAACAATAGAATCCTACACCAGACTGAAGCTGGTATCAGATAGCATCACAAACTGACGGGGCTGCATACCGCCTTTAGTTATTAAAGCCCTCTGGACATTTTAATGTGGCCTTTGTTGAAATATGATAAATGATAACTACACTTTTTTCCCCCTGTCATCATCATGGCCCTGTGGGAAGCTAAAATAATGGGTTTTCGGGCCCCCTGGTGGTCTTAGAGAGTATTGGAAAACTGCATTCAGTGAATACTTCTTTTAATTTGATGTATTTATTGAACACATGTCCGTGTCTTAATTAATGTTTGATCATTCAGGCAAACAATTTTAGCAAGCCAAGGTGGCTTTTTGATTTGAAATATTGTACATATGCATCGCTTCCTGGTCAGGATGGTGGTCCTGGGGTCAGTTGAAATGTTTGCAAATATCTTAAATTAAATCAAAAGACAAGATGCTTATCATTTCTATACCAGCAGGAGAAAACTGAATAAAACAGAAGTCATAAAATAATAAGCATTCCATGAAAATCACAGTTACTGTAAATGATTCATGTTTTGGCCACTTGGGGCAGTATATCAGCTTGTGTGCACAGCAATAACAAGTTATCTTACACACTTTTAAAAGACACACCAGTGGAAATAATGTGTTGTCATTCTGGCCTCCTGATGGATTATCAGGGTAAAGGTTCGAGAAGTGAGCTCGTGACCGCAAAGTCGGACCACCAGCTGACAGCATGATTTCACTGAGCAGCTTGTGGATGTGTTCGTGTGAGAGAGAGGACTGCTCAGAAAATGATCCCTGAATAAATAAAGCTTCACCAGGTCCCTCTACACTTTAGTGCCGTGCAGGTAGTGTGACGTGGTTTTCAGACCTGTTTCATGGTTCTATTTCACAACAGAAATCCCAAACTATGACCTGGGGGACACCAGAACCTTCTGTTGAGGCATAAAGTCAGGGGATACTTCTCATTTATGTAAGGATACAGCATCTCAGGTATTAGGAGGAGAAATACTGATTTTGCTGTGTGCTGGGAAGATCTTACAGCAAAGAAAATAAACATTATTGTGATACTGGGCTGATTAAATATACAGAATATAGTCCAGGTATGAATGAATACAGAATGCCTTCATTTTGTGCTTTTGGGTGCGTGGGTACATGCGTGTATGCATGTATGTATGCATGTGTGTGTTGGTTCAAGCGTGTACAAGCATTTGTTCTTCTGTGTGTGAGTGTGTGTGTGTGTGTGTGTGTGTGTGTGTGTGTGTGTGTATACATTTCTCCAATGCTAACACACAACTTTGTAGAAACTACAACCCCACAGGTTTGTATTTTTGGATCTAATCTATTACCTGATGGCTGGATTTGATTTGTCGCAGGGGACTATCATGCTGCTCAGAAACAGAAGCTACGTGAGAAAACGGCATCCAAAAACACAAAAGACGAGGAACAAGAGGAGCCGCGTTGGGGGATCAGGCACGTCTAATACGAGCACTGTGATCAAGCCACTTCCTCCTCATGGTGGAAGTCTGACTGAATAAGATAAAAAAAAAGCAGGTCAGCCAATTTTCCATAAAATGGATGATGGTATGACAGCAGGTTTGTAAACCCACACAGAAACAACAACAGGATATTTGACAAAGGCAACCGGAGAGTCATTTCCCCTCATCAGCAGTGATCATGTCAACATCAGGCTGCTGCCAGGGAGATAACAGCTCCACTGATCTGATCTTTACTTTAGAGACAAACTCGGCATCACTCTGCACAATAAACTAAAAATTTTCTGAATAATATGTGAAAAAGTGAACTCAGTTTATGTTCCTCACTCTCAGCAGCTGGTTTCACTTAGTTTCAAGCCTGAGTTTTTTTTGGAGATAATGAGGCAGTTTCGACTAATGGCAGATGATGTCACCAGTGTCAACACTGTGACGGCTTAAAGAGTCTTTTTACAACCCGACTGAGGAGCCGCTTTTCTTGGTAAAGGTTGAAATTATAGTGTCATCACACCCAGAACTGATCTCAGTGTGTACTGACAGACCCTGGACACAGGAATCACTTTCAACTTAACTGTCGAAATTTCCACACAAGACATTTCAATCTCTTCAGTCGTAACTGTGTATATCACCCCAAGACAAATAAATCAAAAACTACCAGCATGGCAAGATACCATGTGATGGACTTGACTTGTTAATTAAAAAATGATGAATTTATGATAAGATGTTATAGTTTAAGACCAGAATGTACCCGCATGCTGTGCTGAGTGCAGGGCATCAGGCAGTTAGACATCCCACGACCGTCTCTCATCTCTTGACACAAACTGAGTTGTTTGCGGGATGAAAGTGGTTGATGTGTCATGGAAAAAGGGTTAGAAGCCTTCAGAAAAAAGAAAAATTTATGCAGCGACTGTTAATTAATGATGAGAGACAAATATGGATGGTGTAACACTGTTGTGCAGCCTCGACGTACCACTTTGGCGACCGGGGTGTGGTGTGGTGGATGTAGGGAGGGCAGGGAGGTGTTGTGAGACAGCAGGCAGGACTGCTGACATCGGTCCATGGATGCAGACGAGTGAGGCTGCAGGCCCGTCGGGGACTTCATGTTCCTGCCCAGGCTGTTGGACCTGCTCTCCCTGCGTTGGTACTCGATTGGAGACTGAAGAGCTACGTTAGAAAAGAAAGAATGCCAACTATTCAGATCCAGAAACTTTTAAGTCACTGGTTTAATTGTGGAAATTTAAAAGGAAAATGCCACAATTTTCTTGTGTGTTTAGGGTCATGATGATTGATCGGGGAATTATTTTAATTATTTTAATTTTTCAATTGTTCCAACAAGTGGAGACGCGATGGCTGACAACAGACAAGGGCTGACAACGGCTGCATTTTAATCATATTAATAATTCACATTAAAGTCCGTCATCTAAAAGTGTTTATTATTACCACTGGCATGTTCAGATTACTTTCAATGTCCGATATCATTGAAAGGATCCTTGGGCATGTTTACAGGAAACATCATGAGATGCATGAGAACAGTTCAGCCTGATTTTTGCCTATGACATTGATAATTTGCTACCAATAATTGATTTTCAAATTTATGGATGAATATTTAGCTGATTTCAATGTGTATTAAAGTATTCAAATACAATGTTTGCCCATATTTGTTTGAGTCAGTAAAACCAGCTTAACAATTTTGGACCCAAACGCAGAGGAAAAGAGGGCCCTGGTTGAATGATACTGGAATCTTCCTTTATCCTCTGACTTGTACCATTAAGGAAATTCCTCTGAGTCTCTAAGATTTGGACCACATCACTGAGCCAAGCTTGCTGTATTTCTGGAGACGATGCCTGCATGATAAAGCGAGTCACGCTGCAGTCAGTCCTCCGGGATGTTAGGACCAAACAGCATGGATCTTCCCCAGAGTTCTCCTCCACGCCCAGGCAGCTGACCTGTAGTGCACCGAGGTTTCATGTTGTTAGAAAAAACAAAGATTAAAAAAAAAAGAAGAAAATATTAAATGTTACCTTTATGCTGTTTTTAAATGTGTATCCTGGCAAAGAGAAGTCTTTTTTCTTATCAATTGGCTCACTAAAGATGACAAGCTGCTCAAAAAGGAAGACCCGCCTCTCCTTGGCTCTAGACAGGATGCCTCCTTCCTGCTCGCTGACAGAGAAGGTATCCTGCTGGAGCAGTTTCCCCTGAGCTGTGATTTTCCCCTGAAACATCAGAAAATATTAGGATGGTCTGCACATCCCCCTGCTTTAATGTGCCTGATCTGTGATGACAGAAACAACTAAATTATTTACCTCAAACCCCTGCAGCCGGCCCACATTCATCATATCATTGCAGCGTTTAGGCACAAAACACATCACTTCCACAGCTTTCTGATGGAGGCAAATGAATAAATGAACATCAGCATCAACATCTACATGTATAGAGTCGTACAGGAACAAGTACCAGTGAACAGTCCCCTCTCTCAATGTCAGTGGGGTTTTTTTGAATGGGTTTTCAGGTCAGTACCTGAAATACGGTCAGTGGCTTCCATAAGCTTAAGATATCAAAACCTTTTGTTCTAGGTTATCAAATATTTCAGTAATTTCATGTTCGGAAGCTTTGACATGTCTTAAATACGGCAGCTGCGAACAAGACAGCAGAGGTTGTCGTCAACATCATCAACCTCAAACCAGAAGACGTGAAGTCAGTTGTAGTCTTGCGTTCGTGGCAGTAGTTTATTCATAGCACAGTTTCCTGCAATGAGGGTTTTGGTTGAGGGAAGCTATATGGTGATGCTAACTTCTGGGTTAGCTAACAAAGATGCATCATTCCTGCGTAGCACACAGATTTAGAGAGATTTTATATTCCATCATGAGCTCATACTTGCAGTTCCTCAACATCCCTTCCTGTTTTGCTGTAGTACTTCAGGAAGTCCTGAGAAAGACAAAGAGAGGATTGTTTTAGTATATTTTACCCCTCTGGAGAAAACCTCTATACACTTTTTTTTTTTTCCCAGCAAGCGTTTCTATGGATTTGGTCAGAAAAATACAAATGTTACTAGATTATGATGTAACATTGAAAGTCACATGTAGCAGCATCACGTCAAACCTTTAACAGCAGCTGATACTTCATGATCCTCTGAACAGGCTTGATAAGCAGGTCATTGAGCTGCAGCCGGTGACCCAACTGCTGCCTGAGATCCTGACGGACATGAGAACCAGAGATTTAGGAACATTTTTTTTCACAAATTCACACGCGTCACAGAGGACAGCAGGAATCATTGGAGGTAAGAAACAGCGCTCTCACCTCAAAGTAGGTCTCGATGTACTCTGAGACGATATGCTCCGACTTGGGTTTGTTCTGGCAGTAAACCACATACATATGAAGTCGCCGCTCCTGGACGTATGAGAGATGAGAAAGAAGGAAAGAGAGAAGCAGACAAAAATGTAAGCTTGCAAGATTTTTTTGATTCTTTGTTTGTTTCTTTGTTTTTTGGTAGAAACAAAACAAAACAACCTTTTATCATTTCTTTTCATATTCCCATATTATTGCCAATTACTGCCTTGTATCTTACCTTTTCATGTATGACATTTCAACTTCATGCATTCTACTTTTATTGTTGTTAAATGTATTCATAAGCACTTTGTTGTTAAGAACAGTTTGTTCTTTATTGTTAAAAAAAGTCTTATAAAATTCAAGATTATTATTGTGTATTATCATTGTGCTCTCTTTTGCCTCTAGGTTATTTTTTGGAAGTTTAATTAAAGTTAATCACGGCAGGAACTTTTACTCATAAAATAGTTCCTGTTGCTGACAAAGACGGCTTAAATTTGCTTTACTTGGCTCACTAGACAACAGTGACTGAGGTAAACTAGACGAGCAGAAGAAGCTGCGGTCCGTGAAAACATATCCTTTACCCCAGGAGTTTATCCTGGAGGCTTTTTTATGTTTTATTGTACGAAGACATTCTACAGCGTCTTGTCATTTCATACGTCGATATTGCAGGATCCTTTTCAACTATGTCTCCAGTTCAGGACATCTATAATTCTATTGACTTTGACTGTGATGCAAACTTTTAATAAACTTTTTTACACACAGTCAGTGGTTGGCATGGCTGTTGCAACTTTTAACTGGAAACATGCAGAAGGATGAAAAAACAAAACTTCTCATCATCAGTTACTCACTGATCTACAGACTCACGTGCTTAATGAAGAGCTGGGCCAAGGTGTCTGGATCACCCACACACTTCTCAAGTTCGCCCAGGAAATAACTGCGTATGAAGCAGAGAAGGTCAGGAACATTCATACAGCCGAACTGACACACACACGCACACGCACACACACACAGACGCACACACACACAGACACAGAGGAAACAGCAACGAGGGACACTGAATGCTAGAAAAAAATTCTCTGACTCACCCTTTATGCCAGTCATAGATCTGATGGATGTTTCCAAACACAATCCTGTCCTTCCCTTTCATGATCTCCGGCACACCTTGACCGGCCATTGTTGCCATGTAGCCCTACACACACACACACACACACGCACACACACGCGCACATACACACGTTTCAGTATTCTACTGATTCAGTAATCTTGGCGATGTTGTTATGATGGGAATGAGACACACCTGCACTATGAGTCCAAGATCTTCAACATATAACCTCTCTGTTTCTAGCAGTTCTGTCAGAACGTATCTGAAGGACATTCAAAACGGCAAAGGGTGGGGAATCAAAACAGATTTGATCTCTTACATTTTGCCAAAATAAAAAGTATCACCCTTACTTCCTTAATTATAAGAGGACTGAATCCACTCTCAGGTCTGTTGGTTTGAGTGGCCCCACACAGAAACTGAAGGGACCAGCTAACCTGAGTTTTTATAAACATCCTGCTTGTTGTTTTTGTTTTTCTGCAGCCACAGTCATTGACAACCAACAAATGTATGGATTTTGATTAAATCTGATGGAAAGATTGATTACAAGGAAAAATTGATCAACTTTTGAAGGTGATCCTTGGCAGGATATTAATAGTATTTTTCTGGACGTGTGGTGGATGAATTTCAATCAGGAACAAATTGATATTCATACTCGGTACCTACAAAGTCTCCTTGATGGAGGTACATGCTTTCTAGTTTTAGGGATGTATAATTCTTTTTTTATCTCACAGTGAGAAAGCAAATACTCTAAAAATGTAGACTTATTCTTCAAATGGGACAGCAATTTCTTACATGCTCTTCTCTAAGGCAGTTTTTCTCTCCTCCTCGCTGTCCACTGATTCAGACCACTGACTTCCTACAGTCACAGCAGAGCTGTCTTCACCTTGGGGAGTGTTGGTGCTGGATTGGTGGCTCTGAAATAAAAGTACAGCTTTTGGCAACACTGTTACATTTTTGTTACTGTTACATTTTGTATCGGCCAGTCAGCTCTGTGGGGCAGGCATACGCACTGGGAAATAACAAAGTAGGTTTAGTCAAGCAATACCACTTGTTTTTGGCTGTAGGCTACTTTTACTGAACCACAATTGAAAGCAAAATAATGATCAGCTTACATTCTAATATTAAATTCATCATATTTAACATTGAAAGCATATGATAAGCTGATGAAATCCATACCATAGCAGAAGATTGAACATTATGTCAATGCATCAGCATCAGTAATCTCATTAAGATCAATGTCTTAATCGCTCACTGACAGTGGCCATATGTCTTTGAAAGAATTCTCTTTTTAACAGTATGAGTAAATTTGCTGATGTGAGTCTGACTCCACCAGTGGTGAAACTGTCATCTAACCGCTGGGCATCAGCAACACGCATTTAAACCATGAAGGTTCATCTTGATGGTTTACTGTACATGCGTGCTGCCAGCACACATCTGTGGAAATAACACGAGAAGAAGGCCACAAAATTGTGTCCTAATCCTGGGGAACCCACCAGTAGGGTAATTTTGCAGATCTTCTTTTGGAAAGTCATGTTCCCCCAAATTCAATGTAACCTGAGAGAACTAAACACTTTTTAATGTCTCTCGTTGCTGCTGAGGAGATTTGTGAATGTAAGAAATGAAGAAAAGTAGGCCCAGGGCTGATGGATGAGTGTCATTTGTGCAATTTTCCATTTCATAAAACAGAGTTGGAGATAGACCGGACAGAGAGCTGTTACATAACATACTGTGCACCTCTCCTAAAACACTACATTTTGTTCTCTCCCTAAACACTTGAATGTGCACTTGTACGTCCCATCCTCATCCTGAGGGCAATCCTTCCTATGGAAGTCATCAGTTTGATTCAGACTCCAGCAGCTGTTGAGACTGTTGAGCTCTGTTGCTTTAAATTTTACCATCTGAACAGCTAAAAGTCCTTCAGATGCCTTTGAAAACCACCAAGCAGGTAAAGAAATTGTTTGACATCTTGGGAAATATTCACTTGTAGTTCGTAGTTGCTTCCTTATCGGGATGATTGACGTCGCTTTCACATCTGTGTGATAAGAGGCGATCTCACGTAAAGTAATTGGAGTGACCACGACCTTTTAATGCTGCACTAGCATCTTGTAATGTGTTGGGAATATATGGTGGCACCATGGAAACAACGTCAATATAAATCAGTTGCTCTTTTGTGGTGGACAACAAAGTCTCTCCCTTACTGACATCATGCAGTGGGCGAGGACTGGGAAGCAGGCTGGGGTGGTGGTTGGTAACAACAAACACCGGAGTGTCACAGATGGTGAAGCGCTGTTGAAGTCACAAAATTATAAATCCATATTTCATAGAATTAAAATAACCAACAGTATTCTCCAAACCCTACCTGAGTGTCATTTTGTGCCTAAACTTAATTTAACCCTAACATGACGAGTAAGTTAGTGTCACAGAACCATCTGGAAAATTGCCCGTCAGCAGTGTTTGGAGAAGAGCAAAAACTTTTAAGAAATACTTAGCAGGTGATTGGATGAACCATCCGTCAAACTTCAACCAATCAGATCGAACTGAGCGCTCTCCAGCTCTGGTAACACTAATAAGATACCAACTTTGATTGACAGGAACCATTGGTGAAAAGATGTTTTTTTTGTGTAATCTTACAAAACTACTGTCTTACAAGTTAGGCTTTAACCAAAAACATGATGTTTTCCCAACCACTCAGGTGTATTTTTTTTTTTTTTTTTGGTATGGCTAAATCTAACCCCACCTAAACTGTGTTAACAAAAAAAAAATTTTTTTTTCAACAACAAATGTAGTTTCAGGAAGTGGCCATCATTTTCTATACTACAAAACAGCATTAGAAAACACTCATAGCACTAGACTGTTGAACCAAAGAATCTGTGTCCACCAAAAACAGAGTGTAAATTGTCTTTGTATTGGCATTGTTTCCGTGGCGCTGGCGTGTCATTCTAACGGATTTTCGTAACATACCACGCAATGCAGTGTTAAGAGGTCGTTGTCATTTTGGTGATCTTTTATTGGAGCTGGCAGCGACAGGTAGCTCCGTTCAGACGCGAGACTGGCAGCAATCTGAGCGTGTCTTATCTGAAATGAAAAACGATTCCTTTCAAAGACAGTGAGGCCCACGGCTCGCCCTCGTCATGATCAGGAGAGGAATAAAGTGTTAAAGAGTAAAGGAAACACAAGGCTGCGTGAATCCCAAAGGACTGTGATAAGGTTGAAAGTGAGACATTTATCTAGAAGAACTATGCACTGATTCAGTCCTCTTAAAGATTCCATTTTTCTCTTATGTAAAGTTTAAGAAACCTGACTCTGTCATTTTTAACCCCTTTCCAAAAAAAAAAACAAAAAAAAAACGGACCCTGTTCCAGCCTGCTCAGACTGCTTGGTTAGTTGATTACTTCCAGATGCTGTCATGAGAAACCCACAGGATTGATTTCACTCTGCAGAGCCTTTCAAAGACCCCTCAGCACAGTGTTGGGTTACAAGACAGAAGGTTGCATGTGCTGGTGTGTTAGCACGCAGGCAAAAGGATGAAGCAAAAGGTGTCAGTCAAATAAGAAATGAAATATTACATTCACTGATCACTGGCTCATGAACCTGTACAGTTTGATGACAGTGTCAATACGGCCCAACATCTCCAAGACTGTAGGATAGTTTCCGAGGAAAGAGGGGCTCCAACCTGGTGTTAGCGAGGTTCAACTAAAGTGATCGGTGAGAGTTTCCACACATATGTGACAAGGTGTATGTTCATATTTGTACACTTAAGAAGACGGAGTAAAAGAGAATAAAGACATTACGAGACTCTGTGTGTCTCCGCCCTGCAGGAGGTCAGATAAGTAGCCCTGACAGGAGGGAACTGCTGGACTCAACAGGTCAGATTTCCACACCTGCATATAAAAGACAACACAAATTATTTTAAAAACAAGTTTTCAGAATAAATCCATGAAAAACTCGCAGTCCCACCATGTCTCCATCTCCAGAGGGGAGAATGGTGTAGTTGTCATGCTGGTCCAGAGGCCATGATGGAGCTTCGCCGTGGGAGAGGAGCGATGGCAGCTGCCTCCCGTCTGACCTGTGCATCTGCTTCTCCACTTTCCCCGCTCCTCCTCTGCCATCGGAGCTCAGCTTGCGGACGGGATTGGTGAGCCATTTCTTCAAGGCGCTGACGGGGTGGCGTGATCCTCCAGACAATGAGTGCGAGCAGGGGCTGGAGCTGCCTGAGGCCTGGTGGGGCATTGAGCCCGCTGATGGGGTAATACTGCCGTCACTGCCCGCCACAGAGTAAGTCTCTGCAACAGAGAGGCAGAGAGAGGAAAAAGGATTGGATTTAAGTACAGCAGCAGTTAATTGTAGGGTATATCCTCTCAGGTCAGATGCTGCAGACAGATTTCTGCACAAAAATGTAGTTCAATTTCCTGTGTTAAGCCCTAACTGTAACTGTAGTAACTGCAGCTAGTGTACACACTGGTCCAAAATTATAAATACAAAAACAGATCTCATGAGGAAGGGCTCAGAAGTATAGGAGGAAATTATAACCTTCGTTTTCACTCGATGTACAGTAACACTATTACATGTCAGTTCATCTGGTTAAAGACACACGCAACTTTTTTACTAAACAGAAACAAAAAACTAAGGAACATTAGAAAAAAAATTGCATTTATGAAAGCGGACCTCACTTCTGCTAGATCAGCTGAGTGCAAAGGCAGACATCAGTCCCCAGGCATATATTTACTGAAAAAGCAATAACCTCCTGAATCAAATTAAAATTTCAACTGATCGGTCTCTAAAAGACCTATAACAAAAAAAACCTAAAGGCTCCGGTTGAAATCGTGCACAGGTTCGAAAAGCTCCAAAGCTTCTTCCTATAGTGACAAACTCTAAGAAAATGAAGTTAGTTTTCTAATTCCCGAGACCCTCATCAAAGTGATGAGAAGTGATCTGAACTCTTTGGTTGTAGGTTTTTAAAAGCTGTTCAAGAGTCCATCAATCTGGACTCACAACGGTTGTGTATGTGTTTAACTGCAGTCGCTAACTGCAGTCGCTAACTGCAGTCGCTAACTGCAGCGTTCGTCACTGCCCCTGATTGGCCAGTTGTTTGAGCGCTGAGGTGTGAGGAGGGAGATGAATCGGGGCCTGAACCAATCAGAGGAAGAGATGTAGCTCATGTGAACAGAATTCATTTTAGATCATTTCTTTATTTCGCGCACCCCCTGACGTAACTACGCGTACACCTGAGGGTAAATGTACCCCGGTTTGAGAATCACACAGAACACAGAATGTCCAATTGTAAATGCAGCAAGTACAAACTCAAGAGAACTTTTACACTTTCAAACTCAGTCAGATCTGAGTTCTTCTTGCCTTTATTCAACAATGGTGCTGACACCCATGAAAGCCACAGCTGGATTGAGTTTCCAGTTTGAAGTCTTTTGATTATAGAGCCTGGTGCCTAATCTCTAACCACACTGTTTAAATCAAGCAGCCCAATATTAACATTTCACCCTGTTTTGCAGATTGTAGCAGAGTGGATTCTCTTAGGAGCCCCATTTCACGGTTCTGGTCTCCTCCCAAAAGCCACTATTCCCTGTCAGCAGATTTATGTAAGCTGTAATCATAATAACAAGCTTTCAAGAAACAAGTCAAAATCTAGGTCAGGCATTTGCCAAAAGTGTCTGATACAGCCACTAAACACGACGCCATAACGACAGCAAAAAATATTTAATAATCTGGCTTTCTTTTTGCTCCATTTCAGGATTGTTTCATCCCAGCACAGATGGAAAAGTAGAGCAAAACCCGTAAAAGCAGTAAAATACCAATCCACTGTGGTAGGATGATTTTACTAACTCATCAGGTTGCAGTGCTTAAACCTTGATCTGATGGGCAGGCAGCCTGGATTCCCTGGAGGTTGTAATAAAACTAATTCCTCGTCTGGTGCTCCACTGTCATGAATGACAGACTCATTTCTATAATAGGGCGATTTAGATGGAAGGGAGGGAGGACGAATTGTGTGTGTGTGTGTGTGTGTGTGTGTGTGTGTGTGTGTGTGTGTGTGTGTGTGTGTGTGTGTATTACTTGCAGGGACATAAATGCATGTCATATTTTAGGGTGAGATTGATGAGATTTGGGTAACAACAAGGGGAGTAAGTAAGTGTGGGTACACTGAGGAAATGTGTGTGTGAGTGTGCATGTGTGAGTGTGTGTATGCAAATTAAGCAACTTTAAGAACACAAATCAGACTAAAATACAATTTATTGGCAACAAAAGGCATGAATCAAAAATGGTGAAATGTACATTTTTGGATTGGGTTAAGATTAAGATTATTTTAAGATTAAGATTAAGATTAAGGTTAAGATAAAGATTAAGGTTAAGGTTAAGGTTAGGCAAGTAATGATTAGGGTAAGTCTGCAGTTGATGAAGTCCACGTAAAAACACCTTAAGTGACAAAATACTAAATGATAGATGAATATTCATCCATCCAACAAAAAATTCATCAAAAACTATTTAACAGTTGTCGTGAAATTATACAGAAACCACACACATCATAATCTGTCGACAGGGTTGATCCTCGGATAGATGTGAATCTTTTCACAGATCTTTTGTCAAAATCTCCTTTATGTCTGCAGAGATCTCACAGTTCACCCCTCATTAAAGACTTCATTTCTAACTGGTCCCACACTTCCGACTGGTGTTTCAGTCTGGGGAAGAAGAGAACCGATCATTTAGGTTACTAGTCGGGCATCATCACCACAAACAGCTACGAAGGGGAAATTTAACAGCACTACCATTAACTCATTACCATCAAATATCAGAGTGGCTTTGTCACCCTTTTTTTCAAACCCAATCCTGAATTATTAGAAAAAGCAGAAAAAAAATACAAAATACACACAGATCCACGGAAAGCCATCCAGCTGCTTTCAAGGTCAGGTCATCCAGGACCACAAACAACCATCTCCCCTTCAGCTGAAGCGCTACACCTTTGGCGATGCAGCTTTGCCAGCAAATGTAACGCAGCTTTTCCTAGAACTGACCTTTAATGGTGTGTGATGGTCAACCGTGACGTCTAAGTCACAGCGGAACTGCGCGACTCAGCTTGTCGTGTTTGTTTGAGAAGCTTATGTAACCAGTCATTTTCCCACAGATCAACAGCTGGATCACCATCCGGATAGCAGAGTGTCAGCAGGGCATGCAACCGTGCATGCTGTGACTGCATCCTTTCACGCAGGTGTTACAGACCATTAAACGTTTTAAACATTTTTGATGTAATTAATTTGATGTGAATGTTTCAACATGAATCTATCATCACACATCGCTAAAACTGATTTGAGCAAATTATAGGAAGGCGATTTTACAAATTCTCCATCCGACTGCAGACAGATGGATTAAAGGTTGATGTGCTCTTCCTGCAGCCCCACTGGCTCCGATAACACCAGAGACAAGGCAGCAGACGTGAGCAAAACATTAGCAAAGGGTCAGTTTCTAGTAATCCTGTCTGTTGCTGACGACACTCTGGCAGCTGAAACACTTTCAACAATGAGTGGCGACCTAAAGGTTAGAGAAGAGTGAGCTTGTGACTGGATTCAAATCTGGGTGGGGAAAACGCCTGCCCGCACCCCTCCCTCGTCAGCCACCCCTATTCCAGCAGATGAGACAGCTTCTCCTCCAGGTTAATGCAATCGATCCTGAGAAGAGAGCAATGGTTTAACAAGAGCCCTGCTCCTGAACTGCAGTCTGGATGCAACAGTGGAAATAATCAAATACATGTATGATAATTGGGAATATCGTGCAGGTTTTGTTGACGTACTCTCCTCTGAATTACCTGCTCTATAAACACAACTCCGTATTTGCTCAGTTGTCTCTTTTATTAATTTTTAATGTTACAAACAGGAACTCTATTGGCTGGCAACATGTCGGCAATGTGGCAGTATAATATCAGATATCAATGAAACGTGGACGTGTTCATCACTGAGGCTGTAATTTGCATGGCGACTGTCAAAATAGATGATAAGACAAAATGCTGCGACTTCTTTCTTTGGATGTAGTTGTTCATGTTTGACAAGCTGAGTCAGGTCATAAAGCAATGATGACATCACAGCCATACAGGGTTATACAGGTGTTAAACCATGCACTGCATGAGTAAAACTCAATGGGTCAAGCAAATGCAACTAACTAAAACTCTGGTTTACAGCTAGTTACTTTAAAAACTCCTCCATAAAACTAAAAATAATGTGGTAATATCTGGCGTGGGAGTCGGATTCCTCCTGGTGTAGGAACGATTCATTCACATCACTTATGTTTTATGGGCTTTGCGTGCTGTTGAGGTGATTCTCTCTCTGTCTCTCTTTCCTAGTTGGTGAATCAGTTGACTTGTTTTCCCCCCACTCACACCCATAAATGGTCGTGGTCAGGAACAGCAGGAAATATTGAGATGCTGTTGGAGCAGCTCATCTTCAAAGAGCGTGACACTTCACAGAGTCTAAGCATGACTAAAGCTTTGCGCATGTTACGTGCCAAGTGCTCGTTTGTGTGTCACATGCATGTGGAAGCTGATTACTGGTGCTCTGCATTTGGTCCATGCTGATGGATGAAATCATTATTTCAGCAGGCACATTCAGTCATTTTGGGCTCAAACAGCTGGCGTCTCTTCCCCTTGAGAAGCTGCCAAGGCAAATACCTCCCATCCTCATCACAAAAAAAAAACTACCAAAAAAAACCCAACAAGAATCTGCGTCATCTGCATCCACTCACTTCAGAGCAATGTTGATGAATTAATACACACACGTGTCATCTCGCCTGCAGCACATCATTCAGATCTCACCAGAAATAATATTCAATGAAAGATTTTCTTACATGTGTGCACATGCTGTTGTTGTATTTTTGGTATCTTTTGTATCAGATGCAATTTAGACTTTTTTGCAGGGATGTTACACCTTTTCTTTTTCTCCAGCTGACCAGGTTCTGACTAGTAATAAAACCTCCAACCAAACTTCTGAACAAATGTCAATTTTAGTTTGTTTCCTCTGGTCTGAATCTGTTGATGACTTTGTTAACATGGAGCTTTTTCTCCTTAATTTGGTTGCACAAAGAAAAAAAACCCACGTGAATCTGTGACTCTTCAAGCCTTGTGAGAACTTTTCGTTCCACTAATACTAAGAGAAGAGAAGAGAAGAGAAGAGAAGAGAAGAGAAGAGATGCGAAGGGAAGAGAAGAGAGGAGAAGAGAGGAGATAACCATCAAATTTATCCCTTTTTTGTCCTACCACTTTCTTTGCATTTATCTGGACACGCTACTACTGCCACATCCAATAATCCAAAGTTTACCTGGTAACAGCAGTACAGACGTGCAGGGTTCACCTGGGATGGATCAAGTTGGCTCATACCACAAATGAACTTCACCAGTGTTCTGTCACCTTCTACACGATCTCTTGGTCCTGTTTATCTGATCTACCCAAGTCTGATTAATAGTTTTACAACTGCACCAACATTTAGCACCTGGATGAAAAATGTTGTATTCATCTGGTCTAAACAGCACCGAGGAGAGATTTACAGTCATAAACAGAGTTTCTCCTCCTGCATTTAAATACATCGTAAATACTCGGTTTGCTGTCAGATTAAATATGATTTTGGATTTGATGACATGTATCTGTTCAACGGTGGACTGAGGAGGGTGAGGAGGAGAACGGAGAGGCAGAACAAGAGCCCAGAGAAGCAGGTGAGAAAGTGGACTAAAGGATGTGATTGGTTTCACATGCTGAAAATCTGCGTTACACTTGTGAACATTTCACATCTCCCTGGTCACACAGGAAAGCCACCATCACTGCAGTCCAGTTGTATTTGCTAGTTAACAATGACAAAACTGATTTTGATTAACGTCCCCTCAGCATTACTTGTTATTCACCCTGTATACCGACAACTGACCCAGTTACAGCTCCTACGGTGCCGCTTGCTGACCATCACTGCAACTCCTCACACCACCATTTCCTTTTTCCCACGGCACCACAAGTTACAGCTTATGACCTCTGCCACCCCTCTGCAGCCCAAGAACCTTTCAATCCGTCCCATCTATTCACAGTGAAGCTCTGGTTAGATGTCATGTTTACGGTGGAAGAGACACTCCAGCAACTGATCTGGTCTCTACGCTGGCTCGTAGAATAAAATTTAAATTGCATCTTCTGATACCTGAGTGAATTACAGCACAAACCTCTGTCCAGTTGTCAGGCAGCACGAGTCAACTTTCTAGATGGAATAAGACTTGCCTTTCCTTACACATGTTCATCCTGCTTTCACGCAATTTGTGAAACATGTCAAATTTTTACCATACAAGTGCCTTCAGCAGAGTGTATACATGTGCACTGAGGTGCTCCGTGCAGCTTTTTGTGCTTGTTAGTCATCATAGTTCTGGCTATATGGGCAGTGATGACCTCACACACTCGGTAGACGAAAAGACTATTAGTCATGTTTCTTTCCTAAGCCAGGATGTCTGTGTAATAAAGCCGTGAGGTTGTTGGCAGGACTTAAGTAGATTCCAAAGCAAGACTCCCAAACACACTTCACCTGGAGGTGTTTCTCTGTCTTTATAAATAGCAGTTGGACACCATTGCCAGATGAAAAGAAGCACTCATTGAGAGAGAATGAAGGAATTTTTACAATGAAGTTAGGAGGAGGTGGTGGAAGATGAGCAAGGAGGGAGGGCAAACTAGAGGAGCAACTTTTGAAAATGCAAAATTAATGAAGAATTCTTTCTTGGAATATTATCAGTTAGGTGCAGATCAGTAGGATTTTACAAACACAGACAACCAAGGTATTTTTAAAGTCGGCGCGAGGGAAACACCTTGTATAGCAGTAATAGTGTCATCACATCCCAGATGTGACATGTATCCCAAAGAAAGCTGTCTGAGATGTTCTATTAAGATTCACGAACAAAGGTGAGACAACAAGGCATCTCGACACCAGGCTGTTTTCATTTTCACATTTCACACATCTATTTGCAGCTTGCATCAGTGCAGTGCAGCTCTGAGAAGAGCTGTTCAGTAATCGCTCCCCAAGCAACTGGAACAACAGAGGATTTAAGGGTCGGGGCAGTAATGGGACACATTTGTGTGTCTATGTATGTGCATGTGCGCGCACAGGCATAGCTGCCTTTGCTCTAAATCAGTGTCACAATATTGTGAAAATGACTTTCTGTTGTTTTGGTCTGTGACACACACACACACACACACACACACACACACACACACACACACACACACACACACATTGTGTACAACAGAAAGCAGCAGTGAGAAATCTGTTACAAATACACCAACCCAATGTCGAAAGAAGAAACAGTGCTAAAGTTCACTGATGCTATGAGCAGTATTCTTGATGCGGATATTGTGAGCATGTTTTGAGTCTCATAAATCATCAGAACACCAATAACTGGCTTCTCTTCCAGTATTCAAAGACTGCACATTTACCGTATAAAACCTGAAGAAGTAACTGTAAATGAAGTCCTAATAGTAGGATGGTATACTAGCCTTGTTTTTAGGAGGACTGGAAACCACCTTATGGATGCTAATAAGCATTCTAAAATAATGTAAGCCCATAAGATATAGGAGTTCTGTAGATCTCTAGGTTGATGCAAATAGGAGTTTTTACGAGTGCATCATGGACAGTTACAACCACAATATGACGGAAAGACAAACAGAACTTTCTTGTGAATTCTGAAGAATATGCACAAGCTAAAGGATAGAAGCACTGATTAGTGACCGAATTAAATATAAAGAAAATAATTAGAAATGTTACAAAATTGTTTGTAAAGAAATCTTATCATTCCTTTGAAAATGTAACAATAAAGATTTTTCCTAAAACACTGGAAAGTTAGACAGAAAAATATGTAATAAATAAAGCAAGATCCTTACACTTGTAGAGAATTTTTTGATTCTGCAGTCTGATGACAGTTTTCATAAATGCTCTGCGGATGAGAAGAGCATCCACGTACCTCTGACTCGGACAAAGCAGCAGCCACATTTGCTGAGCAGTTTTCTGAACAGGTGCTGACACCCGCACCCTCGCTGCCGGTGACCCCCTCTCATGATGATCCACTCCTACTGCCACACTCAAGGGTTTTTGATGTAGGCATAGTGCTGGACATACACAGATACACACTGATGCACACACTCTATTCCTGCAGTAATCCCAAAAGGAGATGGGATGAAGGGTACGCAGACAGCCCAATAGTCATCCTCCAAATATGAGGAGAAACTGCTTAAATGGGTGCAAGAATGCTCCCATGGCTGAGAATAAAAAGACCAGGACAGTGCTCTCCTCCACCCTCTTGACTCTCAGTGTGGCCAGATAGTGGGCAGAGATTATGAACCAGAAGTGTGGGGGGGGGGGGGGGGGGGGCGAGGGCGGGAATTGTAGATTACATGCTGCACGGCTGTGTCAACATCTCTCCTCCTCTTCTGTCACCTCCTCCCTCTCTTGCCTCACCTCCCTCATTAGCTTTTACACCCATTTTTTTCTTTTCTTTTTTTTACCATAAATATGTTCCCTTTAAAAATATGGCAGAAAATATCACTCACTTAAAGGAGCAAACCAACTTTTGGGGACAGAAACTTAATAGTAATCCTCCCATGAGCCAGACAAGAAAATATGCGCCCTTTAGTGATAAACCTATGCTAATAATTCCCATCCTCCACCATTCATTGTGCTAAACTAATTCGTGATCTGCCCGTCTCTGTAGGTCTCAGCTGCCTGGTAAATCAATCAAAGTTTATCTGTATAAGACTTTTCATACAACTGTGCTTCACAAGGATCAAGCCTAAAGATAAAATGTGAAACCCACCAAACCATCAATTCAAAAACAATCAAATTGAAGCAAAAACAAGGAACATCAATGCACCCAAAAATTATCATAAAAGAAAGGAGTTGTGACTACCAATGCATGCATGGAAAAGAAGGGTATCTATCTTCTTATCTGTCACCGATGAGGATGGCTAATAAGCACATACCCCAAAAGTTGCAATGTTCCTTTGACTGCATGGATTCAGGCTGAGGAGGAAGAGGAAACCACTCTGCTGATGAGAAAACACAGAACTTTAATTCTTATATTCCCAGTAGAGATGAAGGGAAATGAAGCTTGATCTGCTTGTTTTATTGATATCTTAAAAAAAATTCTGTCATTTATGTTTCTTAAACTGATGTCTAACCTGCTTCTGGAATCAATAAAGCTATATTTTCTCTTTGGTTGGAAAAATCCACATGCAGAAATGTCCTCCACACAGCAAAATGGGCCGGCAGAATGGAGGCACGCAGATTTAATCGCAAAGCCAAGATTAAGCATTCATGACTAGATGATCTTCCTGCACACAGCTGTCCAGGCTTGTGGCAGCCGGTAGTGTGATTTGAGGTGATTTATGCACAAACTCATAAGAACCCAAACATGGACATAGAAGAAGTAGAGAAAACAGGAGGAGAAGGCGAGTTTGTCTGTGTGTCAGCAGTCGTCTCACATCTATTACACACATGACCACAACACTGGAATCTCTGTCTGAGGAGAGATTACAGCTTTAAAACTATCAAAATACTCTTGCTCTCTTTTCCATCCAGATAAGCTTTTAAATGCTCTGTTGAAATGATGATCCTGGTGAGCTGGAAAACACAGATTTGCTACAATGAAGGATTACTGCACGTCATTTCATCGTTTGACAAGGTAAAGTGTGCGTTTTAGGAGTCGAAGTCAACTTCAAAGTGTCCAAAGTTGTAAGAACCCCTGCGGCTGCTGGTGTTTCCCAGAGCAAGCAGCTGGCTCCCTGTTATTGGGGACTCAAGGAGTAAAACATCAGTAAACCAAAGTCATCTTGTAAACTCACAGCTGACACCAGTAAACCAGCTGTTACCTTTACATGCTGTCGCCACACTCGACCTCCTGACCCATTTGAACTCCATCCTGAGGTTGTGTTTGTTCTCATCCACCAACAGTTTGTCCTCGCCGCTGTCTGAAATCTGACACACAAAATCATGCAGAATGAGTTCTTTTTTTGATACTTGTTTACTTTTACTGGAGTCGAATTTTGACCGGAGTGTTTTACTTTTAACAGAGTACCGATGGTAAAGAAGTTTTTACTTCACTTGTCAGGACTTTCCAGTGCTGCCTCATTCTTCCGTTCACACCCTGACGGTGGAGGCTGCCAGGCTCATCTTCAGCACTTACAGGTTCATTATGTTTGCTCGAGGGAACTTCAACACGGTCTCTGAGGGAGGCAGGGATGAATACAGCAACCCTCCGATCACTGGACAGCCTCTCTACCGCCCGAGCTACGCTGCCCCTTTAACTACTTAGTTCATCTCTCTCTTAGCCTTCTCTTTTTGCTTATTTTTGCTTCTCTTAAAGTGGTTTCTTATCTTATCTGTGGAATTTCTCCAAGAGGACTAAAGTTAGGCGTATACTCTCCACATCAAATTGCGAGGAAGAAGAATTCAAATGCTAATTTGATTCTTAAATTGACTTCTAAATTATAAAACAAATAAAAAAAAGGGCAGATTATTACTTCACATTAGCAAATCTATAAAAACAAAAACATTTCATCTGTTGAAACTCACATTCATCCCAAAATAGGAAAATCGTGCCACATGAGCAGGTGCAGCTCTTAGCATGATGAATACAAGTTGCAAAATGTTTTCTTACTTCACGGCCAATTTAACGAACATCAAGAAATCATTTGAGCAATTAAAATCATGCTAACGAGTTTCTGTTTCTCAGGGGTCTCTCTGTATATTGCATAAGAATGCAAAGGTCTTTATAAAGGAAGATTTGATCAAAATTAAGGTTTCTGTCATAAAAAAAAGTGCACAAATGTTGCAGCCAGCATACATGCACAAATACATGAACATCTCATACAGTTTCAGTTTAGTTCATTACTTCCTGGACCAAAGGCACTCACCTTGTTAACCTTGAATCCTAGAAGTTGTTCAGCCCTCCCTTGTACTTTCCTTTCATCACTTGTGAAATGACGTAGCATCCCGCTCCTCCACTTCAAATTTTGAAATTTTGCTTTGAATTTTCTCTCACTCTTTTCACTTCTTCTAAAAATCCATTTCTGATCCAGTGGATTTTAGTTGCACAGAGAACGACTCGGATGGCTTCAGAAACACCTCCCTGTCATCTGCCTGGCTCCTAATAGAGGGACAGAAGCTGAGAGTCTTTGCTCTAGAACATTGTCTCTTCCGGGCAAATGAGGACAGCTGGTCAATTTTAGTGGGACCCCTCCTCAGGCTACTCTGACTCTCTAAGAAGGGGTCAATCTCTCCAGACAGGTCCAGCCATGTCCCACATGGGCTCATTTCAGTCTCTGGCCATTCCCATGGCTAGAGTTCGAAATAGATTCAGGGGAAAAAGAGAGAGGGTCGGTATTATCAGAAGTTTCATGTCTCTTAATGTCATAAAGACAGAGGATTATAGTACCTTTAAGGTTTTATTTATTTTATATTATTATTATTATTATTATTATACTTATATTTGCCCTGTTACCCTCATTACATATTTCTTTCTCACCAGTACAACTCCTGTATTTTAAATCTAAAGGGACGATTTGCTGATTTCCATTGAACTTTGTATCATTACAGTCTTTGTAGCATATTCAGATGAAGAGTGCTGAATCCATCCAACAGGCAGAAGAAGGTGACAAGAAGCCCTGCTTCCATGACAATTTAAAAAATATTTGCTATTTTATACTCAAGAGTGTCTCAAGGTAATCTGGGGGACCTGGCATGGGGGCTCCATCAGTCACTGTCTCGTTATTGTTGTCTTGTTAAGACCCATCCATCCATCCATTGTCTTCCGCTTATTCCTACATTAAGGGTCGCGGGGGGGGGGGGGGGGCTGGAGCCTATCCCAGCGGCTACGGGCGAGAGGCGGGGTTCACCCTGGACAGGTCGCCAGTCCATCACAGGACCAACACATAGAGACAGACAACCATTCACACTCACAGTCACACCTACGGTCAATTTAGAGTATCAATCAGCCTCGTCCTCTCTTGATGTCTTTGGACTGTGGGAGGAAGCTGGAGTACCAGAGAGAACCCACAAAGGAACAGGGAGAACATGCAGACTCCACACAGAAAGATCCCGTGCTCGAGCCGGGACTCGAACCCGGAATCTTCTTTCTGTGAGGCGACAGGGCTGACCACTGCACCACCGTGCAGCCCTTGTTAAGACCATTAATGGGATTTAAGGGGATTCTCTATTGCTGCTACCAGTGAAGCCCTACCTCATTATGATGCCCCTGTTTCTACTGCAAAGACAGCCCAGTTTTCTGGTGACTTCTTTAAATAACCTTAACTTATTTGGGATATTTATGACACAATGGTCTTGTGATATCAGACACTGGTGATCTACACTTACTGAAGGATGGAAGGACCCCGTACAATAAAAAAAAGGTTTTGGTTTTTCGCTGATTGAAAACTTTTCACCTCAAACACATTGAAGGAGTTTTCATCAGTAGCTTTTGCTAGGCCTTCCAACAATGCACAGGTAGCTGGTAGGACAGTGTATGCAGATACACAGTATTTTTCATGTCACCGCTCAAACCTGAAAAGCTGCTCTAAATACTTTGGATTGGTTCTTCTTCTGTTTTTTTTTTAACTGTCTAATTGTTTCCAATCACCTTTAATGACAAAACATGTGAGATTCTCTTCAGTATCTTTGTTGGAAGCATTCAGAGGCCAAACTGTGAGTCAAATGACACAAATAGAACCTGCCAATAGGCAGCTGACTGAGGTAAGAGTGTGTGAGTTGTGTGAGAGATCGCCATCTTGTGGTAAAATTGAAGAAATACCAGCACTGGTCTTGAACTCCCGAGCTTGACATCTGTCCCATCTGTGAGCACGTCCTCTTATGGGATTTAATAGTCTGCTAGTCCATCTTAACAATCAATTCCTCTGATTTAAGCAGCTTACAGCTAATATTTTAGACATGTATGACTGGATTATTGACTTATTTGTGGACGGAGTATAAAATATGTGTGATGTTTTGCACAAATGTATTTATTCATGTTTGAAATAAGAAAATGAAACTCAAGTGTGATTGCTACTGTCTTCCAAGTGATTTCCTTCATGCCATAATTCTGATCTGTCATTTCATTTTGCATGGTTTCATCTGTATTTATCTGAAGTTACTGATTATGATATTTGATATTTTGGATCTGTAGGTTATCAAAAAGTTACAATGAAGAAAATGTATGCATTTCCAAAGTTAATGATGAAAAATGGCATGGAAAGTAAAAGTATTCCATTTAGTCTAATCAAATTTCAAAAAGTTACCAGGTGGTGTTTACAGTGTTGTGTTGACAGGTAAAAACAGGCAAAAGAGAAATGGTAATCCTCTCTATAAAAGCTGTTGTAAGTGGGATGAGCTGAGTGCAAGAGAGTTGAATAATGTCTCCGCTAAGACTCCTCCTCTTAGTTTTATGTCACCATCACAATATGGCAGATGGAAAGAGTTAAAGTCCCTGTATTTACATGCCGTAAAGGAAACAGTGACCTGTCAGCTGTAGGACTGTTGGAGGGAGTCAGAAGACTTCCACAAACACAGATTGATGCAGGGATACACCGATGTTAGTTGGCTTGCTGTAGGGGTGAGTATAATTCAGTATGTATGTCAGCGTGTTCATAAATTCTAATGTTGGAAGGTGAGATTCCACGAGTCTGTCTTCAAAAGATTTCTAGTATGATGTTTTCTTGTGGATACTTCAAGCTTTTAATTTGAAAATATGTAAAAATTGTTCAATTATTCTTTTTGTAGATGCAGAAGGCAATCCTGTCACTTTGATCCAACACATCAGGAACACACAGGAGTGTAATCTGAGGGTAGGCGTTGCTTTTAGTGACCATGTTGGCTTAACAAAGCTGGAACAGAGGAAAAACATGAGTTGACAAGTGCCACGTGTGACTGGGGCTATTCTGAGGTGCGTTGTTCCTCATTTAGCAGTCCTAGCAGTGTGTTCAGCAGGGCTTTGAGATGCTGATCCAGTTACTCAACAGTAAAGGCAGCCTGAGCTCACCCGGCCACGCCCACACTATGACACACAGTCAACCAACACATAAGCCCCAACTGACAGATGCCTTTTTTCTATCTCTGTCACCAAACTTTTGATCTGTTAGTTTGAATCATCCACACGTAGATTTAGTCGCTGCTTCGAGGTCTTGTGGACTTCAGGATTTGATTCACCAAGGAATTGCAGTGAGGAAATTATTTTATTTTGCCATTATTTACAATTATGGAGAGATTTCTGAGGAAGAAAAATTGATCCATCTCGAGAGCATCTGATTGCACCTTTGTTGCTATAGACAACGTCCAGTATTTTCTTGAGAACTAGTTTCTATTTCTGATTTTCTTGTAGATGTAGCCAAAGGATACAACATCTTTTCACCTGTTCTGCTGTTGAATGATGGCCACTGCAGCAGAGGACCCTCACCTGGGTGAAGGCCCTGATGACGAGGATAACACTCTGTCGGGGAGCGAGTCGGATTCGGACAGCATCCTGTCTGATGATTCTGTGCTTCCAGACTACACACCACAGACCTCAAACGGGCAGGAAGCCACAACACTGTACCAAGCGTGTGCCCGTAATGAGCTCTTCTCCCTGCATAAGGTTTTGGAGAGAGGAGTCACAAGAGAGGAAGTCATGGAGTTGGACATCAACAGCTGGGTGAGTCTCACTCATGATGGCAATCATTTAGAACCTCTAGTTGAGATGATTCTAACTATTTATCACCAACAGAATGGCTTAATGGTGGCTTGCGGCAAAGGTTTTGTGGACATTGTGTATGGGCTTCACAACTGTCCCTTTATAGACATAAATCACCAAGACAATGAAGGCAACACTGCTCTGATGATCGCATCCCAAGCAGGCAAGTTCCGCCTAGCAATGGTGATGCCGGTGTCTTCATCTGTATATGACGTCTGTTAGTCTGAATTGTGTGTTTTCATCTCCAGGTCATGTCAACACAGTCATGTACCTCCTAAACTACTATCCTGGTTTAGACACAGAAATAAGGGACTGTCGAGGTTTCACCGCCCTCATCAAAGCTGCTATGACCGGTCGCACAGACGTTGTGGCTGCGCTTCTGATGGCTGGTACGTAGGGGAAGCACACAAACTTTCTGATGCAAAGGTTTCATTAGATTTTTGATGATATGCATTGATTGATACATGAAGGAATTTGTATATCATTAGGAAAATGCAGTTCATAAAGTGTGATATCCACTGGTCTTGCTGGTATGATAACAATATTACATGCATTTGCAAATAATCTGATTTTGTAAGCAGATGAAATACACAGACTCATGTGACGTTCCAGTGTCCTCAAACACCGGACTTGTACACAGAAGATACCGCACCATTAAATGGATCCTTTTTGGACCGCAACGGGATCTTATTGAGCATCTCTAAATGTGGTTGTAGCACTAGAGGTGAGAATAGCTAAACCCCAGCAGTTTATCCGTCTATATTTGACGAGAGCTAACTCTTGCCACAAGAGAACGTGCTCGTGACGCCAGACCGGTTTAAGAGATCACTCTGAAGACATTATCACAGTTGAACACAACCTCAAGTAATCTGCGACTTACTACTCCTGAAGGCTGGTCGTAGATTAGCCACAAGTTATTTCTGGCACACATGCTTCCAAATAATTTGTGACAGTCAAGAGTGTATTGTTGAACATATCATCCTCATAAAAATACACATATATATTTGTATGTATTTCCTGTGTATGAAAGGGTGGGGTGGGGTGGGAGGCGTCATGGCTCAGAGGTTGAGTGGCCTAGCAACCGAAGCGTCGCTGGTTCACTCCTCATTTCCCCCAGTGACCATGTCAAAGCATCCTTGAGCAAGATACTGCGATGGACTGGTGACCCGTCCTGGGTGATTCCCACCTCTTGCCCAGTGTCAGCTGGGATAGGCTCCAGCACCCCCCCCCCCCCCCAAAAAAAAATCCTTCGTCAAGTCAAGTCAATTTTATTTGTTTAGGGCCAAATCACAACAAAAGTTATCTCATGACACTTTACAGGTAGAGCAGGTCCAGTACCTCAATCCTTCAATGAATTTACACCCAACAATTCTCCATCAGCGAGCACATCCTGCAACAGTGGCGACAAAAACCTTCCTTTTAACAGGCAGGAACGTCGAGCAGATCCAGGCTCAATGGGGACGCCCTTCTGCTTTGACCGGTTGGGGGGATTAATGGATAAGCGGTGTAGAAAATGGATGGATGGATGGATGGATACTGTGTATTGTCAAATGTAGGTGTTCAAGAAAATCATTTGTACAGTCGATTAATTTATTTATTCTGGAGCACCATTATGAATATTGGTGTTGGCATTATCACTGGTACCTCTCTTTGAAAACTGAATTTTTTTTCTGGAATTTTAGGCAACCTCATTACTGTCTGATGATGGTCGGGATCGATGTTTGCTTTGGCACAGCTCTCAAGACTGTTTGCTGTTAGAGTAGTATTTGTAATAGTTTTACTGCAACAAAACCAACCAAGAAATACTGTGATAATACTCATGGCACATCATCAGTATTTATCAGTAATTTTTTTTACATGTTGGTATCAGTCCGATTGGACGACATGCATATCGGCCCAGTTCGAGTCAAGTAACTTCCTTGTGCGTCATCAATAATGAGGAAAAAATACGATTCGCAAAGACAAATGCTACATTTTCAAACTCAAAATATTTATGTTTTTCTAGTATGCACAAAATGTAAATATCACATCATGTAATATTACAGCTAAAATAGATCTCAATGGATGTGGATTCAGTTTTGCTATTGAACGACAAGGCATGTTTTAATACTTGATAGTATGACAGGTATATGTTCAGTCCTATAAACGTATTGTGAATCGACCCTACTAAAATAATAATTGTGTTCTTCATATCAATGATGGGCTTTTCCTGCTGGGACTTGTCAAACTGTTATCACTTTACATTAGGAGTGCATTCATAATAATTAGTTAATGCTTAGTTAAATATTAGTCATTCATAATTGATCATTAGTTAAAAGTGAATTAATCAGTCCAGTTTCCATTAACTAATGGTGTTCATTTTAACTCTACTCATTTCATATTAAGGGTAACGAAGAGCATTACCAAATGATTAATTATGCTCAATAAACGCTTATTCAGATCGCTTATCAATATCTATGCATTATCTAACAGTTAATCTTTTTTCCCCATGTTTTCTCCAGGGGCAGACATACATGCAACTGACACCACAAAGGGTAAATGTGCTCGGGACTGGGCATTAAAAACAGGTCGCTATGAGACCTTGCATCGTATCCGCCGCCTTAAATTGCGTCCCAAAGCTGAGCAGTTCTGTGAAATTTACGTTCCTGAGTGGCCTGAGCTGAAGGAGAGAGTCGCCAGAGCTACGGCTGAAAAAACTGCCAGGGAAAAAATTACCCAGCGGATCAAAACCACATTTGGATTCAGATTTCCTCGCGACCCTGAGGACAATGGGGTCTTGGACCACATGGTACGCATGACTACGAGCATCCACAGCCCCCTGATTTCAACTGGATGTCGTCCTCTCTGCCCAACCAGCCCCCCTGAGGTGGGGAAGAGGCGCCTGGCAGTGCCAGAGCTGGTGAAGAAGCATCCAGAAAAGGAATTAGAGGAAAGTTCAGTCTGTCACAGCAATGGCTCAATATCACACATCATTCCTTCCATCCATTCTGCAGAGTCCATCAGTGCAACATGCTGCGCTGACACCGAGAGGAGAGGCAGCATCCTCTCACTGGCCTCCACCAAAGTTGCTACAACATTCATTCCTCGTAGTATGGCGAGAAGGAACAGCGTGTTCCCCTCTGGCTGCATCCCCAAGATTAATATCAACAGGCCATCAGAGTCAACGCCAAAGAAGGAGAAGAAGAAGAAGATGGAACGAGGCTTCCTGGAGCCACCCAAGTGGAGGTACAAGGAAATTAAGGAAGAGAAAAAGAAGGCTGAGAAGAAAGCTGAGAAGAAGGCTGAGAAGGAAAAGAAAAAGAAAGAGAAAGAGAGAAAGAAGACAAAAAAATAGCAATTTAAAAGAAACTTGGTCAGAAGGATTACTCCCTCTGAGAACAAAGGTGTTCCACTTGGGGCTTGAAACTGACAAATGTCTTGGAAATAGTCAGAGACTGAACATGTAACAAAAGCGTAAAGAGATTATTTTTCTTTACCAGATTGAATGACTGAAGACCTCAAACAATAGCTGCAAAGATTCTTCAGGAGGAGGCTGAAGCGTAAATCCTTCCACACTTAAGAAAGGAGGGAAACATTTCAATCAACATCATTCTAGTCTGAGAAGTTGCTTATTTTCCAATAACCTTAGACTCGCCAAAGCTTTTCAGGACTATGACACCACACATGAAACTTTTGGTTTCTAACATCTTCACAGCTGCTGAAGCATTTCTGTCTACCTCACAATTCATACAAAGCACAAATATCCATAACATTAATCTTTTTAAATAGAAATATGTGCACGTCTGTCTAAAAATGAGGGTTGTCTGCCTGTCACATTAGTTTCACTACTGTAGAAATGTCAATGTGCTGGTGAGTTATTATTTAAATGGCTAGACTAATGCAGAATTGTTTCTTGATTGATGTAACTCAGAGTAAATAATGTACAAAATGCAGCTAACATGCATTAAAATTGAGGATCAGTGTAATCCTTGACATCAAATCTAACATTGATTGCCATTTACTGTTATTGCCAATAACATATTCATATGATATATCCTGCTATTATGAGTAAATTAATTTGATTAGGAGTGTAGAAATGAGGAATATACATAAACATACTGTACATACAGGGCAGTGACAGATGAACTACACATTCCTTGGTATTTGAAGCTGCTGTAGTCTGTATATTCAAAATGACATAACCCAAAAACCAGTAGACAGACAGATGAAGTCTGTCTATCTGTGTGGAGCATTTAACAGCTTTTGCTCAGGAGTCGGTGCCAGACAGAAGGAATATTAATTCATCCCTGTGTATCTGTTGGGACGGGAGGGAACATGTGCATCAGTGTTGCATTTTTCAGTCTTTGCTGACGCCCCCTCAAGTGGCAAATAAAGAGTCAAAAGCAATTAAAGAACCGGGGACAGCTTTGACTGCATTGGGATGTCCAGTGTAAACAACAATACAAGGAAACCAGCAAGGTTCCTGAAAAAGCGACATCTTCGTCTAAACATCTACAATGTTTCTGCCACAAGTTGATTTTTTTTCTTTTTCAGTTTACTTCACTTTCAATGAAGCTCATTCATTAATAAAAAAATTAATATACTCTATCTTTTGATGCATTTTTCAAGTACCTAAAACTTTTGCATAGATAGAGAGAGAGAGAGAGAGAGAGAGAGAGAGAGAGAGAGAGAGAGAGAGAGAGAGAGAGAGAGATGTACCTCTCCCATGTTCAGCGTTTTGTGCGGCCGCCTCATGGTGGAGCTGTGTAACTGCACGGAGACCGCTCTGATAGCCCGGTTAGCAGAGCCCTATCCTCCTCACCTTTCGCCACATCTAACGCCAGCTAACTGTTAATTAAGTTAGCTGAACGTGTGACGCTCCGGGGCGATGTCATGGCTAATTTACGGGTGTCGTTGGCGGTGGTTGTTCAGATTGTATTGTACAAAACCTGCCGAGGTGAGTGTTGTATTGTTTTGTTTTGTTCACGAGCTCGCGGCTACTGTCGGCATCAAGGCGAAGCTGCTGGCTAATGTAAGCTAGGTAAGCTAGCTGTTAGCTGTATGTAGCTGTTGTGTAAATATAACTAACCCTAACATCACCCCGTCATCCGCTATGGAGCTAGCATTAATTAGACTAGTCCGAAACGTAATTTAGACTGTGTCAGTGTCCTGCTGATGAGTTTTTCAGCTGACTTGCTCAGATTTTGAGGCAGGCAGGTAAATAGGAGCGATGATTGACAGGAGCGTCACGAGATCGATAAAATTGGAGGACACGGGGGAGGGGGCCCTTTCTCAGAGAATACACAAGAAGAAAAATGAAACAAAACTAAGTAAAACAAATTCTTATCCTTCTTATTTCTTCTAATCTTTTGTGATAAATACTACTAATTAACCTTCAGATTCATGCCAAGTCATGTCATTTATTTTTGCTGCATTGTGACTCTAATTTAGGGGGCACGAACTCCAAATACCCTAGGGCCACTGATTGTCCAGTCTTGTCATTAGTGGGCCACTTAATATGTGCTGGCTTTGAAAGAGACATATGGATATGGTAATAATGAGCAACTAAGGATAAATGGCAAAGGATTATGAAAGCTTTCAAAATAATTATCCTCACAAGCCAGGGACTGGCTTTTGTAATGATGAATTGAACATGACAACTACCAACAATACTATTGGCAAAGAAAGAACATTTGATACCGTGTTGTTTGAATATGTGGAGTGGGCCATGTCTGGCCCCTGGGCCAACGAGTTTGAGACCCTTATTCTTCTAGGTTTGTTCCTCCACTACTATTACTATTACTACTTCTACTAACCATGCCACTAATAATTTGTCACCTATAGTTATCTTATTCAGTTATTTCGACTATGTTGTCAAGACTGTTTCCAGCCAGGTAATAGCTGTACTTTCACACTTTGTAGTAAGCAGCTGTGCTGACATCACACAGCATTGTCCGCCATCACTGTTATTATCATCATCATCATCATGTTGTTGTGAGAGTCCTTATTAGAGGAGTGATATTCCGCCAGGTTAATGAAGGGAAAAAAAAACAAAATAATCATGGTCAAGCCACTTTCAACAGTCTGATCATCATCATCTGTCATCTGACTCAGGGAACACAAATCATTTGATGAGTGTAACATTTAAGAAGGGAAAAAAAAAACAACATTTATCTGCTGTATAAATCTCACCTAAAGACAACCTACCACTCCCACTATCACCCTCCTGACTGAGGACAGGGCTGTGCTTTCAGTAGCTTTTTTTTTTGCTATTATGAAATACCGTAGTTTCCTCTGTGTTTCGGCCTGGAGTTATCAGATTGAATTCAGAGTGTATTCAGCTCATGCCTTGAGAGTAACACAGCACAACTTTTATCAGTCTTAGATCGGATGATATTCTATCACGAGTCACAATTATTTGAGGGGCCAGAGTGCTGAACAGCAACTGTATTGAAGGATAACTACTATCTTTAGCAAACACTTGTCAACTAGTTTAAAGCACTCATCCCTATATGGATAGATGACCTTTATCTCTGAGGAAAGTCTGCAATGTCAGTTTGATTTTTATTTTGAGTCAGCATTTATTTTCCTTATTTCTGCTTTCTTTGTTGTCGCTTTGTTTCCTGTTTTTAACCACCAGAATCCACCTAGTAGGTGTTTGCCTGGTGTGAGTCAGTGTCGTGATGTTGAAACACATTAAGAGAATGCATGCGTAGTTTCCCTGGATTTAAGAGCAAACACACCCAGTAAGGCTCTAGTAAGCTGGTTTCCTCTTGAGATTCCAGGTTTTTTTTTCGTTGTTCAGAATTATGAGTTTTCTATTTTCCACTGAATGTTTACACTGAAGTATGCTTTTTACACCTGCTGAAGGTCAAGCGTACCATATATGTTGTTCATCTTGTCTTCAGAACAGAAGCACCACATTGTGGTAAGTGTTAAGAGGAGAAAAAACAACGTAACAAACTGACGAAAGTGTATACAATCAACCCTGAAGTCTGAGGAGAAGCAATGCATTATGGGGCAGTTGAGTTACGTCTATTCAGCTCATGATGCATACACAGAAATTCTTGTTAACGTCATATAAATCTGAGAGTTAGTCATATACATGTAATTCATACACATTGCAGTTGAAACGCACATCATTCTAAATTTAATGTCGTGCGTAATATAAATAGTGCAATAGTGAACGATTCCGAATTCCTGTTCTTGCATGCCAAACACAAACCCTCCACCCATCCTCCCAAAGTCCCCGCCATCCTTACACAGCCCACCTCTATTTCCTCCACATGCTGACCTTACCATTGTACCATTCTCCCTCTCTGTTAACTTTGCACAACATGACGAGCGACAGAAATCTTCCATCTTCTGACACCTATCGCTTCTTAAACATAATGAAGGTGTTGCAAGCGAAATAAAACCGTAAGCCCTTTTAGAAATTACATGTCTTGTTAGCCTTTATTTGGACATCATGTACAACTTGGAATTGTTTTAACTCTGGTGCGTCAGTCTCCTCTGCAGTAGGGGCTCCCAAACTTATCAGTCCAGGACCTCACAATAAAAGTATCCTACTTGTGACCTGCTTAATCCCTGGACACGGTTGCACACACACGCATTTGGAAGTCTATCCACAGCAAATTTTTCTTGATTTCAACATCTCACTGCCATTTATATAGTCGTGTTAGTACTTAGTTGCCTTTCGAAGCAATTTCTATTTCTGAATGCAGACTGTGGTGATTAGTCAAAAAAGAAAATGTGGATTGTATGTGTGCCTAGCAACGGCTTTGAGTAAATAGATTATGTAATAATGCCAGAAGATGGCAGTAGAGGCTACTCTCGCTTTGGATGGTTGTAACAAACAGAGTAGAAGAAGAGCCGCCTACCAGTGAAAGTAGAGCGAGGTCTTGAGGAATTACTCTCAGGTTTTATTGTTCTCAAGTACCAGCTAGTATTGGACATGTTGCAAGTTTGTGAATATCCTTGAACGCACCTTGTCGCCTCTCACGATCCTTCCATCTCTGCAGCTCTCTGGTGTAACTGCACCACTGCCCATTGTGCTAAGACAGGCTTCCAGTGTGAGACCGATGGCGCCTGCATGGCCTCCACTTCCCTCATCGATGGCCAAGAGCAGCACAACCGGATTTGCATCACCAGAGACAATCTGGTGCCCCCTGGACAGCCGTTCTACTGCCTCGGTGCTGAGGGCTTCCTCAACATCCACTGCTGCTACACTGACTACTGCAACAGCATTGACCTCCAGTTGCCCTCCGGTAAGAGTGCACAAGAAATAACCCTGAAGCATCCATACTCTAGGTGATACTGCTTACTGGCTCTGCACATTATCACAACTCTCATTCATTTGTTTTTATCGTTTTGTAAGAAGAAAAAAAATTGATTAACTAAAAAACAAAATAACACCCTCAAAAATTGTCCCTGAGCAGGAACAGCAGAAATGTGTTAAAAAAAAAAGGAGCTGCACAACTGATGGAAATTTCTGTATGGCTGATTTTCAAATCGTCAAAATAGTTATATTTTACATCTTGTGAGGCTGCAGGGAAGTCCTGTTTTTATTTTAATGGGGGTTTTTTGTATAAAAATGAGAATGTATAATTTGACATTGGCTAATCCCACCATACCTCAGCTGTAATATCTGTCCAAATGATTGCAATTTGATTTTGTCGATATCCTGCAGTCCTCTTAATTTATAGGTCTGTATGAAAGACTTAACATCACCTTGATAACAATGATGGAATAACTTTTAAACCCAGATATTGATGCTGGTGAAAGGATTAAATGATGAAACTTTATCCAAGAGTGAGGGAGGACTGTGTTCTCATCCTGCAGCAACATGGAGAATTTCAGACGTAACAGATGAATCTGCCTCTGTTCCCTTCAGTGACCATTCAGTCAGGAGCGGGTGGAGGCTACGGCCCTGGAGGAACATGGGGGCTGCTGAAGCTAGTCACTGTGATTGTGGGGCCTCTGTTCCTGCTGTGTGTGCTGCTGTTGGTTGGTGTCCTCGTGTATCAGTACCACTTGAAGGCCTATGGCCAAAGGCAGAGGCTGAAGGTGGAGGATCCCTCCTGCGACCAACTCTACCTGGCTAATGACAGGACCCTGCAGGACCTCATTTACGATCTGTCCACATCTGGTTCAGGCTCAGGTCAGAGCACATTATTCTACAGCTGCAGGCCAACATCACAGCGGTTTTGCTGTGAGAGGTCAAAGTTACATTTGTGAACTGCTGGTGACTTCTTTTCTCATCAGGTCTGCCTCTGTTTGTCCAAAGAACTGTGGCCAGAACAATTGTCCTTCAAGAGATTATTGGTAAGGGGCGTTTTGGCGAGGTGTGGCGAGGGCGTTGGAGGGGCGGCGACGTTGCTGTGAAAATCTTCTCATCCAGAGAAGAGCGCTCCTGGTTCCGTGAAGCTGAAATCTATCAGACCATCATGCTACGGCATGAGAACATCCTGGGCTTTATAGCTGCTGACAACAAAGGTGCTCTCTTGTCACATCACAACATTGTCACTTTTTAGTGACAGATGGAAGACGTCACTGCCCAGGGTTATTGATGCACTCGTCCATCCCTCTGCTCTCTCTGTCTGTATGTTGCTTAGACAACGGCACATGGACTCAGCTGTGGTTGGTGTCTGACTACCATGAGCACGGCTCTCTGTTCGACTACCTGAACTGCTACTCGGTGTCAGCAGAAGGAATGATCAAACTGGCCTTGTCAGCGGCCAGTGGACTGGCACATCTGCACATGGAGATTCTTGGAACACAAGGTATTTTTCTTGGTTTTTGTCAACTATTAGTTTTTGTGACCTTTTCTAACCACTATTCTATTCTATGGACTATTGATTTCACCTAATGCACCAAAGTGCCATGTCATGTTGAACTTAATGTAAGGGATCGAATCTGAACTCCATTTACAGAAGTGGAAGGTTCTTCGCTTATCTTCGTTTTTCAGTGTCATGAATGCACTGAATTTCTACAATTTGATTCTGTTTATAGTTAGGCCATATAAATAGTTTTTCTCTCGTGTTGGGTGCAAAAATGATAAAATTCCAAAACAAGCTGTAGTTTCCTATTTACAAGTTAAAAACCAAAAGCAAAACAGAGCCGTCTGAATCCTGAAGTGATTGGGATGTACATATCTGTCTGGTAGGAAAGCCAGGCATCGCCCACAGAGACCTGAAGTCCAAGAACATCCTGGTGAAGAAGAACTGCACATGTGCTATTGCTGATCTAGGTTTAGCGGTGCGTCACGACTCAGCCACAGACACCATCGACATCGCCCCCAATCAAAGGGTGGGAACAAAAAGGTGCGTCAACACTCACCCTTCCTTGTCTAGAGTGTCCTTCATTTCTGTACAGGCTGTAATTGTCTTGTGGTCTAACAGGTACATGGCTCCAGAGGTGCTGGACGAGACAATCAACATGAAACACTTTGACTCGTTCAAATGTGCAGACATCTATGCTCTGGGCCTGGTCTACTGGGAGATCGCACGCTGCTGTAACAGCGGAGGTCAGACTTTTCTAGTTTCACTCTGGTCACTCAACCTGTTATTTTTCTCTGTGGTAACGGCCGATATCACGGTGCTGATCTGACCTTAATGCCGTCCGTTGCCAGCAGGCGTCCATGAAGAGTATCAGCTGCCCTACTATGACCTGGTACCCTCCGACCCCTCCGTAGAGGACATGAGAAAGGTGGTGTGTGAGCAAAAGATACGACCCAACATCCCAAATTGGTGGCAGAGCTACGAGGTAATGAAATTGCTTGTTGGTATTTATCAAGACCTACACTATTATCTGGTGTCAGTTGGGTTTATTGTTAACTTGGATTGTTTATGTTGTTCATGTGATGGGACGTGTGTCTTGTTTCTAGCAGGATTGGGTCCGTCTGCTAGATTTAGTCTGTTCAGCTGCCGTTTGGAACAAGGTTGTAGTGCCACATGGGTGTTAGTACAATGTTCATACGTTCTAGAGCTGGTGATCACATCAGTTCAGATAAGACC
Organism: Aulostomus chinensis; assembly: GCF_037954235.1. Classification (NCBI taxonomy): domain Eukaryota; kingdom Metazoa; phylum Chordata; class Actinopteri; order Syngnathiformes; family Aulostomidae; genus Aulostomus; species Aulostomus chinensis. The sequence continues at coordinate 17,720,755 of NC_141322.1, forward strand.
AGAGATGCAACTGGAAGAACGCATACCTCCTCCAAGGCTGTGTGATGGAATTAGATCAGGATCTGGTCCCAGATCAGTTCCTAAATCGAATCAGTTAAACTATCATTCTAATTTCATCAATATCCATCCAGAAATTTTTGAGTCATCGTGTGAACACATGAACCAATTCTGGTGATCACACGACCCTCCTGCATTTCACCATCACAACTCCTTTAGGTAAAATCCTTCAAATCAAATCAACTTTATTTACTCTCAACTTCTTTTTTTTATTATTTTTTGTTCTAGGCCTTAAGAGTTGTGGGCAAAATTATGAGGGAGTGTTGGTACGGTAACGGAGCTGCCCGCTTGACAGCCCTGCGCATCAAAAAGACCCTGTCCCAGCTCAGCATCCAGGAGGACATTAAAGTCTGAGCCACAGTCAGCGGAACACTGACAAGAGCGCTGAGCAGGTCCCGGCTCAGATGGTAGGACACGGAGAGGAAGAGGCCGGGCCTCCTCTAAGGAGCGCGCAAAGAAAGCGAATGTGATCAGTGGCGCTTAGTATAATCTTACTGCAAGAAGAACCCTACCTCGCTTACCCGGCCAATCTACCAAGAACACATTCCTGTCTTGTCCTCAGCTACTGCCCTGTCTCCTCTTTACACACTCTACTAACAAGGACCCTGGGATTCTGTGTACTTGTATGCAGTGGATTGCAGGAAAAGTCATTAACCAGGTAGCATTTTGATCAGTCGTTAATAACAGAAATCCCCGCGATTGTCTTTTTAAGGAGACACGCTGGGAGATTTAGCGGTGTTTTTAACTTATTTTCTCGGTTTCTTCTATTTAAATGACCATTTCTTGTTATTAGTGTATGTTTTTGAGAGGCTTAACATACAACTACGGACACACTCAACAACAACAAAAATCCTTCAAGGCGAATAAGCCATCTGGTTCCACTTCAGCAGAAGAGTACTTCCCATGAGCTGGTATAAACCTCAGGTCTTCAGTGTGCTTACCAATCAGCTTTGTCTGTTAAAAGAAACATTTAGGAACCGTTTCAGTGAAGTGAATTCCTGCAGGATGAGTGTGTGACAGTATCAGCTGCCAGTAACTTGATACTCACTGTAGTCATACGTGTGTATATACTGTAAATGGCAATCTTGTGTTTTTAACTGGATATTTATGTCATGCTTTAGATAGTTCTATTTTTTTACCTGATTTTTGGTTGAAGGGGGAAAAAGTATCTTCTGACACATTCCTGTATGTGTAACTTTATAATCAGTGTTTCCAATCTTTTTATTGCACCATTCAACACCTCCGCAATGTGCAAAATTGATATGGAATGTTCTCTTCATTCTAAGATTGTCGCATATTATTTAAATTTGTGTTCCCGAAAGTCGGTGCACTTTTGTTGTCTGCTATATGCAGAATTAGCAGGTACTGTTTGTGTAAAATCCTCCCAGGTTATTTATAGTTGTGTGTAGGAGGTCACACGTGCACCACTACTGACCTCACAGCACCTAAAAAAAAACCAACAAATTGTTCTCTGAAGCATCTCTGGCCTCTCTCCAGGGTTTATTTCAGATCACACCACGTGAAAAGTTTACACAAGTCACGCCAATCCGTTTCAGCACTCGGGAAGCCGCACAGTTAACTTATGTTACAATACTACTGAATTGTCTACACACTATTTGACAAATACTGTTTTAGAATCACCTGCACTTTTTTAAGTCTTATGTTCGTCGAGGGTTTGACCGGAAGGATGACGGCTGTTAAAAGTGTTAACCGTATTAATACAATCTGTATTTGCCTTAATGAGAAATGCATCGTATATCGACCGCTCATACACTACTCTGAGTATCCCTGTGGGTGAAGAGCTGGCTGTGAATCAAAGAAATGAGGTATCGCACTACATATAACAACTCATTTTAGTCATCTGTGTTAAACGCTGTCAAATTATGCAATACAATGTGAGAAATATAGTTGATTTTACTGTGTGCTGTCTCTTTGCTGACTACAACCTCGTATTTAAAGCTGTCCTTCAAGCCTGGTCCTGATTCAGTCGTCAAGGAGAGTTTAAGGCTCTTCATTTCCACTGATACATTACCATAATGACCAAACATTCTCTGAAATATGCATTTACACATGAGAGTTAAAAGTAAATCAACATTAATCAGAAGGGTTTTTTTTTTCTTTGCCCATCTGAAACAAACTAAAAACTCTCATCTGCAGGTTTTTATTTTTTTAGTCTATCAACCCAATAAAAAGTAGTCAAGCTTGTACTGGAGTGTCTATCCCAACCACACAGAGGCTAAATGCCAGTGGCTCCCGAGAGCCCCAAGACGGTCTTGATTCAGCCCTTCAACAAAGAGAAATGTGCAAACACAACATTTTTTCTTTATTGCTCATCCTTTAAATTATATCAATGCAGATTAGTAGAAAAATTGTGCATTTACATACAGTTGTGCACATTCACTTTCAAATGACGCCGCTTGCTTAATCCCTGAAGACAATGGAAGGAGGATGCTGGTCTCGGAGAGAACGGAGGAAAACGGATTAAGGTTGACATGTTGTTACTGAGCTTTAACTGTCAAACACAACACACCAATCAGAAATGAATACAGCAACAGAGATTGTTAATTTGACCATTGGTATTAGGTGGTGGACCACTCTGTGCAGCAGTGAAGCAGTTAAATCCCTTCTAATGCTAATAATGCCAAAAAAATACACCCCTGGTGAGCGTGATTACACAGGGATAAGAACTAGTCTCTGAAGTAAGAGGCCCAATCCCTAATGCACCGATAGACGAGAGAATGAAATAAATATGTATTGGTTGTGCATGTAACCAGAACAAAGCAGAATGGTAGACTGATGGATGAATTTATCAGTGAGGCGGTCTCAGACCTCTTCCTATCAGCCTACAAAGAAAACCCATCCAACACTCCAATTCTTCACATTGATGAAATGAAATGAAACGTTATCCATGATCAGAGGAGGAAACTGACAGAAGTCCAGGTTTCTTCAGACCTAAACCATGACAGGAGGCTACTGGTGGTCTCATCTAGATATGTTCAGTCTTCACTCAAAACCACAGCTTGCTTCTGTACTTAAGTCGTGTATGTCTAGTGTGTGAGTCATGTACATACAGATGAAATACTTCATTTGATGATTTCATTGATGCATGTAGTGTTTCCAGGTTTTTCACCAAACCTCTAGCTGCATTACATGAATCAGGTGAGCCGACTGACGGGTTCACTTGAGTCCTTACACTTCTTCGTGTACACAGGCAGGGATGAAGGAAATTAAGAGGAAATCAATACATCAGTTCTCCTACATATTCAGTGGGATTTCTCTGTGATTCAAGTGAAAACAAGAGCAGTTACAGAGGTGGAAATGATGCTGGTCGTCCCCAGTAGCTGCAGCTCCTCTTCACAGGTTTCTTGCGCTCCTTCATCTTGAATCTTTGCTGATGTGGAATTTTGGCTCAATTTACAGGAGTTTGCATCAGGTGTGTACTGCTATCATTTTATATTTCTGTGTTGCAAAAGAGGGAGAAATGTCAATGGAAGAAAACTGATTACAGGGAAACGGACGACCATTTACTGTCCTGATGTCCCTGCCACGTGGCCAGCCTGTCTTTCTTTCCTTCTCCCCTTTGCGTCTTCTTTTTCCTAGTTTTAGTTGTTTTCTCAAGCCGTGCCTGTGGACAGACCAAAAAAAAGAAGAAGAAAAAAGACCAGGTTTAACGTTACACAAGAACATTACACCCTTTATTGACTTAATTAAAAAAGATGTAATTCCAAAACAGCATTCTAATCTGAATTTTTCGGAGTTCAGCACAAATTTTGAAGTCAAATCAAAAGCTCAACATGACCCTGTTCCTCATTTTGCATTTTAATTCATGACAATGTGTTTTTTCAATCAAATTTCGAATGTGCATTATCTCTCATCTGTGCGATGTCTGTATACCAGTAAAAATATCTAATACAAAAAGTGAGAAGTATACAGTACATAGTGAAAAGTTTTGAAGTCCGTACATACACTGTTCTGTTGTTAATTTGTTCTAATTATCTCCATCTTCGAACTGCATTTTTGAGCTGTTTTAACATGCAAATTTGGGATTAATTAAGATTTAATGTCAACAATTGAATTAACATGACGAACCACTGCAAAATGTGGTACAAAGAAAATGAAACTTGGATTACTGACCTCTCCTTTTACTTTTCATCTGCTAGCTGTGACTGTATCTATACTGCTGTCTCTTCATCTATTCAAAAGTTGTACAACTTCAAATATCTGGTAAGACACACCACGTACCCTCATCGCCGTCAGCAAGCACTAAAGCTTGGAGGATATCTGACAGAGAGACGATTCCTTTCACCACTTCCTGCTCGTCCACCACCACCAACCTGTGCACCTGAAGCAGAAACGCACAGGACGGCCGTCGTCGTTAGTGGCATCTCTGCAGCAATTTGGACAAAATGTGTCTAACAGCCAAAGGATTTATTCAGAAACTGTTGGATCCCAAAATTAATGCGCCATCATGGAAGTAGCAGGACAAAGGGTGAAGACGATAGGAGATATGGGCAAAGAAATTCAAGTCGAGCGCACATTTTGGCTCGAACTGAACAAAGATAAATGTTCCAATGTTGTAAGCTACATTTAATTTCACAGCAGATATACTACCACCCACGAGGGACACGGGGATACTTCTTACTAAAAAAAGCATTTTAGTGCCTTCACTAATGGATCGCTAATGGCTCCAAGCTCTCACCTCTGCCTCGACCAGTCTGTTGATGATGGCCTCCAGGGTCTCATGCCTGTTGCATGTCAACACTCCCTCAAAGTACTGCGAGCGGTGCTGCAAGGCTTTGGTCACAGTCACGTCCAGGTTGTTGTAGGTTTTCTCTGCTGCCAGGTTCTGGACACAGAGATGAAATACGTTTCCTCATCCTCACGTGCACGGCACAAACATTTCAGGACAGTTAAATTTTCAAGACTCTGGGAAAATGGATGCTTTTAATTATTATCATCAGTATCATCATTATTACTACGACCAAATACCCCAAAACTGCAACAAACTAGTACTCCTTGTGATCTCTGACTCTTTGCACAAGTACCTTATCGCATCAAGCACTTGTCAAAATATATGGCCAAAACAGTGAGAGGTTGTGTGAAAAAAAGATGAATGGGGTGGAATTATCTGCAGCCTCCAACAACAGGTCACGTTATATTTAGTATAAAGCTAAAAATCCTTTAGGTCCGTGAACAGAGTCCTGTTACACTCACCACTGCCCTGCCCTCCATGAGCAGGGTTCATACACATTGCTACCAATACATGTTGTTACTTTTCCATTGCTTCTTGATGCCTTTTGAAGAAGTTTTTCACAAGCGTACTGAAACTTCTATTTATATGTGAGCAATAGAGTCAAACTCAAACATGGTAATTTGATCAAAATTATTTACAAGCTCCATGGTTTGATACAGTATAAACGTGTTAAAGTACATCAACATCAACCATAAGAGCCCTTTCTCTGTCAATCTTAACGGAAATTTGTAAAACAACCTCCTTCTGTTTGGCTGTATTGATTTGTCAATACAAATTTCCAGGCCTGGAAATTTCCATTTTGGTATTCCATGACTTTGCCAGGTTTCCACGGCTGTACTAACCCTGTCAAGATAAATACCGGTAATCACCAAACTTGGAATTCATTCCAAACATTTCTTCTATTCTACATGAAGTCAACATGCACCACTTGATGTGAGGGTCCCGATTTAACTGTGGCAAACTGTATCCATGATAGCGTAATGTCATTTGAAGAAAAGACCAAGTGGAACACCTGGCATGTTTCTTATGGCACTTGTTATTTCTATGGAGATGGACATTATGTTGTGAATTTATAGTAACTACCTAGTTAAAAAACAATTTCTGTCCATCATCAGTATACAGTATATACGTAACATAAGGCCAACCATACGATGGACGAATCAAGAAACTCAAAATCCTCTACGGTCTTCCTTATTTGAGGAAAAAAAGGAAATGCTGATTTCTTGCAACTTACTATAACATCAAATTTGGAGTAAATGTCCACCACTCGACCTGCACAAGAGAAAAGACATCAGTGAATAAGCACACAGAGGTCAGGAGGTGTTCGGTCAGCCATGCAACGTAAACAGGGATCTCATTTCAACCAGCCCACCCACCTTTGTCATCCACTACAGGGAGCGCCGACACTCGCTGCTCTACAAAGATACCCAGCGCTGTGTACAGAGGTGTATCTGCACGCACCACCGCTATGTTTCGGAATGTTCCTATGTTCAATTCCTCTAGGGTTTGACCCAAGAATGTAGGTTTTGGCATCTCTGATATCTGAAAACAATAACAATAGATTATTTTTCCACTTTTCTTGCTAATCACTTATGGGTATTGTTAGTTTCATTAATTGTAGCGAAAACAATCAGAAAAAAGGGCCAAGTTTAGGAAATATGGTTATTGCACATCCTCTCCAGAGTCACATGAGAAAATAAATACCCTTCTTTCCCACGGTGCATACGGAGGGGAGCTGAGACCCAAATAAAACAGTTGACTGCTAATTAGCTTAGCGCAATGAATGGAAGTGGGTGGGAAGTGTTAGCATTCCTCTATCAAAAGTCAATTGGTAGACAGACTTCAGGATGTGGGTTTGTGAAGAAGTAATTATCCTCATCGTCTTTCACAAACTCATCTATGATTAATGTCAGCAGACAATCTTCAACATTTTTTTTGGTTTTGCTGCCAGAACAAATCACTGCACCAAGTCAGGTAAGTAGCGAGAGGTCGGGATGGGCACAATTAGGCGATGACCCATAATGGATAGTAAAGGATTTGGTCAATCACTTGAATTTTCGTTTATCAAAGGAGGCTGTGCTGGGTAGTGTAATTCCACAATGAGGCATTTTTTTAAGATCAGGGATGATATTTAACGAGTTTAAGGAGAGGCTGCTGCTGCTGCTGCTAACTTAAACACGAAGAGGTCGAGCAGAAGTTTGGTTTGAAACCACTTCCAATGGAAAGTTCATTGAAACACCGTGAAGCTGTATAAAATAAAGCATGACAATAATCCCGATGATGTACACCTTGAACAATGCACACCTGCCTCTGCTTAATTATCATGCTCCTCATCTAAACCTAGCATCACCTCGGTGTTAGCCTGTAGGAACTGCGAGTCTACAAAGGCAGAAAATTACACAAGGTATCTTTCTAGCACTCCGTCACGAGGCACCACCGCCAAACTCACAGCAAAGAACAAAGGTATGAGCTGTGAGTTGGCCACAGCTGAAGAAGCTGCGCTAACCACAGACGGTTGGACTGCTTTAACAGACAATAATGATTAAACTGATAGCTGATTGCTAATTTTCCTGATGATCAAACAAGAAAATTTCTTTAGATGCCCATCCCTAGCTAGAACGATGCAACTGATTATAAAAATGCAATGTTTTGTAATTTTGAATTGCCATTTCATAACAAATATTATGCAAAACCCTCGTTATATTGATCCAGGCAAAGACCATTTGGAAGACAAGTGTATTTGATGACTTTTGACTGTGGTATGCCAACACTTCAGATCAACTGCCATTCATTGTGTTAAGCTAACTAGCTAACAGCCAGGCTCTGTAGGTTTTAGCTCGCTGATGCACACAGAGAAAGAGAATGATCTGCATCTTCTTGTCTGACTCTGGAGAGCATGACTAATAAATGCATTTTCTAAGAAGTTGAAGTGCTTTTTTAAATTTGTTTAAAATGGCATTATAGAAGCACTGTTACGCACAAAAAGCTTTAGGAACTTGAGGATCCTCTTGTGTGTGAGAATATAGAGCGTGTTTCCTGTCAGGGGGTCAATTACTGGCAGCCTATGGATCTTGTTCTTCAGTAAAGACGATACTGCATCGTACAAACTGTGACCCAAAGAAAGAGAAATGCAAGGTTTTAACAGAGGCCCAATATTTCCAAATTAAAAAGGCTGTATCATCTATCAACAACATTTTATGGTCTTTTCAACCAGAACTTAATAATGTAAAAATCACCTTGCGTTGGGTGATATGCTAACCAGTGGTTTGAACGAGTCTTGAAGGTACAACTCTGTTGAAATCAAAGAACATCACTATCGTTAATATTCTGGACAATCAAAGTAAATGATCAGAAATAAATGACATATTCAGTAAACATCATCACCTCTCCATGTTTCGATCTTGTGCTCTTCCAACTCATAAATCTGAACCTGAAAGATTAAAGTAGGTTCATTTACTAGGAGGGACGGAGACGAGGGGCAAAACAACAAACTTTAAACAGGACTTTTAACAAAACATTACAGGTGAAATTTGAGATTCGATATCTTACTACAACTCCAAGGACTATATCTTTCTGGCGCCTGCCATCTTACCAATGGAGATTTGTAGTAGCGATGGAGGATGTTAATGAAGTCTGTGATGGTTAGCATACCTGTGGAGGTGAATGAAGAGGATTAAGTTGGTTCTTTGTTTGCATTTTTTTTCACAAAAATGAGACTGATCTAAATGAAAAATACGTACCAACAAAACACTGTTTCTTACTGTCCCACAGAGGAGCTGCTCTCACCCCATTGGAGACAAGTGCAAAAAATGCCTTCTTGACCTGTGAATTAATAACTTTGAGTTTATGTCTAAATAAGCTTATTCAAGACGGATAATTTTTATTAGGTTATCTGTTTTACCTGAAGTGATGTATCAAAAACCACCAGTTTGGAGCTGGTAGGTACCAGGTCATAACACCGATGGGACTTCATAAACCTGGTGTATACATTGTGCTCTGGGTCTGAGGGAATGTATGACAGATAACACCTGCTTTTAAATATTACTGTGATGGACTCTACCAATACATGAGCTAATAAATGAATGATTGTTATTCATTCTTCACTGTTTTCTGGGCAGTAAAATTCACACAGAATATCGCTGCCCATTAAGACAAGCCTGACTGGTTTATCTATCTCTGAATTGTCCAGATTACCTGGACAGCTTGTGTTAATGAGCTGGAAGAGTCTCTTATTTCTGTGTGATTTTTAATATACTGGTTTTCTCTTCTTGAAACACTTGACAAGAGAAAGAGTTCACAAAACAGATGGACTGATCTTTAAACATATTTAGTTGCTCATACACAGAGACAGTAAAATATCTCAAAATGATATAATGACTGAATGTTGAAACAAAGCAGTGATTTCTTAAACTACAAAACTGTATGCAATCTCTGTTTGGTCTCATGTCCCTTACCCTCAAGGACTGGCTCCTTTTTGCTCTCAAGCTCCTCCAGAGTTACTGGAATCTGAAAGATAAAGATCATAATTTGTTCGGGCAGCCTTCCAACAACCTCCCAAACAAGACCATTTAATATTGTTACGCAACAAAAACCTGCGCGATACGGCCAAATAATGTTTACAGCACATGGACTATAAACTACTCTTGCTCCCACCAGTATTATGGGTGGAAGGATTGTAATTGACAAGCCAAGCAAAAGTTTAGTCATGAAATTTCAAAGTATTTCCAGGATAATTGAATAGCCCTTTAAGTTAAATTTAAAGATGACAAATTAGAGGGGGGGGGGGGAGAGAGAGAGAGAGAGAGAGAGAGAGAGAGAGAGAGAGAGAGAGAGAGAGAGAGAGAGAGAGAGAACAACAGCAAGCCATCAGAACAGCGTCAAAGCCCCCCAATGATGGCGTAGGCTCCCCAAACCTTACAGTAACCCTATGAATGGGGGCACTCATTGTCATTCGAAGACAGACTGCAGCCATCTGGATGTGAACATCATCACAGGACAGTGATCAATGACAGCAGTTTTTTGTTGGTTTGAGTGAACCCTCCCGTCAAGGGGACACACAGACTCAAACATGCCAAGAGAATGCCTTTCACACCAAAACAGAACCAAATGATCCCCTTCCAGTAGGAGTCAAGCATTCTGGTGGTGGTTACTACTGCTGCAAAAGCGAGGAGGAGATAAACTGAACTCTTCCATACACGGTCCAAGGTTCTACTTACATGAAAACCACAATTTTTTTGGCTACACAAGGAAAGAATCATGATATTAGGTTGTCTGTCGGAAGACAAAGGCAGTAACACAATGGCACCCATAAATGATAACAGAACCCAGTAACAACTAGGTTTTTTATTTTATTTATTCCTTTCAGCTCAAGGACTTTGTGAGTTTTCCAGCCATTTGAGGGTTTTTCTCTCTGTAATTTCAAATGAAACCAAAACTATGACCCAAAATGCCAACTGAACAGACCAAGAAAAAAATGTTCTTTCACAACACCACAGATACAAGTGATCGCCTCACTTAACATTCAAGACTGCACCTTTATCATAGTGGAAACCCAACATGCCTGCATCAGACTTGTCACTTTATTCCACATTTCTGTAAACTTTCGCACCAATGAACCTCACTGACTGTGTAACTGTTAATCATCATTTGATGCAGACATTTCCTGATCAAGTCCTGCACTGATATTGACAGGCAGAACAACTGCCAGTATTCCTTGCATATCACAGCCATCAATTCTGTACTATGGACCACAATTTCCAAGTCTTTCCCGTTAAATGGAGATGCCAGGTCGTTTACAGAGACCTTAATATTTCACAACTACTGGGATAACAACTCAATCACACACACACACACACACACAAAACGCCTAAGGTAACCCAAGTATGTAAAGTGGATGCAGGTTACTTCCGCATCGATTCCACTCATCCGACCCTGAATATGTGTCCAATCAATGGAGTCAATGAGTCCGCCCATGTACTGTACAAGCGTCTGCAGAAGTTGCCCACTTTGGTGTTAAAGTTTTTCCTACAACGTCAATTATTCACTCGTCTGTATAGAACAAACATGATACTTGCACTGAGTTAACTGTTCATGACTTTTGCTGTGAAATATGACGGACTTTGTTGTAAGTAAAGCTTTGTAAACCTGATTTTTAAAAAAACACTTTACCATTATTAACATGCCGTAAAGTTGACGAGTTGACTTATTATGAAAACGGAGGTCACCGTCGTAGCTAAGTAGGTAACGTTCAATATTTACAAATGTTTATTTACTCTGTACACCGAGATAATGTTAGCCTACAGTTAGCATTAGCCAGCGTCGCGGTTTGTTGACATAAGACAGTCGAGGTGACTTTTAATTTCGGCTTATCTTTTACGTCAGTAGGTCTGGAGAGTGGTTACATGACCAATTTACTTGTTTTAGTGAATGAACTACTATATAAACGAAAATACATTCAATTACATCAGCCACTGGCTACATGTTGCTGATAAAGCCAACGACCGTCTTCGCCACTTTAGTTATAACTCGCTAGTTAGCGTAACTGCTAGCAATAGCATGCTTTGGAAAGTACGTCAATTACATTCGGGGAAATGGCTTATTTGACATAGAAACAGAGCAAAGAAGGTCAGATAACTTACACACTCCATATTCTATTAGCCGCGTTGCCTTCCTGTGGCCGGGGATTCGTTGTCAATTGGCAGGATCTTGCAGAACCGTAAAGCTTCCGTCACGACGGAAGCGTGAACATCTCGATTGTCTGGGCGACAATTACCGTAATGTAGGTAGTGACACCGCACTGCAACTTAATGCTTGACGCGATGACGAAATCCAATGAGGAATATCACTTTTCGATGCAATTTTTGTCTGCATGACGTAGTCTGACTTTTAAATTGTAAAATGTCCACCAAATGCCCCCCACCCCCACTTCACCAAATAAACCATGTCACCAAACATAATTATATACAATGCATCAAATGAGTAACAGATTTATTTATATACAAAACTGTTTACAGCAAAATTTCTGAATCAACACTGACCAACATGGGCAATATCGGTGTTGAGGTGCACACCACCACCATCCACACCCATGAGATCAAGTCAACAGACGGAAAAAGAAACCCTTTAAGAGCACCTTTGGTCATGAAGGGAAGAAGATGAGGGAGTTTGAAGATCTGTAAGGCACAAGACACAGCATCACCAGCCTCTGTTCAATCATTATCAATCATTCGTCAAATGAATACTTACTCAGCAAAGCACTTGATAAAAACATTACAATTACCTATTGTAGGAGCAAAATAAGAATAGTGGGGGCAAATCCAGTCTCATCACATTTTCTTTCAGCAACAGAAGTTAAGAAAACAAAGTCAGCAAGGATCTCAAGTGCTCGACAGTGATCATTCAGTGAGTATGAACTGGGGTGGATGACATCCTGGCTCATTTCAAGTCTGCATGAACCATCAAACCATAACCAAGTCCAAAATGTATTCGACCAACTCAGTGGATACCATCCATTGTCAATGTCTTACACAATGATAAAATGCAAGTTGAAAAATAACAATTCAATGTTCATTATCATAATGTACTTATGACCACATATTCTGAAATGATGGGGTTGCAAACCTCCATCATTCAAAGAATACCCAATAGTACCAACACTAATCTATGTATATTGTGTAAAATGGCCATAACAAATATCTAAGATTTTTTTTCTAATCTAAATTTATCCATAACATAATGGCTTAATTACAAGATATAGAAATCAAAACTGTAGAAATAATGGAAGGGAACTAATCTGCTCAGAAGAAAAACTTTGAATGCGAGTTATTGAATGAAAAAAAGAAGAAGAAAAAAAGCTCTAGATTTCACTGCTGAAATGTACCAGAAGAGGAGTTGAGAAAAATAACAGTGTAAAGAACTGTCAAAGTACAGTAAAATTCCTTATGTGATATCTCATTCTAGGGTCTTGGAGGCTTTGAGAGCTGCAGTGACAGATTAACACCACATTTAAAGCAATGTGCCTCTCAATCACTGTTCAAAACTAATACACCAGTCTTTAAAAAGGTCATTAAACAGCACTCACTGCACATTAACTCAACTACTCAAAATGATGAGACAGAAGTTGATGTCGTCTCGTCAGGTGTACAACTAATGACCACTTATATTAATGGAACTTCTGATACAGTCAACCAGGAACAATATGTTCAGCATTGATTGCATATGTAAATTAAGTGAATGTGCTTCTCCCTAAGAAGACTCATCCTTGCTCTTTTGAAATTCCTGCGTATCGTTACAATTGGTGGAATCAACCGTTTCAACAGTTGCAGTTCTATGTAAATCAATCTGGTATAACAAAAAGGAGCAGCAAATTTCCACTGCAGTGTCTCGGAGGTGGTGGTGGTGGTGAGGTTACGATTGGCAAGCTGGTGAAGTTGTGCCTCCTGTCTTCTGCAAATGAGTTTACCGATGTCCCGGATACACTTTTACATCACAGCGCACTTCTTCTCCTCTGGAGGTGCATTCCCATCAGCTTTCTCCATCTCCAAAATGATTCGCTTGAAAACCTCCACAGCAGTCTGTGTCGCAACATCATCAACAGCGTGTAAATGTGTGTCTTAAATAATGTGGACTGTTAGTGAGCAGGTATGGAGATATTCGTCATTACCTCGTTCTCCTTGGCTGAAGACTCCATGAAGGCAGCACCCCAGGAATCAGCAAGTTTCTTCCCCTCCTCCGGCTTAATGACCCTGAGAAAAGTAACAAGGTCAATCGTTCTATTACTGTGACTTGGAGCATTCTATTTATGGACTCTTTCAGGGGTTGGTGACCTGGATGAAAGTAGGCCATTTCTGTAGAGTTCTCTTTAGCACGATATCACCCAGTTTCTTAACAGTAACAGTATCAGTCTGACCGGTTTTGCTCAGATTTCTTCTATGCTCATCATCAATGATGAAAGACACAATCACAAAGATTGATTTTCCAAATGTTTTGGAAATAAGGAAAAATGTGATATTTTCAAATTCCTAATGTTTCCATGCATCTTTCAGTAGGTTAAAAACGTGAATATTACATTAGCTTGTTTTCATACAGATAATATCAACATCGGTAAATATCTACTAATGGCAAAAAAAAAAAAAAGTTGTAAAATTTTGGCTAAAATTTTTTTTTTTTTTTAAATTCATATAACATGCATCTGTACTCCATACCAGGAGAGGTTTCAGTGCCGAGCAGCTGCCTTCCAAACCCACATCATACAACCATACAACCAGAAATCACACCTGCTTAATTTGGTTTAACTACGGCGTGTTTGTTTTTACTCCAACATGCAAATCTGATCAACAAAGCTACACAACAACCTGTAACTCTGGCATATTTACTTCCTAAATACAGAGTACAAGAAGGGTTCGTGTTGCCACTTTATGGATGTCATGCAAGGACAAATGATTGATGACTCCACCAAAGTTCCAAGCGTTTTTGTGGTAAGACGGCACAATACCACCATATCTGCAATCAGTTTTCATGACTCATTTTAGGAATTTTTTTTTCTAAAAGGGGGGTGAAATAACAGACTTCTGAACACCATTTTGTGCCTTGTGTTGTGGAGTTCATGGAGATTTGTAAACTGCTGTGGAATAGTTTCTTCTCCTTTTAATCAAAATTAATTGTTGTGAATTTGGACGTTTTATCAACATTCTCCCAATAATTCTGCACATGCGTACTTTCAAATAAATGATTTACCATACATGACTGAAAATGTTTCATTTTTCTATACCACACTTCGGTTAAAATGGCTTACAGTCGTTTAATTGTTGTTGTTTTTTTAAAAGATCTATGATATGATACTTTTTAATGAAATGTATACATTTTCAATTGTGGGGTTTTTCTTAGTGTGAAATGTTGACACTCTGAAAAAACAGAAAACATGAACAGACTGATCCTTCAACTGCCACCTAGAGGACTGTACATTGAAAAATATTGTTGTTGTTGTTGTATTGTTTACAAATGTAATTCATATTAGGTACACTTTGAATCCTCACGATTACCTTTCCATGTGGAGATCTTTTTTGTTCCCGACAAGAACAGTTGGAACTCTGAAAAAAAAAATTGTCATTGAAACAAAAAAAAACACATTAAGAAACAAATAATACAATTTAGAAGGAGTTGAAGTTCAAAGATCTGAGATAACTTACTGAATCTTGCCAACCATGTCTAGCAGCTTGTCATGTAGAACCTGAACAACTTCAAAACTGAGGAAAGACAGACATTTAAGTGCTTTTAAATATTTGCCTGAAAGTAGACAGCATGAATATCCAGTTAGAAACAAGGACGAAACCGTGAAGGATTCAAATGAACTGTACAAATAACAGAAACGCAGTGACATTATTTGGAAGACACTGCATTGTCCAAAATATACTTACCTTTTCATGGAAGTCACTGAATAGACGAGGACATAGCCATGGATATCCATTGAGTGAGATTGTGGAAAAATAGAGTACTCATCCTGTAGATGGAGGTATACGTATTATAATCTCATTGAGTATTAAGGACCTAATATGACACATTAATAAAACAGAATGAGACATACAAGAGACTAGCTTCTAGAAAATGATCGTGCTTAATGAACAGTTTTTATAGTTACTATCTATACAATAAGCTGAAAACTTATTTGTAACTGAATCCGTAACTTCAGTATTTTTAATATGTATAAAAATTATGTGTGTAAATTTAAATAATCCACAGCTGTAATTCCAATGTGTCAAATACATATTTTATCAACATGAAAGCGAAAGGTAAATGCATCCACACCACAGACAAAAGCTAGCATTAAACAAGATTTTGCATGGACTGGAGTTTCTGAATAAATTCATGATGCTCTTCTCCACATAAGCAAAAATATTAGATCGAAGTTCATATAGGCACACAATACAATGTTAAAGGGTTCAAATTTTGGTAAGCACTCATTGATTACATGAACAACAGTGGTGATTTAAAGCCAAGAGTTGACATCAGTTATGGTATCTGATAAAAAATAAAATACTTACTTGTCCAGCTGTATCTACAAGCTGAAGATTGAAGTCTTGACCATTAACGCTAACCATTTTATTGAAAGCTGGAGAGGGAAATCAACAAAGTTATTAAAGTCATCCTTAAAAACAAAAACATCAGCAAGCAAAATCTGTGATTTAATTATAAGCGTAACATCTAAAAACTTACTATTTTCAATGGTGGGGTCATAGGAGTCAACAAACTGTCCTTCCACAAACTGTATAGTAAGAGATGACTTCCCTGTGTAGCGCAAACGTAGAAGACTACAATTTTAGTGGAACAATGCAAACATCTTTTGTATCAAATCTGTTCATGACAATACAAAAGGTACACAAATACTTTTAACACCAAAATAAAACCTAGTAAACACACCATCAGTTACAAGTTACCTATCCAGCTCAAAACTCTGATCACAAGAAATATGTTACCATGGCAAATGTTTTCTGACTGGTCATCACAACAGCCTTCAGTATTTTAACAGAGAAATTTCAACAACAAAAAAAAAGGGTAATTGTTTTAATTATCAAGCTTGGCATGCCAAACAAACAGGATCAACACCCAGCTGCATGCGAGGGTAACACTGGCAGGGAAAACCTTTTTGTCTTTCTCAACCTGGCTGTAACTACTTAAATTCAAATACATCAGTTCTAATATATGTTTTGACTATTCCATGGCTCTGAGGCAAATTTTTATGACCTTTAATTCTCATAATTAATGACATGAAAAAAGGGGGAAAAAATCAATTCAACAGGTACCTATGGTATATTAAACTTAACATTACACAGATACATAATTAGCAATTCCTTAAGTAAACTAAGATACAATGATAAAGGTTTTTCTGTCATTTTAACTAAAACACCCAGTCGAATAACAGGTAATTAAGAGGCAAATTTCCATGATTTCCCCGAAACTTTTTGGCTTTACTTATCTTTCCAAAACTTCTCATGGCCTGCAAATTTTTGATTTTAAATTCATATTCCACGTTTTTGAAGTCAAACCTTGGACGACTATATGTCCATAGCTACACGTTGAGATAATGTTGATAGTCGTTTAATAATCATTTGGTCATCAAACATCCGTCACATAAAGACATATTAGCAAAGGTAAGCTAGCCGTACTGTTGTCAGTCTGCTAGAAGGAAAACAAAGCCAGGACGTTAGCTGCTAGCCAGCTAGCCGACTATCATTAGCTGCGCTCAGCTCGAGTGCTATACTCACCTACAGACCTGTAACCTATCACAGCAATCTTTCGGTATTTTGGTTGAGGCATTGTGGAGAAAGCGGTGTTTAATAGCTTTAAATAACGTCGCTCGTCGCCTACTTTTACTATCTAAACAAACTTTTATCGCCACATTCGTCTCACGTCACGTGACAACAACAAACTTTATGGGGCTGCCGCTCGAGCTCTCCGCTGGGCCTCTAGCTCGAACTTGAGAGTTTAACCACAGCAAGTACAACTTGTCCTTATCTCTAAAATTGATCTTTTTTAATATCTGTTATATCAAACTATGTCGACCGATAGTTCCAAATGATGAAATTTTCGCCTCAGCTAAAATTGGCACAAAAAAACGCCTGTTCAACGCGGCTACGATTCGCAAGCCAAACTGACGGAAACTGTCATTGTGTAAGCACACCGTCGTAAAACCAGCATATACGTCACAACTGGCACTATACTGGCTAGCAAGGGGTCCTCATTGTACGCCCAGCATGTTTCTGACAGCCGTCCTTTAGACCTTTCTAGACTGTTGCTTAGACCACAATCACTAGTGGAAAATGTATCCGGACCTTCAAAACATGATTGTCGTTTTAGTGATTGTAAATAGCATGAGCTTGTCAGCAGACTGATTCAGGGAAACCCATATGAGTGGATGCTGCTGCTGGGATTACAGTGTTGGAAGTTTAAAATAGCGATGTATAGCTATTTTCTTTAAAGGATAGCTAATACGGAATTGAAAAAAATAAAGTTGAAAAAAAAAACTTAATTCAAGGCAACAACTCATGACAATTCCGAAATAGAAAGTATTATATGTGCACTTATAACAGCGCTTGTGCCAAATATACCATCATTGTCTTCATAGTTGTGAAATGTCCAGATATCCTGGTCCCAGAACATGCACTTTGGGGCTTAAGTGAGAGTCATTATTTTTGGAGAAAATAATAAGCATTCTCTCAAAACTCTGGCATTTTGGATATGTTTCACTCTCCTGTCATGGTTTAAACATGAAAACTGTATATAAATGAAATCTTTGCTGAAACATCAAAGAACGTAAACTGTTCTAAATACTTGTCAGTGGAAAAATCTCTCAGATAAAGGAACATCAGAAGAGGAATCATAGGGTGTCTGATATGATTACCCCCCCCCACCCACCACACACACACACACACACACACACACACACACACACACACACACTATCTCAACTATTGCATTGTTCTGAGAATTGCGAGGGGAAGTGTGTGTGTTTAAGGGCACCCACCCACTGCAGTGACAGAAATAATACATCAGAATTGCTCACTAATTCTTTTAAAGGTTTTTCTCCTAAAAAATATAATTTTGCATTTTTAATGAAAAATTCATGCACATAAAATGACTATGCAGAAAAATATCCTTTCAGTTACTTTTAAACCTGATATTAATTTTAGTAAGTATTGTAAATGGCCTAATATTAACTCAGCATAAGAATATTGAAAGCCTGTACGTTTTTATATCCTTGTTTGTGTACTTAATGAATTAAATATTAATGAGTTGAACTGAAGCTCTAACCGGAAATTATTTGGTGTGGGAGGTATTTGCTGCCGGAGATGTCGCCGTCTCAAACAGGCAGATGCTAAAACAGAATAACCTCACATATCGGCCCTGATAGGGACAGGTAATGCAAGAGACACTGCGAGACTGGACATCGTAAAACGTATGTTAAAGTCGACAACCTCCGTTAAGTTACAGAAGTCAGCTTCAAGGCTTCACGGAGAGCAAGCTACCTCGCTAATATGCAGTCGTTGGCTAGCCATAGCGTTTTGGGAGGCGGTGGGTGCCATAGCAACCGTTTCGGAAACATTGGCCGCTCGCTAAGATAGTTAATGCTAACATTGGTTTGTTATGCTAGCGTTAAACTAAACCCCGCAGTGGTTTGGCATCTGTCTGTCCATTAGCATCACAAGTTAACATCATCTGCATTGCGTCACTGCCTATTTGACTTGTTTTGGCGACGTGGAGCTGTCAAGGATGGCAAACTGTTGTAGTGTTGACTTTAGCTAACTTGGCTAACGGTAATAACCATCACATGAAGTAAGCTAACGTTGTGCTAGCCACCAAGGCCGACTCGTGATTTAGCTTTTAGGACACATCAACGCCATTGTTTTCAACGATATGGAAACGTTCACGTCACCATTTATCTTTACAGCCTTAACTCTGGACTAATTTAAAGACTAGTCCACCATTTAGCAACTTTGTGGAGCTTGTCATGAGTCAACTGAATTATAAATTGAGTCAATCAGCTGATCTGGGGCCGCTAAGGTTAAAGTTGGCGCTAATGTAGCTGCTAGTGCTAATAAACTATTTTCTGGAACGATTGAGTAACACAGCAAGCGGTACATCAACCCGTGTTAATCCACGGTGTGATTGTTGTTACAGCTGGGAGCTAACGACATTGTTAAAGACACTTCAAAATGTAAGGTTTTAAATTGCACCGACAAGTTGACCGCAGATGGCTAACATTCACGCTAGCTTATTACTATCTTTTTCTTTGGTTATTGAAAGTTTTGGATATCTACCCTGAGAATTATTTTCTGTTCAATGAAACTTGGCGTGTGCGGGATTTAAATTCCATTGTGTGATATCAAACATCTTATATATGAATTTACCTATGCATGAGTCAACATGTATGAATAAATTTAGTGTCTTAACTTGTGACCTAATTGTTATTCCAGCATTCAGTCTTTACTAGTATGGATGCTGATGACTGCAATGGCCGGTCTTGCATATCAGGTGGGGCTTTTTTCAAACTTGATCATGCATACACATACAAAAAGTTCCCGTTTTGTTTCAACGACACCCTCCACATTTGTTTGATTGTGGTTGCAGTTAGTGGAGACTCTTCAATGGAAAGAGAGTTTTCAGGAGCCCTCGGAGGTCCAACAGTGAGCACTCCAAACAGCAAGGAGACCTCTCCTAGTCGCTCCCTCAGTGGTCAGTGAGAAATCAGTGTGAACCCAGTTTTATGGAGGAAAACTTGGTCACAGTAATGTTTGCCGCTGAATTTATGGAAGTTGCATTGCTCAAATGATTGCTTTATTCATATACTGCAAAGTCAGGCTTGAACACTCATATAGAGTGCTGAACTGTGCAAACTTCAGAGTGACAAGTGTCAGGGTTAGCCCCGCTATAAACACAAAAATTGAACATGAAAGTGACTTCACTCTGTTTTGCTTCTTCATTTGTCCTCCAAAATATTTGTTGATAGATTATTTCACAAAGCTTAAATTTGTGCATTTGTTCTTCTATAGCAAACTCTATTAAAGTGGAGTTGTACAGTGATGAAGACCCAGGTCGCAGTACTGAGGAAGAAAGAGGGGAGCGGGTAGAAGAAGGAGGTCCAGAGCAAGGAGCTGAAGCTGTTGGAGGCTACAGGGAGCTCTCCAATCCTGAAACCTTGCCAACTGGAGCTACCAGACTGCCAAATGGGAAGCTAAAGTGTGATATTTGTGGCATGATCTGCATTGGGCCTAATGTCCTCATGGTGCACAAACGCAGCCATACAGGTAACAAATCAAGATTTCGATCAAATAAGTCTTCTCTGTGAAAAAAACTCACAATTTATTCTCATTTTGGTATATGTGTTAATTTAGAATTTTTTAAAAATTCTGCACAGTTACTGAATAAGAATTAAATTTTTATAAAATGTTATTTGGCGTGAGCTGATACCCTCCCTGAAGCAAAACTGTATTAAATCAGTAATTAAATAAGACTTAAAGGCTCGGAAAGAAACTCTCTTGCTGACATTTTCAATCCTCTTGTGTACTTGGGAGTGTTTTTTAAACGGATCTTAAAAACTTATCTATGTTGATGGGTTTTATCTTTCCACAGGTGAGCGTCCTTTCCAGTGTAACCAGTGTGGCGCCTCCTTCACGCAAAAGGGCAACCTGCTCCGTCACATCAAGCTTCACTCAGGAGAGAAGCCCTTTAAATGTCCCTTCTGCAGCTACGCCTGTCGAAGACGAGATGCCCTCACTGGTCACCTTCGAACTCATGCAGGTAGCACATGCCTGACATTTGCTCGTTATTGTGATTTTTTTAATGGACAATGATAATAGTATCATTCTTTTCCCACTTTGGCCCCAGTGTCCTCTCCAACTGTAGGGAAGCCATATAAGTGCAGTTACTGTGGGCGGAGTTACAAGCAACAGAGCACCTTGGAGGAACACCGTGAGCGCTGTCACAGCTACTTGCAGAGCCTGGAGTCAAAGCAGCCAACCAGTGCTCACAATCAAGGTTTGTGTTTATGATTGATGAATTATCCATGAATTATAGATAGATGTCTCCAAAAGGATTGTGGTTGTATGCAATGTTGGAAGGTTATTATCAATCACAAGGTTTTGCTACAATCTCATTCTTATACACTTTTATATCCAAAGACTGTTGCGCGTCACGTTGCCTGCGTTTGAGCCAAAAAGTTCCCTCACCGATGGTCAACTAGAATGTATATTTGGCACCAACTTGAGAAGAAATACCTCTCCGTAGCTGTTGAGCACAGTAGTTTCTATTAATTGATCCAAAAAGGAAACTGGGGCACCTGCAGTTGGACTGTGTTTGCTGACCACGTTCACATCACAAGAACATGTTTGATAGGAAACTGCTCAGGTGTCGTGAGGAATGATCACAGGAGAGAAAGTTGAAAATTAAGAATGCTGTAGCTGCTTTGCTCATTTCCATTTCACTTCTCATGCACTGATATATTGAAGCTGGCTAAATTAATTCTGATTTCTCAAAATGTTCTGTTGGCAGTAAAAGCCACAACTAAGTGCCAGCTGGTGCCATCATACATGAGACACCACACAGACTAGGACTGCAGATGTGAACAGTTAGTCCAGCCACTGACCTGCGGCCTGGTATATCACAGGCTTGATGAAAACCAATTTACAGCTGGACTAGTTAGGTGTGGTGTCACAGTTTGTTTGTATCTGTTGCAGGAGAGGAGATGAGGGAGCTAGAGTTTATACCAGACTCTCTACTGCAACCCTCCTCAGACAAGATGGCATTTATTGACCGGCTCGCCAACAGCATCACCAAACGCAAGAGATCCACACCACAAAAATTTGTAGGTGAGCATTTGGTGTCAGTGTGGACAGGTTTGAGGAAACAGAAGGAAGCAGCAGTCATTGATTTGATTTTTTTTGGTTTTGATTTTCTATATTCATTTTGTAAAAGAGGTCCCAGATACCTTTGCTCGCTCTTTGTTTTTAATCAAATTAAACTAAAAGAGAAAAGGGAAAGTCAAGGTGACATTTGCCAGGAATCAATTCATTTCCATGTACAGAAGTGTGAGACTAAATTTACAAATTAAATGAAAACATGAATAGCTGAGATGGCCATGGAGCCCATTAGCGAACTCACAAGTTTCTGGCTGAAATACTATGTCTTAAGAGTGTCGTGTTAAAAGAAGCATGTTAGCCCACTGACCTTAGATACTTACACGAAGAGCCTCCATCATAGCTTTTCAAATGCTTCACTAACACGCCATCTTGTGCTGGTTTACAAACTCTCAAATGCATCATCCAGTACAATCCTAGTCTTCCTCATCCAGCTGTGTGTTCAGTCCTTCTATTGAGGCCAAAAAAATAAACAAAAATAGACCTCCATCAGTTTGGCACAACTGTGAACAAGCATAATGACCTGGCACAGTCAGAAGTCCACAAAAATCGCAGACTGTTAATTTACCTGAGTAGGCGGCTGAATTAAATGATGCCCAAGTATTTTTTAATGATTTTGTGAGTGGGTGTCATATGACAATATCTCTTTTGTTGTTTTTTTTGTTTTGTTTTTTTATTCCAGGACAGAAGCACATTCGTCTCAATGTTGGGGATGCACCTTATGAGCTCAATGCAGGCCTGGATAAGGACGGGGAGCTGCATCAAGGGGACCTTGAAGTCCCACACTTTACCGGTCTTGGAGGAGAGTATGCGGGTGTAGCAGGTAATGGAGGTGGTGGGGTGTCTGACACACTGAGGCCTCTACACCTTCCCACTACTCACCCTTCATGTTTGTCAGAACTCAGACCGATCCACAGCGCCGCTCACACTCCCATCGCTCTTGGACCGAGGCTGGATTGCACAGGGACAGGAGCTGGGCTGGGAGCTGCAGGTGTTGGGGGAAGGGAGGCTGCGGAAGGTCATGAAGATCTTCCAATGGTTCGAAGCCATGCACCTTCACCGAGCAACGGTTGCCAGGACTCTACGGATACAGAGAGCATGCTGGATGAACCATGCAACAGTACTGCTCCGACTCCAAGCCTGCACAGCAACAACGGTCATCATCTGCCCCATTCCAACACCCATAACCCACCACCTCCTCTGGTTGCACACCATCGCAGTAGGGACAGACACAGCCCGAGCCATGCTAAAGACAGGGAGATGGAAAGAGAGGATGGTGGCCACTCAGCACCCCCACCTCCCACACATGCCCCTACACCCAGTTCTCCAACTGCACCTTCATCCACCTCCAGGGAGGCTCTGCGGGTCGTAGACAGTGAGGGGCGGGCTGTGCGCTGTTTTCGATGCGAGCACTGTCGTGTGCTTTTCCTGGACCACGTCATGTTTACCATCCACATGGGCTGCCATGGTTTTCGCCAGCCTTTTGAGTGTAACATCTGTGGCCATCGGAGCCAGGACCGCTATGAATTTTCTTCACATATTGTCCGTGGAGAGCACATCTTTGACTGAGGACAAAGGATGAACAACCTTCTTCACTAGAGCTGATTTACAGAAATGAGGACCTTGGCTTGGTTTGGTCTGCACAGGAGAGGTATAGCTGGTGTACTAGCATGAACGAAAAACTCAGATACTTGTTTCTGAAATGATATCAATGGTCAATTCTTATTTTTAATGCACTTTGAACAATTAATTATTTAAAATGCACTTTTGATGAAATGTATTCAAACTAAGATGATGAGCCAATGCACTTTTTTCGCCGCAGATGTGCCTTGCTCCAAAATTCAGGATTTCAACCTGATGCACATATTGTGGTAGACAAATCTGATTTATGTCCCTAACCTCAAAATGTTCCCCTCTTATGCACTTTAACAGGAACAACATAAAAAAGGTAAATGTGAAGGCTCATCTACCACAACATAAATTTCCATGCCTTATTCTGAGGGTATCCCTGACAAATCTTATGTTTAAATTTATTTACATGTTGTGGTCAAGTGTGCACAATGAATTTTCTTCTTTTCAGCGCTAAATGAAGTGCAGACCAAACTCAAGAACCAGGTCAAAGTCAAATAGATGTGTGTGAAGGGTTGTCTGTGAATTAGAAATGCACTTTGTGTGGGGACTTGAGGAGTGTATGAATGTTAGACCCTGTGTTGTTTTTGGAGGTAAGTTAAATGAAGGCCTTTGTTTGGGTGAATGAGTGTGCAGGGCTGTGTATGATATGTCTGTTGTTCTTTATAATGACTGCTTTTGTTGCACTGATACCTGCCAGAATATTATGATTATATTAAACTATTTTATAGAATACATTAATGACCTGCACATTTCTCTGAAGATGTGAGAAAACACACGTTTTTCTCACTAGGAAGTATCACTGCCACAGATGAGTGAAGAGATCTGAGAGTCCTCTTCATAATTATATTGAAAACTGCAAACAAACATTAATCTGCTGAATCTATATTTAAAAAAAAATAATTTTGGGTTTATTATCTTGTCGTTTTGTGCCTTTCTTCATCCTGATCAAAGCTTGTTGACATGAACTATCAACTGCCACGTCTTAAGAAAGATCCTTTCTCATTGTATCCGAGGCACTGGCTTATAGGATCGCGCAGCAGTGATTTCATCCTCTTTTGACAAAACTCAAAGGACTGAATCAATTCTGCTTATATATCAAAGAATAAATGCGCTTGGTATTGGTCACATGCTGCCATGACATGAGTGTGTGTTGAGTGGCAGTTTTTTTTCACGGCTTCACCCCCCCCCCCCCCCCAAAAAAAAAGTACATTTGCTGGTAAAATATATCAACTCTTAACAGCTTTCCTGTTATAGGTGAGACTGTGAAGTGCAACTGGAGTTTTTCAAAATCGTGCTCGTCTGTGGTGATCTCCCAGTAAACCGGCCCGTCTCTGTGATAGAATGAGGAGGCGTTTCAGATGTGTCTGCTCTGGATTCTGACTGTTAGATTAGAGAAATAGTCATTCCCATCATCGCGGGCTATAATTTGATTTGCAAGCACAAAACATACAGTGTGAGTTACCTGCTTCACTATGCTTGATTTCACCGCAAAAAAAAGAAGAAAAAAAACCCTGCAATGGATTGATAACCAATTACTTCTTGTATTTTTTTTTCATATATTTTAATAATGTGTCTCAAACCCCAAGTTTATCCTGTCTGTGTTGTTTAGGAGGCTAACCTGTTAAGTCCAGAATCTAGACAACATAAATGGCCACCAAATGAATTCCCAAGGTTGGCTCACAGCTACAAAAGTGATGCAGGGGCAGCTGTAAACCACCTGGATTTGATTCAATATTATCCAAAAAGCTGGAGGTTGAAGCTCCTTTGGTGTTGTGATGTGAGTAATTCTACGGGTCTTTTGTATAAGAGTGGACTCAATCATATATGGAACTGCATCGTAGTCATTTGTTTTCATGCTAGACAAAGAAACTAACAGTAGTCACGAGTAGTTTTGTACAGGTCAAAACACGATTCTCAAATGACTGAGCCAAAGAGCCACTAATTCTTACTGTTAAGCACTTTTTGCCCTTAGAGGTAAAATGACGGCTAGTCATTAATTTAAAAAAAATATTTATATCCGTGGATGATTAGGAACAAACTGCTCTGCTCTGATCTTTAATTCTTTACAGGAATAATCTACATTTTATTTAGCAGAAGACCGAATATATTGTTTAGATGTTTTACTGAATTAAATGTTCACCAAAATTCACTTTCTGCTACTCTTAATAAAGTCACTTTTTTTTTATTATAAAGTTGGTGGTGTCATTTTAAGGAAAAAAAAAAGTGACAGTGTACTCTGGTTGATTTTTTTTTTTTTAACCAATGTAGAACCAAACCTGAGAAATTTAATTTTCTCCTCCATTTAACAGTTAATAAACTTGCCTTAATGTCAACACATGAGACTGTTGTCCAAGTGGGAAAGAATCCTGTGTAAAGTGAACTGATAGTTTAAACTTGAAAGATAAAACCTCCCCAATATTAGTGTGATGTAAATAACTGGGACTGTGGGACCCAGCTGGTGTGTTTTGTTTGCTTTGTGTGTTCTTGTGCCTTTTGACTTAAGTCTTTTCTGCATTTTTTTCTGGCGGCTGTTTTGACTCTTGAAACTGTAAAGCTTATTTTGTTAATCTGATTGGTCAAGTATGGCACATAAGAGGCTTGAAGTTTTCATTATTTGGAGTGTAATCAGTGGCCCAGACCAGAATAATTGTAGGTTTGTTTTTTTTTTTAACCATCATTTGACAATAGATCCACAAGAAGAGAAGGGTTATGATAATGCTGACTGCTATGAGCCAAAGAAAACGCCTTCACCCGAACCAGTTTTTCTTTTGATAAAATATTACACTAAAATTGTACATCTTGCACCATAGTCCACCGGTCCTTCACTTGGGGTATTACACAGTCAAGTTGCATCAAATTGTTTCTTTTCTGGAAAAAAAATTGGGTCTTTGTCCCTCGATCCACCGTTTAGCTAGATTGTGCTCCTCTGGACAGTGATGTGCTTCTAAACCTGATGCATGTGGTACCAATACTGTTGCTCCTCAACTTACACCTCCGCCATGTTTCCATCAGTCTAATTCTTCTCTTCAAAAAAAAAAAAAAAAAAAAGTGGGTCATTTCATCTTCTTTAAACTTTTCCATGTCGCACTACTTGTTCTCTTCATTCTTACTCTTCGTATACCTCCTAACTCCTGTAAAAATGGTCTGATGTCGCTTTAAGTAACTGCAGAGCCTTTTTAAATGTACTCATGTAATTATGCATTTGCGTAATTTGATCTTCAACTGCTGTAAGTTTTGTACTGTAAGAAAGTTTATTCCAAATAAAATCCTCGAGAGACCTGTCTTTCCTGCACCTACACAACACACCGTCAGTGAAAGGCCAGGACACAGTTTAAGTTTTTGTAAAGGCTTTATTCTTCAGGAGAACAGCATGTTCCATTTCTGCTTTACATGGGCTTGACAGGAGCTCTGGGTGCACCAGCCTGAAGAACAAGAAGATCAGTGATTACATTTCATGTCTAACAAGGGTATGGCTGACTAAATGACTACATTTTTTTGTCACTCAACAGTGCAAGCTGCTTTGACTTGATTGAATTAATAACATTCCTGGAGTCACCTGCTCGTCAAAATGGCTCAGGAAGTAAACTGTTGCATGAGAAGACAGTGATGCAAGTAGTACTCACAGTGGGCCTGAACCTGGGTGGGGGGGTGCGGTCTTTCCTGGCCTCACAGGAGCGGTTCCTCACCACCTTGCTGTGGATGGCACAGCTGACACAGTAGTGCAGCTTCACATAGAGCTTTGGCAGAACATATGCTGCAGAGCAATAGGTACGATTAGGACACAGCACCACAAATCTCAGCTTCTCATGTGGAAAACAAAAGCACGACACTCACAGTCAAAGACACTGGCCTCTGAGATGTCCCTCACAGCTGCTGCCTCCACTATGTTCCTGATGACAAACTTTTTGATGGCCTTGTCCTTGGGGACACAACGGGCACAGTTGGTGCAGCGGATGGGCTGCACGTGCCCACGACCCTTCTTGGCACGACCGTTGTTCCTTCTTTTCTTGGTCTGCAAGGTGGAAGACATGTACACACAGCTTGAATGTTTGATTTAAATAATGACCACCACCAAAGGGCTAGTGTTTTGGTGCAATTTATCTGTCAGCATGTTTTCTGAAGGAAAACTGGTCACACGATACAGTATGAGCCACTCTTTAGCATAATGCAGGTGGTTATGTCTGCACCGCTGGGCAGACATTCATTTTCACCTTCTTGCAAAATCCAAATATCAGGTTTCACCACTTTCTCATGAGATGCAGCTTTCATCAAAATTCAAAACATTTAAGTGCTGGGGGCTAAAAATCCACCTCGGTAGGGGGAAGCTCTCAAGACTTTGGTTTAACCCGTTTGTTACTTCATTTGAAAAAAACCTGCATGTTTGAGTGAGGCAAATTTCTATGTCAACACCTCAGATAAAGTCACTCTAAAACACATATCAAAGTACACGGACACTGTATTAATACAGACAGCCGAATGGCCCATTATTGTTCCATCCACACGCGATGAGTAGTTCCTAATTACATTTTATTCATTTCAAGATTCAGAATGTGAGGGATAAAACTCAAAATTTCTCGAGATAGCTCGCTACCTGTCTTACAACACCTGTGGACAATTGAAAGAACTGTTTACGTCAAATTTTTAACGACTGTTGACGTCACGGTACCGTTATAAATTTACCGTGTGAAACTACTTGTATATGTGTATCGTCTGCTGGAACACCAGAGAGCCATCAAATTCTTGCTGACGATTTTCATGAAATGAACCCTCCGCAAAATTTACGATTGATACAACATTTTCATCGTGTTCTTCTTGATTACATGATAATGACCATCGCGAGGGATGAAGATGAGTGTAGCTGTCGAAAATACTGCGCTCGTTACAAATGAAGTTCCATCGTCGTTATCAGCGGCTCGTTCACAGGAACACATGCACAGGGTGGTTAGCTTGCTAACTGCTAGCATCAACCGAAGCCCCACATTTAATCCCTTTTGAATAAAATTGTGGACCAATATAACACACGGTGGCTGAGCTTCATTATTAAAAGACCAAAAAACGTTCGATTATGTAAGGTTTTCTGACTAAAAAAACGGGTTTATTCAGGTTTTAGCTAACTGCCACCATTACGAAGAACTCACCATGATGCACGGGAAGCTGGAAAGGAAGTATCTTCTTCTTCTTCGTCTTTAGTCGGACTCAGAACCGGAATCAGATGCGCGTCTAGAAATAGTGCAAATCCGAGCCCCCGCCCCCTAAATTGTTTTACATGAACAAACAAAAGCTATAGGAAGATTTCGGATCTGTGTCTCATCATCAGTCTAAAAAAAACCCAAAACATATGGTGCATTGAAAATGAATTTTTTAAACCGGTTTAAAATGATTAGAACTTTTTAATCGCGGAAGGATATTAACGTGAATAAGGGAAACTATAGAAATAACAAGGCGTTGTTCGTGTTTTTCGTTCATCCGAATGAATAAAATAGCTTAACTTGTTTGTTTGATATGTTAAAATTCCCTGAATGAATAACGTCGAAAATAACATAACATACACACGATGGTAAAACATAGATATTGTTGGATGTTGCTGAATTATTTGACATTTAATGAGATTATTAAATGCAAATGTTAATAACTGTCATTTCTCACGCCAGTAATGTAGTTCAGCCTGATTTAAATGACAGGTATGGCTCGAAGCATTAGGCTTCTGTTTGCATGAACAACCTGTTCTTGAAAAAAAGAATATCTCTGTAACACCTTGGGGATTTTGAATGAAATGTTCAGGGCCATGACATTTGACACCAAGTTCACTTTCACTCGATGGATTAGAATTTGTTGGATAAATCATGTCAAATATCACTGTAACCCCAGAAAGACATTTCTAGCCATTTGACCATCCATTTTCTTCCACTTGTCCTTTTAAGGAGTCCCCTCTTGATGTCTTAAGACTGTGGGAGGAAGCTGGAGTACCAGAGAGAACCCACACAGGAACAGGGAGAACATGGAGACTCACACAGAAAGATCCTGTGCTGGAGCCAGGACTCGAACCCAGAACCTTCTTGCTGTGAGGTGACAGTGCTGACCACCGCACCACTGCACCACCTAGCCATAAGTCAGGAATTCAAAATGATCCCTATGATAAATTTGTCTGGATAAAATGACAAAAGGGGGATAATATATGCCCTAAAGATGAAAAAAGATCAAAGGTTAATTTCACTGTGACATTTAGTAAGCAACTTGTCTTTTCCAGGTGTTATTGGCATACAATCATAAGACGATCAATCTAGTCTCAGCTTTAGGAGCAGAGATGATGATGATGATGATGATGATGACACACACTTGTGATGTGTAACTTTAAACATAGCATCTGGTCTCGCTGCTCCCAACCACAAGAATGCTTTATTACTAAATGAACATGAAGAAAACAGATCATGTTAAAAAAAAGTTTATTTATTTAAATAGTTCTTCGCCTCAACCTTATTTCTTCTTGCTTTTCTTATCCTTTGGCTTCTTTTTGCTGTTTTTCTGGGCACTGGCCTTGTTGTAGAGGTAAAGCCCCACTAGACCAAGCAGAGTGGGAACCAGCGCCAAACATATGAGGGGGAACACATCGTTGACCATCTTCTGCCACGGTGTCTGCTGTGTCAGTGAAATCACCTCCACCTCGAACTCCAGAGCAGCATCGCCTGGGAAACATGGAGTTCACAAACAGGCTTTACAGGTTTTCAGATCTTGCGAAAACAAACCAATTGATCCTGTTATGTCATGTGAAACATCCTCTGTATTATGGATCTGAACTCAAAAAACAAACAAACACAATTTAAAACACACACAGCACTTTTTAAAAATACAAGTAAAAGCTACAGCGTAGTTTTACGACTATCCCGCCATCCTGTTGCAAAAATACACCCATGTATTAGTCCGCTGCTGAAAATAGTCCCCATCTAATGAGCCCTCGCAGCAGTTTGAGTTACATTTGGTAAAAACTACAATCTCATATTTTTAAAAGCCTTTTTAAAAATATGCAGTATTTGTTATCCACGATTCAAATGTTATATCTATATATCTAACATTCAAACGTTATATCTATATATCTAACATTCAAATGTTATATCTATATATCTAACATTCAAATGTTATATCTATATATCTAACATTCAAACGTTATATCTATATATCTAACATTCAAACGTTATATCTATATATCTAACATTCAAATGTTATATCTATATACTTAATGTATGACCCCAGCGACACAGAGAGTACAAGTGTGTACCTTCTGTCATGGGACCTGTTTGCAGTTTAATATATAATGTACACACTGAACTCAAACAAAGACTTCACCTAGACTGATACTTAGGCTTGTCCATACTTCTGATAGTATGTGCATGTTGTGAGTATACATATTAATGGAGCGTGTTCATATTTCCAGGGCTATTCATTATTTTTGTATTTTTTTTCCGGTTGTGCAACATCTGCTGCAGTCATCAGCGACAACTGCAACAAGCAAAGCTAAATTGAAACCCTTCCTTTTCGACCTACGTTTGCATCTACATTTCAATATGTTCTTCTCACATTGTCTCTGCCAGCAGGGCTACGATGGTTCGTCTGTTAGCAGGACAACTCTGACACCCGAGAACGGATTGTGACTGAATTTGATGCAGAACTTTAATGCATCTGATGATGTCATATCTGATGTTTTGTGATAAAGGAGAGGGGTTGGTGGACATATTCTCCTTACCAGTGTCCTCTAGTCTTTAAAATGCACCGAAAAGGAGCAGCCGTGGATTTTTTTTTTTTTTTTTGTGCAAAGCTGTGACTTCTTATGAAATAACACAAGCCTTTTCCTTCAACAAATGTTCAGCATGATGGGATTGTTTTTGGGCAGGTTTGCACGTGTAGTACTGAAAGAGACAGGACACATCAGAAGAAAGACAGAGCGGCATGACCTGTAACGCAGATGAATCTCAACCATGTACAACTTGTGCTGCAGCGTCATGCTACTGTCACATGTACGACCGAGTGTATAGAATAACCCCCACCCGAACAAATTTAAAGATCTTCTTCAAATATATCCTGAAGACAAGGAACTACATACGGCGTTTGACTATTCTTGTTTTGCATACATCTCATATTATTTCTTATTAAAATGGCTTATGACACTAACTTTAAATAAATGACTCCATCTGGTGCTCATATGTAGAACTACAGTAATGTTTGTGTGTGTGTGTGTGTGTGTGTGTGTGTGTGTGTGTGTGTGTGTGTGTGTGTGTGTTTTCACTACCTGGAATTGTGGGAGGGTAACCTTTTTTTCCATAGGCAAGGTGAGATGGAATAGTGGCTTTAATTTTTTGCCTGAATGAAAGAATGAGAACCGTACTTAGCGATTTTTTTTAGACTTCATCATAACTGTGCTATGAATTGAAGTAAATGCAGGAATGCATGCAGCCACTCAAAGTCAGCTTGTGGCTCCAAAGCTTTCCACTTACCCTTCACACACGCCGACCAAGCTTTGCTCCAGACCTGATTAGAATATCAAAGAAACCAAATCAGCAAAAGGAGCACATTCTCCTCCCACACTGACACTTATCTCCTCAATGAAAGCAAATCTAGGAGTCCTTGAGAGCGATTCTTTGTGTGCAGGTTATTTTGATCTGTTAATATACCGGCAATAACTGTCCTTTTCCCCAGCTCGACTACAAGAGGGTCCCGCGATAGCGAGGAGTCAATCACCTTTCCATCCATCAGTTTACCCTGAAAAAGAGGCAAGACGTAAGTGAAAAATTATAATTCTTTATTCTGGATTTCTCTGAGGTTTTGACATCTCTCTGTCAGCGTGTTAAATGTGGCAAGTGGTAGGGGTGAATGATTTCAGAGTAAAATATGAAATTGAGATCATTTTAACTGATACTGTAATTTTGATGACTTCAAATATTTAGAGAAATGTAATTTTTGTGTAATTATTAATTTTTTCATGAATGAATGGTTTTCATTATTTTAATATAATAATTGTTTGGGTGGGGATGACATTGGGCGAGAGGTGGGGTTCACCCTGGACGGGTCACCAGTCCATCCCAGGGTCATCAGGAGCAATTAGAGGTTCAGTATCTTGCCCAAGGGCACTTCGACACAGTCACCAGTGGAAGTGAGGATGGAACCCCTGAACCTTTGGTTGCTAGACGACCACTACCTCTGAGCCATGAGGCTCAATCAAAGGATCAAAGCCCCCTTACAGTGGGGATTTGTACCAAACAAACACGTTTTTCTTAAATCAGTACAACATGATTTATAGCGTCAAAATACTTCACCTACCAAGGACACGCATTTGGCCTTCAGCAAATGTTGTTTTACACCAGGATCTACTGCTAAAATGCAAAAACCAGCAGACATAAATATGACCCATCTTTAAGGTTGCTCAGCATTGGGCACATATATCTTTTATTAAATAATCACAGTAAGAGTTTGTTAGTTTTATGAATTACAGCTGCAATCTTTATCAGTTGCACAGGGAATAAAATTTCAGTAATTTATATTAAAATAATGAGTCATAAACCTCAGAAAAATCCCAAAGGACCTGCGATTGTACAACTGTACTGTATAATCAATTGGAGAGGCTATTATTTGTAACGGTAAATGAATAACTTACCTAATAATTAGCTCTGAGTTCAGTTTTAGGGGAAGTGAAATCAGCTAATTATGCAGAACAGTCATGTGATTTTTTGGGGGGAAATATATGTTTATGATATACAGTAGGGGGCTGCACGGTGGTGCAGTGGTCAGCACTGTGGCCTCACAGCAAGAAGGTTCCAGGTTCGAGTCCTGGCTCCATCACAGGATCTTTCTGTGTGGAGTCTCCATGTTCTCCCTGTTCCTGTGTGGGTTCTCTCTGGTACTCCAGCTTCCTCCCAAAGTCCAAAAACATGCAATTGGGGACGAGGCTGATTGATTCTCTAAATTGACCGTAGGTGTGACTGTGAGTGTGAATGGTTGTTCGTCTCTCTATGTTGGCCCTGCGATGGACTGGCGACCTGTCCAGGGTGAACCCTGCCTCTCGCCCGTAGATGCTGGGATAGGCTCCAGCCCCCCCCCCCCCCCCCCGCGACCCTTAATGTGTAGGAATAAGCGGAAGATGACAATGGATATACAGTAGGTTTTTGTGGGGGGGAGGGGGGGTCTTACAGATATTTAATTAAAAAGTCCACGTTCCAACTAATAAATGACTCAGAACAGACTGCTTCTGTGTAGCTGATGTCCTCTGAACTCTAGTAAAACGAAATCAAGCAATAAAATATGACCCTATTCCTAAACAGGAAATAAAATTATAAGTAACATAAGGAGGGGGAAGCTGCGTCTCAGGAGAGGCCCACCAGCCCAGACTTTGGAAACCTCTGCTCCACGTAGTAGCTGAGCCAACAACTGAACATTTGTTGCTGCTGTGCTTTGCAGGATCAAATCAGTAAACAGTTTAAATTCCTGCAGATCGCCATGTGTGAGGAGTGAGAGGCACGAGCCTCCACTGTACATATGCATGGGTGAACTGATTGTGTGACAGAGCCGTTATTGCTGACGTGTTGCACCGCCAGTCCCTCCACAGTAAAACAGCAAATACAGAGACAAGTAAACCTCACGACGGACGTGTTCGAACGTAAAACAGCGACTATAGCTGCTGGTTTCTCCGGTCCTGTCTCGGTAGACGGGCACGCAGCGGGGTCCACATGGCTCATTCACACGGTGCCACATAGACACCAACGGTTCGTCATCATCTGGGCCGGTTTCACTTCGATCGTCGTTAAACCCACTTACACACATCAGGCTGAATATCTTTCACGGTGATTTGGCCAGTCTTACCGTGTAGTGGATCTGCAGCGTATCTCCCATCCTGGAGAGTGTAGAACAAGTTTCTGGTTCCACCTTAAGTCAGAAGATTGACATTTTATTCGATGTTACTGTGTTAAAGCTGCGGTATGGTTGTGTTACATTGACGTGTCCCACTTACCAGAACCTCCACCTGCAGCTCCTCCACGACGGGCTCCTCTCCTTGCGCCAGTCCGCCGGTGAAGGCGGCGAGCAGTAGCAGAAAAACGCTGCTTCTCATGGTGAACTTCTGGAAAATAGCTGCCATCCGACAACTTCGGTGCGGGCGTCTTCAATACTCAACGACGGAGAGACGAGCTACACACTCGGTCGACCTCTGTGTCCAAAATGGCTCAGCACCAGGCAATGCTGATGTGTTATAATAGTGGAGCGATAAGGTTTAACTGACCGTGGACGTTGTCCCAACACCTGGGTCTCCCTGAAGAGCCCGCCTCAAACATTCCGCCAGCATCACATCAGGCTGCCCGCCGAAGAACCAACGTCTGAACAGTGGAGGCGCCGCTCTCTGGCCGCTGGGGAGCGCTGCTGTACTACTAAGGGTTGTTGCATGGACGCCACGTAGCTGCCGGGGCCTCCTTTATGGAAGATTTATCATGCTTACACTAAAGCAGAAAGATTAAAAATAATAATAAATGAGAAGGGTTGGGGAAAATAATCCCTTATTTCGATTAAAGCTGGTAGAAAATGTCACGCCCTCCCCCACACCCGACAAAAATGCAATTAGTGGTTCCATTATGTGGATCTGGTTTGTGAAGCACTGTAAGTAACCAGTAGAGGGCGGTAATACACCCTGTCTGCATCTTGTCTGTTGGAAAATTTAAAGAAGAAAACCCCTGTGGTCACTGAGCTCAGTTCTGCTGTGGCTCTGTCAAACAAGGATGGAAGTAGATGGAACGTGCAGTAGTGAGTGACAGGTGAGTTGTGGCCTGAGATGCTCTTTAGGTAATGCTTTTGATTGCAGTGCAGGTGCAGTGTCATGGATACACTCATAGAGCTACCGCAGCC
The DNA here is from genome assembly GCF_037954235.1 of Aulostomus chinensis. NCBI lineage: Eukaryota > Metazoa > Chordata > Actinopteri > Syngnathiformes > Aulostomidae > Aulostomus > Aulostomus chinensis. The sequence goes on from NC_141322.1 coordinate 17,756,482, forward strand.
TGGCCGACTGAGAATTTGCCCATCGAGCCAGGAGCAGCGTGACAACATTTGCAAGCAAACTACAAATTCCAGTGATGTCTAAAGGAAGATTCCAGTTTAAGTCTGAAGTCAAAGTCAGCTCTCAGTTAAAAATTTCTTCTTCTAAAAACAAAACAAAACACACACACACACACACACACACACACACACACACACACACAGCCAACTTCGGGGTAACGTTGTCCATTTATTTATTCATTAGTTTTTAGAATCAAGTGTCTGTGTCTTAGAGTCAGCTGAAATATCGTAAGGGGAGTAGGGAGAGTCTCTTTTCTATCTCCGAAACTCCAAAACTCAAAATTGTAGTTACATATGTCAAATTGCTGGTTTGACAACTGGTTGCCATGACACCACACTGATCAACAGGCTCGGGTATTGTATTATTTGTGCGTCAAAACAAACCTTTAACATTCAACTTGTGTTTTGGCTTGAATGTCTGCTTCCTACAGACCTGCAGAGAGAATGAAGTAACTTGGAAAAACAATTTCCTTCCATCAAAATGGAAAATGATCAAGAACTGCTTAGCCCTGAAATGGAAATGAATGATTCATTATTGCTTGCAGAGCTTAGATACAACCTGCTTCCACCAGCATGAGTCACATCCACCACATCACGGAATTAGAGAAGTTGGAATACAGTAAACACAGTGTTGGTTATACTTTGTTATATGTTCTCATCTCTATATAAAATGAACCAATGTAGATATGCAAGCAGTTCACAGGTATGTCACAAAGGCCAATGATAGATGTTAAACATTATTAATATAACATCATTATAACATAACAGCTCCACCATTCAATGTAAAGACTGTATACCTCAACTTATATTGGACAAGAGTGCAATAAACTTAAAATATGCTAGTATGGACACATTCTTACACAGGATTTTCACGATTTGTACATCACCTGCACTCAGTGAGGTACTCATTTGATATTTTAATCAAAATGTCAGAAGGAAGGGGCCAACTTTTATGTTAAAAAAAACAAACAAACGAGATAGTATCATAATTGAAACTGTGGTTTGTTTGGGTTTTTTTTTTAGCTGTAGCCCGCTATCAGCCCACTGCCCTAAAGCAGAATACGTATTCAAATGCTGCGGTTTATAAGGAAAAAATGCAAAAAGCTTAATCTTAATCATCATCGTAATCTTGCATGAGCGATAAATTCTATGAGGTGTGAAGTGTTTGCAAGCACGAACGTACACAGCACAGTTTCCTCTTTTATCCCCAAATTGAGACCTTGTCATGTCGAAATCTTGCAATCTTGGTATAAAAATCTCTTTAGAGGATGCTGCACTTATGTTTCCTTGATCGAATGTATTTTTAATTGAACACAAAATGATTCAAAACACACAGCACATGCAGTACTGGAGTATTTTGTAATGGGAAAGTGTTGGGGATGTGTGGAGGAAAACAAGTGATGTCATGCAGTCACTTAGACTTGTCAATCGTGAGTACATTTGTTTGTTAAAAAAATGCTGAAAAACTCAAATAAGTCTGGGTTATCTAATAGTAAATGGGGATGCAGATGTGAAATGAAACTATGATGAATTACCGTAATTTCTGTAATGTTATAAGTCCAGAGCATAGTTGCAACGACGCTACTTTAAAGAAGAAAAAAAAGAGCTACGGAAGTAACACAAACGGTAACAAACAGGCGTTACAAATGCCGGCTGTCCTTGCTGCAAAAGCTTGGTTTGGTTGTCACGCACTCTCGCGAGATTTTGTTTTCTCCTGCATGGTTGTTCACGGGGAAATATCGTGAGACATCCTCCGTGCTAGGTGAGCGAGGATACAGGCAGCACCATCGAAACGATCAAATCCAAGTAAGTCTGAGCGGTTGATAAATTATTATGGTGTTGTACGGCTGATCTGTAGAGGTTACGCGACCTCAGTGTCGACCCGGCGAAAGCACCGGAGGATGGTTTTCTGTCAGTAGGATACCCGCTGATTGATGGAGGGAATGAAAGGATGGATCAGGAAGGAGGATACGCGCTAGCTTCCGTCACGTCTAATCAATCATGCGATTAAAGATGAACTAGACTGAATTGTTGCCTTGTAATAGATACAATAATGAGGGTACGGCTGAGTTTATGTGGTGAAGTGAACAGCAAAGCTCTGGGAGGAAATGCTGAACTGTGCGGGGCCGATGAACCGGCTAATAAAGGTTAGCAGTCAGTTTATTGTAGCATTCATGGCTAACCTGAGTCACAAACCGGCCCTGCTTCCAGCCAAACCTACCCTTACCCCACCACATTTAAGGAAGGTACGTTAAAATGTGGTTCGCAATCGACGGATGCGGTTCAACATAGGGGACGGGGGACGTGGGGGTGGCTGGTGTCAGGCGGTGACAGTGTGGTGATCCTCTTCAGCACCATGGACAGGGCTGCCGCCTGCTTGCCGTTATTTATTTATTTGTTCACTTGTGTTTCTCTCTTTTAAGTCTGATTGTGATCTGCATTCCTCACTGTTGTTCTAAGATGTTCAGCTTATTGCTGATGTGACTGATAGTAAAGAGACATGAACATTATAAAGGTATACACTCTGGAATATGTAAATAACCTCTTTATGACACAAATTGTGATATTTCACATTTGTGAATGTTTTGTTATTTATGATATTTGTTAATAGGTGCAGTGCTTACAGTGAGGTGAGGTGAGCAAAAAGAGAGTGAGGTGATGGGCGGTGAGAAAGCGTCACAACTGCTTACCGTGCACAAACTGTTCAATACACAATCTCATTTTCATTTTGCATCCAAACTGCATTTTTTTCCAGTTCTACAAAAGAAAAACAAAACTTATATTAGGTTGCCTGTATCAGCTACATGTGCAGCACATATACATATATAAAATCCTAAATAACAGCAAAACACACCAAATACTCTATTTGTGTTGGATTTATTCATTTCAGCCTAGTGTGTGTTTTAAAATATGCGTATTAGCGACCCTCCCTAAAGCCAGGCAAGAGATAGATACGGTTCACTCCTCGGTGTGTGTGTGTGTGTGTGTGTGTGTGTGTGTGTGTGTGTGTGTGTGTGTGTGTGTGTGTGTGTGCGCGTGTGTGAGATGGAACAGAGATCCACACAGACTTGCTAACTGCTAGTTAGCTTAGCACAATGAATGGTAGGGGATCTATAAAACATTCCTCTGTGAAAAGGAATTGCTTAGAATTGTTTTTCCTTCTAAAACAGTCTTTGCCTGCATTAATAGAACTATTACCTTGCCCACTTCTGGGGTGGATGGTCAGGAAGTATACTTACCAAAAGTTAGCATTTTCATTTAAACCCTGACATATCGTGCTCTGATGTTGCTTTGTGGTGCCTTTGGAACGTGCTCAGGGAGGGTCTGGGAATGTAGGACACTGTGCCCTTGGCGTAGTTGCAGGCTCATGTGTGAAGGAGAACCAAACAGAGAGAAGGTTCCGAACAGACTGTGCCACTGCCCGGAGTCACGGCACTGACATTCACCTCCTCCTCCCTCTCCTGGATGATGATGATGATGATGATGATGATAACCAGTCTTGCAGTCAGTATGTAGAAGGGAGATTTCCAGACATGACAGCCTTTTTGAGAAAAGTAAAATAAGAGGAGGGGGTTTCTTCCCCTTGTTGTTATAAAGCCTGAGAGACTGATTGATGTCTTGATGCTCTCTTTTTATTCTTTTGCAGTTTCCCTCATAATACACGTTAAGTTCTGTTTCTTTCAGCTTTCCCTCATATCCCTGCTGGACCACTGAGGCGCCATCTCGAATCACTGTTGTATCTGCTGCACGTCGGCGCTGAAGAGCCTCCTCTGAATCATGGGGAACATTTTTGGGAATTTGCTGAAAAGCCTTATAGGAAAGAAGGAGATGAGGATCTTGATGGTGGGGCTTGATGCTGCAGGAAAAACCACCATCCTTTACAAGCTCAAACTGGGAGAAATAGTAACCACAATCCCAACCATTGGTATTTCAAAGCAACATGAAGAGAATAATTACACGGGCTCATGATATCCTGCTATGCTAACTTGTCTAATAATGTCACTCTGGTTTTCAGGGTTTAATGTGGAGACGGTGGAGTACAAGAACATTAGCTTCACTGTGTGGGACGTGGGTGGGCAGGACAAGATCCGTCCCCTCTGGAGACACTACTTTCAGAACACGCAGGGTGAGCAGAGCTAGTGAGGTATCGCAGACAACACACTACACGTGTCTGCACAAAATATGAAATACCTGTGGAATCATTCATGAGAGTAATGAGCTTTGAACTGCATCTGAATCAGGAGATTTAGTCCATTTTACACATAAACACGAACGATAACGTGCAAGTAGCTGTAATCATGCTCAGTTAACGATTTAGTGTGTGTGTGTGTGTGTTTGTGTATGTGCGTGTGACTGGAGTTATCTATGCGGTAACAGGTTCCTGTTTTTTTTAACTTTCCTATTACATACAATACTTTTTTATTTACTAGGTGGTACAAAGGCAGCAAAATAATTCAATATTTTCAAACCATCAATAGCACAAAAAAAAATTGTTTTTAATTTGACTCAAATACGGGGTGCTAACACACGTCATTTACCGAGGCCATAAATGAGACGTCAGACCTGGATGGAAGTCAGCATTATTTTTAACCTCCAGGTCTCTCGTCTTGATGTCAATGCGTTGTTTTTTTTTCGCTTGTTTTTGTTTAAATGTCCAAAATAAGATCAGTTGTTTGCATTAGCTGAAGATATTTTAGATATACGATTTTTTCTTGTGAATACCACTCTGGCAAATTTCATAGACTTTGATGAGTCTTGAAAACGACGTTTGCTAACAAGTGGCTAAACGAGACTACAGAGTTCGTCACGAACGTTAAATGTCATCAGGCTGGAAACAGAAAGAACATGAAGCCAGCTGGGGTGACATTGAAGTCATGGATCCACAGTCTAGTTCTTTCATCGGATCACGTTAGTCTTACTTTGTGAAGATTATCATGCAAACCAAAACGTGCAAGTCTCATACGTTTATGTTTGTTTCTGTAATAATGTAATGGAAATCCAGGTTTAAGCTCCCATTAGCTTTTGATGGGGGGAACTCAATGCTAACACCAAATGATGTCATCCCTCCACACATGAATTCGACTTTGCTTTGCATCAGACAGAAAGAAGTGGTTCCCCCGATTCTGCTCCTGCATGACACAGGTGTGTGTTTATGCAGGCTGTGGAGGGTTAATCAGACGGGAACACTGGGCGTATTTCAGCATTTTAAAAAAACAAATTTTGCCTGTGTGTTCCTGTCAATGTTTCAGGTTTAATCTTCGTGGTGGACAGCAACGACAGAGAGCGCGTCAACGAAGCACGGGAGGAGCTGATGAGGATGCTGGCGGAGGATGAGCTGAGAGATGCTGTGCTCCTCGTGTTTGCCAACAAACAGGTGAGAGGCCACGACTGCTCTACGCACATGACTTCACTGTGACCATGCGGCGCAATCCCACATCCGTCCTTTGTAATAATTTCCACTTCACACTGTAGTGATCAGATTTCATTGCGTAACACTTAAAGAGAACAAAGCAGACAGAATGAACGGCCGATTGGCTGACATGCAGAGAACAGAAAGCAACAGAGGATGAGGAAGCTGACTTCTAGAAATCGTGTGGGAGATAAAACAGAGCTGTCTCCTTCTGGAAGTAGTCTACTACTATGCTGTTCTAAAAGAAGATCTGTTGATGGATTTATCATTTAATCTGCTTTCTGTTTATACAAAATATATGTACTGGCAGGTAACTGTAGACGATTAGTATATACACATACTGTTGGTACCTCATGCTGACCTCGTTTGTAGGTCCGCTCAGATGGTCTGGGTTTATTCAGGGGTTATAGACATGATCTCAATGTTCTCCGCTGCATCAGACTTCCCCTGATTTCAAATCATAAATCATGTTAAACGTTGTTGATAATTATCTGGATGATTAAGTCAGCACCACCGGAACCATAATCGCCATTGAGAAAAGCAGTTACAGAGCAGCTGACATTGTTGCTAAGCAACAACAAATGCTACATTGCTAATGTACGGTTTATGATAGATATTAAAACTGGCTGTTACCCCCCTCCCCCCCATGGTGACAGCTTTACTGAACTCTCGCCCTCCTGACAGGATTTACCAAACGCCATGAACGCCGCTGAGATCACAGACAAGTTGGGCTTACACTCCCTGCGCCATCGTAATTGGTACATCCAGGCCACCTGCGCCACCAGCGGCGACGGCCTCTACGAGGGACTTGATTGGCTGGCCAATCAGCTCAAGAACAAGAAATAAGAAGAAAATCAAAAAGAACAGCAGCCACAAACGTCCAACTATTGATTTCTTTTGGGACTGAGGGTGTGGGAAGGGTTTAAGTGCAACATTCAGGGTCTGAGGGAGATTTTAGGCTACATTTATATCAGATTGTCATGTTTAACCAGACTAACACACACAAATGCACATCAACGGTAAGCAATCACAGCAGACACTTGCTTTTCCTGTTTTCACCTCTTGTCTTTTAGGTGCAGTGTACCGTTTGTTAGTCTCTAGGTGCTGTATAGAGTCACATGACTCCACCGTGTCAGCAGGGAGTTTACCCTGACTCTTTGTTTATGTGTGTGTTCCACTCGTCATCCATGCAAAAAACTGTTCTGTGTCCATCGCACCTCCCTGTTTCTCTTTGTCCCTGTGAGGTAAGAGAACCACGTTTGAGAACAATCACAGCTGGCATTTTTCATTCTGTTTCATGCCTCTTTTTTTTTTTGCGCTCCCTTTTTCTCATTCACGAGCGTCGCCGAGGCACTTTGATACTCCGATCGTGTTTACGTGTGTCGGTGGGGACATTTAAATGATGCTGTGTGTATTTGTGCAGCAGACGGTGACTCAAACATAAAGCAGAAATCTTTCCATATCCGTGGCATGTTTCTCTCTGCATTGCAACCCGAAGCACTGGAGCTGCTACCTTTTAAATATTTCAGCACGCACAACATGTTCCTCCCTCATGCACGCAGCCTGATAGACCCTGCTGACATAGTTTCCCCATTCTCTGAGCTGCTGTTTCCTGTAGGATGTGGAAAACGCTTGAGCAGGTGTTGAATACGACCTCGTCAACTTTTATCCTGCGCCATCTTGGACACATGATCGCTGCCGCTCGCCCTCCCCTCCCCGTGTGTCCGTGTAAGTCCTCGAGCTGCGTCAGGTCGCTCTCGCTTGTGCGTTTGGTTTTCTGTCCATCATGTTTACTTAATGTTAATATTGTTGATGGATCTATAAATGGTTGTAATGATATTTATTTTGCACCGAATTCTTTGTCAGTGGTGTGTTTAGTATTTGAAAGAAAGCAGGGTATCAATATGTCGACATCTGCAAAGATTTCATCAGCACATCTTGCGACTTACCAGCAGACCCCCCCCACCCCACCCCACCGCACCACACCCCACCCGCTTGTGTCAGTGAAACCCTGCCCCTGTGCCAAACGTGGGTACTATCACTCATCTACAACATCATCAGTGTATCCAGCGTATCAGTGCATCTTTCATCTTCAACATCTCTGTACGCCAAGTTTGCTCTTTTGGGTTTTGTGGCCTTATAGTTAGTGACCTAAAAACCAATGTAGATTTTTCTTTTTCTCTCAGCTTGTTCTGATTTGAAGTGACATATATTTATCTATAAAGAATAATTTACAGATTTATTTCTCGACGTTCCCAAAAAAGCAGGGTGTTTGTTTTGTTTTTTTTAACGCAGCACTGTTCAATGTGATTAGTCCTGTAGCATCTTTTGCTTTATCGGTATATTTATTCATATTTGGTGGCAGATTTTTCTCTCTTTTTTTTTTTTAGGGGTAGGAGGGGGTGTTAAAAAACATTTGATGTAGAGCGTGTCAGTGAAATAATGATATTGAGTACGAAAGATTCATTCTGTACCGTTATAGTTACACAAGTAGATTTATGAAACAGTGCTTCAATGCCGAATGCATGGAGACATCTGTACGTGATGTAAGACAACGAAATCCTGCTGTATTACAAATAAACCCATTTTCTGTATGACGAGTCTCATCAGCTTTGAGTCGTGTTACTTGCGCCTTTGTTCTAATTTTAATGAATTTCCAGCGCACACACTTCTTTCCCACAAATCTTTTATTTTGAAATACAAGCCAAGCCAGTTGTCAAAACACGTTTTACAGTTGCTCCTTCAAAATATTGACTATTGATCTAAAATGAGTTCATAAATATTGCCTTGAAATAATACAGAATTAGTTTTAAAAACTAAATAACAACTAACTAAAAATGGATGATGAATAAATATGAATCATTTTGAGGTGTAAAACGACCAGACATTTCTTTTAACTATAGTGATACCTTGCAGTTCAGCGTTTGGCCACAAGATGGCAGGCTTCTTACAATAAGGGTGATCGGAGCTCGTCCTGCTGGGCTGGTCTGCGGACGCGCATGACATCATGTGGGTTCATTTGTTGAGTCATGTATTTATATTCGTGAATATTAGCGAAGTTCACATTTTCTAATCAAATGATTCAAATTATTCAAGTTTTAAACGAGGATGCTAAAGTTTGTAAGATTTGTCAGATCAGAGAAATATAAAGACATGACTAAACTCTGCAAAAACCCTTTGAACAACAGAAAATATCCTAAATACCATTCATAGGATTTAATGAAGGCTTTCAGCATTCCAGTCTTTTTTGTTCTGGGATGTATAGGTTTTGTTTATATGATAAAATGATTTCTAACCATTTAATCATTTCTTTGCCAAACCCCTCAGCCTGAATCAAAAACTTTTTTTGATTCATTTTTGTAGAAGTGGCAGCTGTTTCCATGTGATTTGAGCTGGTTAGAAACACTTGAGATGTTGATGCTGCAGCATTGACTAAATCATGTGAGTTCATGGTGTTTGTGAGTAAAATGCCTGTTAGCTTTACTTCCTGGTAGTAGTGACATATTAACAATTTGTTTTCTACGCTCCTCTTATATGTAGTTTGACCGCCATGGAGGAGGGCGATCCCTTTGTGGTAGACAGCAGACATTTTACTGTCTGATGTATAATTGTGTGTAATTTGATCCCGCTCAGATTGACAAAGAGAGAAATGTTGTTTGTGTGTTTTTGTTTGAAAGACAGAGTGTGAGAGACTGGAAGTTCAGGCAGAGCCAGTTTCCTACAAAGCAGCCCTGCTGGCTGGCTGGCCGGTCCTCTCACAGCCCGACCGTGTTTGCATGAAGCTTAAGTAACAACTGACAAGATGACAAGAGATGAGATTTTCCAGCCAAACTAGAAATGAGTCTGAATTCGTGAAGACAACTTCCTTCTAGCTTCCTTCTAGCTTCCTTCTAGCTTGTTTACCTGACCCTCGACTGGTTCTCCAAAAGGAAATGTGGAACTACAATCTCAGGCAATCTTTATTTTGCAAAAAACAAACAACAACAACACAGAATGACAGAATAAAAATCCACTCCAAAAGTTTTGCCCTTTGATTGCCACAGAAAATAAATGTAGATGTAGTTATATGTCAGTATTTGGATCATTTTTCATATGACAAAGAATTACCACAACTTCCACCGAGGAATAACGTTTGAATATGAGTTTGGAAGCTTGAATCATTTCTCTAAAATCAAAGTTGGAAAAAAAATAAGTCAAGACTGAAGTGGCTCAGATTTCATTTGTGTGACCTTTGGCTGCCTTGTTGGAGTTCAAACAGTCATTTGATTCATGTTACTATCTCCTATCAAATCAAATCAAAGATTATTTTTCTGCAGGAGAACTACTTTTATTTTTCTAACATTAAATAGTCATTGAAACTTTTTACCTACAAGATTTTAAAAGTAGTCCCCCCCCCCCACCCCCATCCCCACCCCCCCATGGCATGATTATATAAAGTGCAGAGTACAGCCGTAAAAATCACGCAGCGCTAAAATAATCATATATTTATAAGCCATCATCTTGAAGGAGCGGAGTGTTCAAAGTCCCAAGGTGCTCAGAAATGAGGATGAAGAGGGACATGAACAGGGGAGAATGAAGAGAATCAGAATGTAAACAAGTACACATGCACAGAGGAGCCATATTCAGTAGCAGTTAGTGAAGTAAGAGTGATGAATATAATGATGATCCACCCAAAACAAAATAAACTGTCTTTGAAAGAAAGACACTTAGGAGTTGGCGCTTGAAGGTAATCTTATGTGTGCTTAAAAAAGCCAAGGTGCTCTGTGGTGGGAAGAAGAAAAAAAAAAAACACCTAAAAAGGCAGTTTGGTTTTCACCTTCATGAAAATTCTGGTGAGCTGAAACCTGTTGGTGACTGACTTCCTCTTATAAAGGTCCTCTAGGTATTTCCTGCAGCCCTCAATGAGCATTTGTGTGTTTCCTGGATGAGAACACGTTCTGCTCCGTGACTATGGTGTGTGAGGAAACCCACCTGTGCACGTGGAGAACATGTGAATGCCATATTTCTGATCAGATGGTTCCATTCTACGTGCTGTAGCATTCCAGTGTTGGGGAGAATTCAATATTACACTCATGGAGCTCTGAAGGTCATTTCAAAGTCATTTGTGATCTCCCTGTGCTGCTCTGATTATGTCCTCTTAAAGTTGTCTGGTCCCACATTTGGAAAAACATCAGCTTTATCAATTTTGTTTGAGCTTTTCAAAAATTATGAACTGATGTATTCAGAAAAATGTAGAAGAGTAAAAGTGTAACCCCTCCCCCCCCCATGCAATTCCTCAAGTATCAGACAGACATTCCACTTCAAGTAATACTTCAACAAACACTGTTTTTGCTTCTCAAGTACTCACAGACGGCTGTGTTGACATTGCAAAGATGTTTTTCTCTCCTGTGTCACTTCTCTGCGACTCAAAAATGCAGCGATCACGGCTGTAGACCGACACCTAGCATCAGCTACAGCAACAAAACTGCCCCAAAATGTTCTTTGGAAACCCTCGTGCACATAAATTCATTGTCCACCTTAAAACACAACACAAGTTGGTTTCTAGCTCAAATCAAAGTATTTCTCTGTTACTGCACATGCAGCTGAATACTGGAGACACAGAGAAGTGACGCGGGAAAGAAAAAAAAACTGTATTTGGGAGTCCTTTAAAAGCAAAAACACCTTTTGGTTGCAGTATCACTTTAAGTACAGTACTTGAATTATAATTGATACCACCCACCACTGCATCTACAATTAGAGCTCAGACAGAGGGACCAAAACAGTGCTTAAATACTTTAATTACATTTTTCTGAAAATGTTGATGTATTTGTTTTCATGCAGGTCTTTGGTTCGTATTTCAGCATCAGCATCTAAATATATGTGTGTTTATTTTTCATATTAATTCATCTTTATTCCTCGGGGTTTTTCGGAAGTTTCCGGGTTTTTTCGTAAGCAGTTTATTGCTTTCCTGGATAAATCACTGCCAGAGAAAAAGACGCTCCTGTCACTGATTGGCTGCCGCTACGCTCCAATCACAGAGCCGCTGAGATTCTTCGCCCCCGACTCGTACTGAGTTTGTGGCAGAAGTGAGCACGGAATCCGACAGCGCCGGACAATCCAGCCAAACTACAGTTTACTGGTCTAAATGGCCCGACCGAGGAGGGTTTTGAGGGAGAAGAGGACAGAGGTGGTCTTCGTCTGAGGATTAAGTGATCGTCTAAACCCGCCCGATAACGAGACGAGAGGATGAGGAAGTTACAACAGGTGCTTTGCGTCCTGCTGCCCTGCGCTCTCCAGCTCTGTAGCGCTCAGACTCAAGAAGGTGGGGGCGCGCGCGCGCGCACACACACACACACACACACACATTATTTTTCTCCAGATTGGAGTTCTTCGAGCTGGACCTATTCGCTACTTGTGTGCTGTGAGTCACATGAACCTCTCCCACAGGAGTCAGTGTGACTCGTGTTTATCTGTGGGTGTTTCAGCCCAACCTGTCACCTCTTCATGAAAAATTAAACCTTGAAATGAAACTGCTGTGAGACTTCAGCTAAACTGTATTATCAAAATTTTCTTTTATAGACGATTGTTGATTGATTTGATTTGTAGAATAACAACCCGTCAAACACAGCAGCAAATTGACTGTTTTCTCAGCCCTTCACTGGTTGTGTGATTCTAAATGATCGTTAACAGTCCAAGGATGTTCAATTTACTGTCACACCAGAAAAAGAAAATCAGAAAAAGAAATCGTTACTGTGGTTGCTCTTCAAGCAGTGATATATTTTTGACCATGAATGGTTTGATTTAATGTGTTTCTCTCCACAACGTGATTGCTCTAATATGACATGCTAGTGTTTAATATTCATCAGTGAGTTATGGAGTGATGGTCACTGAGAGTTCCCCTTGTCGCTGACCTATGAGAGCTGTTGTGAACTTTGACCCTGTGTTGTTGTTGTCGTTGTGACCTGCTGTAGATGACTTGATGATCATAAGTCAGAGTTACAGTAACTGATGCTCAAACTCTTGCCTCTGCATGAAACAGTAACACAACAACAACAACAAAAACACATGACAGTTCAGACATTATTGCTCTTTTGTTCCTGTCGTTTTCGTAACCGGGGGCTTACCAAAGAGTTAAGCCTGAACGTCAACTTTCTACGAACATACCGATCCAGAAACAGAGCAGCCAATTGCGGTTGCGTGTGTTTTGTGTCTCCGAAGTATTCAGGATGGTTTCTGTCTGCTCCACTACTTCAAAGTTGAATGCTTTTCTGCAGGAAACACGTTTGACTGCATGAACTCAGCACCAGTGGGATGGAAATTACAAACGGTTCTCCATGCCAGTACTTTAAAATCTGGAAAATTAATCACATTGGGGAAACATGTAGGTAATTAATCACTTTGAAATGGTAAAAACCTTCACGTCAGCTTAGCTCGCTGATAGCACTTCTGCTCAACTAAAGACCAGAGATCTTTCTGTTATTTAGGAGATGCACTTGTGGCCTCTTCAAGACCAATATTTTACTTTTTAGGTAACAGTGTATCTTTTTAGGGAGAATTGCTTAAAACTGTACTTGCGTGTATAAAAGTGTTCTTACCTCTTTCCTTAATTTTTAGTTTGCAAAAATGTAGGATCTACTAATGAAGGATTATTTTTCATTCATATTTGTTGCTATTGTGACAAAATATGATATAAAAATGTTCCCATTTGATATGACGGGAGAGATGCACTGATTTCATCATGACAATGACAAAAAGTGGCATTGTTTCAAATCGTGTGTTTTGTAGGAGGGGCTTTTCCAAGTAACTGAAATGTCAAAAGGCAAATACCATTCTTTTTTTTCCCAAAGTATTAAGCAACTCTCTGTTTCATAAACAGGAGGGACAGATATTCTAGTTCATTTGTACACAGAATCTGGCGATGAACCAACAAACACACTGAAGGAAAACAGCTCATGGGCTCAGGTGTGTGTGTGTTTTTGCATGTGAGGTATGCAGTAATCTCCTGCCGTCCCGTGCCAAGTTTCTGTTTACCTCACTCATTGTCTCAACCGCTTTATTGAGCTTGTTTATCTCCTCCTCCCTCTATTCTCCCTGGGTGCTGAAATCTTGGTAATGGCAGATTGAAAATAACAGATAAACCTGATCCGTGTTCACTTGTGACATTTTGGTCACGTGTCGGGTTACATGTCAAGGATTTTGACACCTCTCTGCAGGGAGTTCATGCAAGGGATATGCTAGTTCGAGGTAGAATAAGGAGGGCTGCAGAGGGAGTCAGGCGTGGGTGCAGACCTTCATGTACTTCTTGTTCTGCCCTCCTTCAAAATGGAGCCATTCTTTGTGAGTGTGCGTGTGTGTTGACTCTAACCCCTCCACCCTATTTTCTTTTTTTCTCTCCAACATCCATCTGCCAACTCTGAAAGTCGTCCTTTGACAGAGAAAACCCACTCGGCCTGCTGAGATTTCAGCCTCCGCAGCTGCAGCCTGTACATTGTCTGTATGGCTGACATACTGTGATCTCTCAGCTCAACTGCACACACCGGTTTGTCCCCGGCAGGGACATTTGTTCACATTCCCGACATACTCGAGAGTGAGGAGGGTTCTTGAACATTAACACACACAGGTGTTCCGAAATATTTCCCAACAGGCAATTCAAATGGTGTAGAGTCAATAGTTAGTCAGCCGCTGATAATGCCGAGCTGATGTCAGGGCTCCGCGAAGGTGCGGTAGATAAAAACGGTGATCCACTCCTGAAGTGATGTCATTTGAATTTGAAATGGTTTTAATGATAAAAACCCTTCTGATGCTTCTGTCACATAAAACAGTGAGATATCATGAAGCGATATTTGACCTAAAAAGTGTGTTTTACTTTTCCAGTACTCACAGATTCGTGTCTTGGAGGATTTTTTTGTATCTGATGCCTTCAATCTTTTCACTTCCTTTGATGAATCATGTTTTTCTGACAGTAACTAGGACAGTGATAACGTGTCCACTTCGCTGAAAGACAAAAGATGAGGAAGAGTGTATTTTATTTGAACATATTCAAATGTTATAGGCAGACATGCAACAGTCCTGTTTCTACGCCGTGTTCAGACACAGACACATTAAAACAGCTGAGAACCAGTGTAGGCCTACTCTGTTATCCACACTAAAAACGGATCGGGAACCAATGAGTGAATCAACAAAGAATCAACGCAATAAGTAGGATTGATGAATACAGTGATGAAATTTGATCCGTTCCAATCCCAAATCCCGAGTCATTTATCAGCTTCTGTCTTTTGGAAAGTGGGAACACAAGAAGAATTCAAATGTGTCCTCCAGAAACCAGCCTTGCTCTGTTTCAAGAGAAATTATTTCTGGGTGAAAAAAATTGAGTAGAAGACCTTTCGTTTCTGTTGAATAACAACATTTCCAATGATGAGTTATAAAAACAAAAGCAAAACTATCAGTATGGTGAGATATTTTTACATGAGACAAATGTGTGTTTTTGTGATTTTGGGTGACCTGAACTTTGAAGAGTTACTTGAAGTAAACCTGGTGTTCACAGTCAAGGGACTCTTATCAGGAATTTATGGACATGTAGGACACGACCATTGCTCTCTCTCTCTCTCTCTCTCTCTCTCTCTCTCTCTCTCTCTCTCTCTCTCTCTCTCACACACACACACACACACACAGGGCCTTGGCTGTGAGTTAATCATCTTTAGCCTTTTGATGCCCTTGTTGATCCTGTTGTTGTTCGCCTGTTCTGTTTAAGATGGAATGTGTTTTTCAGTGTGTCATGCAATTTTTTTTATTGTGTGCGTGTTCCAGTTTGACGAACACGAATGCGTCACACCTGAAATAAAATCACAGATATTATGGTAGCGCTCGTATAAAAGCCACAACTCCTCCCAGAGGATTTTCACTGCAGCACTCTCTTTGTGTCTTGTCTTCCATCTTCTCTCTGTTGCTTCTCTCCATCCTGACATTTGAATAGCAAAGCAGCGTTGTAGTGACGTTGAAATGCTGAACTCCCACAGCCCGTAAACAAGGCCTTGTATGTTTGTTTCAGAGGGAGCATCACACGGTCCTTGTTTCACACTCTTACAGTGCCTCCATTCATATTGTACACGCACAACACCTTGGCCTGTACTCAGAGGCATAAAACAGTCTTTACAATCGCCTGTTACTGTTCCCTATTAATTTATTTCATGGAATATTCACATTGTATGAACATTTGTGCATACAATATTGAACAAATGTCCATCCATTCTGCAAGAGGGAGCCCCCTGTTGGTATAACTTCCATTTTCATCACCTCAGAGGAGTTTTGGTTTTTTTTATTATTATTTTTTAGGGTACTTTGTCCTGGCAGTTTAAGCAATAATTCATCCGTTAATATTAACTTCAAGCTAAATACACACGGCTGACTTTTCTGTCTTCTGGGGTCACAAAGAAATAATACAAAAGAAGAAAAAAAAACATCTTCATGAGCTCAGGACTCCTCTTTGTGAGTCCTTGAATGGCAAAATATACTTTTAGGGTGAGGTATTGCTTGAAGAATAGTTTGTACTCTATGAGTTATAAAAGTTATATGTCTTTGTTCCCAGTGTGAAAAGATGCCAAGATTGAACAACAACAGAAGTACAAAAGCAAAACAAATATCAAATCCAGGGATTTTTCTCAAATTGAACATATCCCACAAAACCTCGATTTCTTTCTTCCTGCTGCATGTAGCATTCAGGGCCACTGGTCCCCTGAAAACTTAAACCTTTGTTGAAAAAGAAATAGAGCCTCTATTTACTTCAAATACAAAATAATTTGCTACAATAGTAGAGTGAAGTCATTCTAATATAATATAGTTTGTTGGGGACTCCCTCCTGCTGCAGATGAGTGTACACCGGTGTTCTACAGCAGGAGGCATGAGTCCCAAAGGACACTGACAATGAGGCAAAGATGAATAAATATGTAGACAAGAAGGAAAATATGTCACCAGCCATTTCCTACAAACACGTCTATGCACATGTACATTCCAGATATTCCTAAGGATCTATTTATTCTTTTCTTTTCCAGTGGTTTGTTCTGGCACACAGAACGGTCTGAGCACAACAGGAAATTCAGAGATCCAGTACAACCTGATGAGGGAGATCTATACCGGCTGCGAGATTGTAATGGGAAACCTAGAGATAACCATGATGGAGCACACCAGAGACTTCTCCTTCCTGCAGGTGAGTGACACACACCATGTGTCACCATATGAGTCCTTTAGAACAGTCTAGACAAGGAACCCGGACATTTTGCACTGATGCCATGAGCTCATATAGTGTCCTTGTCCAAATTATGTGAGAAAGTTAATCATTGCACGGTAGTCGTAGTGACTAACAACGTAAGCGAAACACACCTCTGCTTTACAGTGCAAGAAGTTCAAGAGGCATTTTCTGTAAAATCTTATTTTTAATCTCTGCAGTCTATCCGGGAGGTGACAGGCTACCTCCTAGTCGCTGTCAACGAGTTCAGCTACCTGCCTCTGGACCACCTGCGCGTCATCAGGGGCTCTACGCTGTACGATGAGCAGTTCGCCTTAGCTGTGATGGTCAACTACCAGAAGGACGGGCAGCACGGGCTGCAGGAGCTGGGCCTGACACACCTAACAGGTACACATCAGAGTGTATTTAAAGATAAGAAGCATGGTTGGATGAGGCTGTTGGAGGAGGTCTGACACCCACACAGGGCAACCACACCCTTGTGTGGTTTGTGTGTGTGTGTGTGTGTGTGTGTGTGTGTGTGTGTGTGTGTGTGTGTGTGTGTGTGTGTGTGTGCGGTGCGTGCGTGTGCACACATGGGGTATTGATGTGAAGTCCCAGGAATGTGTCCTTTGCTCAACCGTCCAACTGCCAAATGCAACATGAGGTGCAGCACATCGTAGTGTTTGTATACGCTGTAGTAAAGCGAGTGAGTGCCTGATAGGATGAGTCACAAGCTTGTTCTGGCTTGTTTTCTTCATCGTCTCTCCTCAATGACATTATGTTTGCTGCCTACAGAGATTCTGGAGGGAGGAGTCAAGATCATCCAGAATAAGTACCTGAGCTACGCCCCGCAGGTGAACTGGCTGGATATAGTGAAGGATGCAAGTGTACCAATCATGATAGAGGGCAATGGGCCTAAAGGTGAGTGACGCATTCGCTCAGTTTTTATCTTTTGAGAGTGCACTGTCTGATCATGAACTTTTATCTCAGAGCTTTGTAATGAAGAATGTGGAGACGTGCCATGTTGGGGTCCTGGAAATGACACGTGCCAGATTTGTGAGTGACATCATCACCTCTTTATTTCCCATTTAAATCTGTGGCGTGTCGCCAACTCAGCATATTCTCATTTGTCTTTCAGTGACAAAGACGGTGTGCGCCCCTCAGTGTAACGGACGCTGCTTCGGCCGAAACCCGAGCGAGTGTTGTCATAATGAGTGTGCTGGAGGCTGCACTGGACCTCTGGACACAGACTGCCTTGTGAGTCTTCCATGAAGAGACAGGCTGACATGTGTCAATGGGAAAGTAACGAAAGCTGAAGTTCAGACCACTGTATCTAGAAATTGTATCTATTTGGTGTTGCTCGACTTTTATGTACAACGGTTGAGTGTTGCCAGACGCAGCATGACATTGTGCAGAGGAATTGAGAAAAGTAGCTGACAGCTTAAATAAAACACCTTGACTGATGTTGCGAGGCAGTCGATATCAGGCTTGTCCGCTGACCCTGAAGGGTTGCGATTTGAGCCTGCCTGAATTAATGCTCCGCTCCATTTAGCTGCATTCGTTTCAGGGTCCTGGTACTGCGTGTGTAGGCTCGCTGCCATATCTAACCGGGCTGCTTCAAAAGCATCGTGAATCAACATCAAAGTGACAGAGGAACTCTCTACACCCTGTTGATGCCAATGATGTGGTGTTTCGCAGGCTTGCAGGAACTTCAACAACTCAGGTTCTTGCGTGCCTCAGTGTCCCCAGACTCTGATCTACAACAAGCTCACATTTAAACTGGAGCCCAACCCCAATGCCAAGTACCAGTATGGGTCCATCTGTGTAGCCCAGTGTCCCCGTGAGTACCTGACCCTTGTATTCACGCTTGAGTTGCTGTCAACCCAGCATGATCGGTGTGCTTGTCAGTCACGATGCTGCCTGTTCATGCATTAAAAAAAAAAAATTGTTCCTATTTATTTTTACTTATTTTTGTGCTTGTATAGCTAATTTTTTGGTGGATGGCAGCTCGTGTGTGAGTAATTGCCCTTCTGAGAAAATGGAAGTGGAGAAAAATGGAGTAAAAAGATGTGAGCCCTGTGGAGGCCTCTGTCCAAAAGGTACGTTAAAAAAAAAACAACAACAACAACTTTAAACTGTTGAATTAATTTGTTACAATGAATTATGTAAATGAGACATGCGAATCCTTCCGAAAAACAAGTTCATATTATTAACTTGGAGCTATAATGCAGAAGATGATTTTGCGGTTATTGATTTAGCTGCACAATAATAATAAAATACCTAGACACCACAAAATGAATCATGTCACGATCACAGTTATTATCATTTGGTCTGATAACATTTTGATAGTTATGAGATTTCTGTGCAAATTAACCATAGTGGTCATATATAATAAGAGCAATATTAGCCATCAAAGTGCGCCATTAACTGTTGCTCCACCATCTCGTGCCTCCTCTTCTTCAGCTTGTCATGGTACAGGAACTCCGACCCGTCAGACTGTCGATGCTCTCAACATCGACAGTTTTATCAACTGCACAAAGATCCAGGGCAGCCTCCACTTCCTGGTGACTGGAATCCAAGGGTAATGAGTCTTATACTTGTATGGTTTATAATTAACAGATATTTTTATTTTATTTGGTATGTGATTATTTTTCAGCTGACCTTTATTTTTTCTGTTTTTCTGCCCAAAGGGATGATTACAACAATGTACCAGCCCTCAACCCAGAGAAACTGAAAATCTTCAACACTGTTCGGGAGATTACGGGTGTGTGTTTGTGTGCGTGTGGGGGTTGATTTTTTTTTTTTAAAAAAAGCTTGTGTTTTGTTTTGTTTTTTCTTTTGATGAGAGATTTTCATGTTTGGAGTCTAGTTGCTGAAACAAAATACTTCCAATTTTCAGACATCCTCAGTATCCAGTCATGGCCTGAAAACATGTCTGACCTGTCCGTCTTCTCCAACCTCCAAACAATTCAAGGCAGAACACTTTACAGGTGAGGAGTTAATGTTTACTTTTGTATTGTTGTTGGTTCTCTGTGACTACGGTCATGTTGCTACGATCAACTCCACTGACTTGAATCTAATTGTCTTTTTGTGTTTTGTTACATCTTTTTAACAAAATCTTGAGTGACCTCTAGAAGGTACAGTAAATATTCCACGTCCGCTTCTTTCTGCTTCTCCAACTCCGTTCACAGCTTAGCTCTCTTGAATGCTATAAAGTGACATTCTTACTGGGTTTACTGGGATTTGGTGATTTAGTTGGTGGTGGGTTCAACTTTTAAATGAGTCTCCTTTTTTATATGGCATTTTTTTCCCCTGGTGACCAAAATTTAAAAAAAAAAAGAAGTAATAACCTTGCAGTCTTGTAATCATTTTCATTTCAGAGGCTACTCTCTGCTGGTGATGAAGATCCCGTCGTTGACCTCACTGGGGTTACGCTCTCTGCAAAAAATAAATGATGGCAGTGTCTACATCAAAGGAAATAAGAAGCTCTGCTACCATGATACTGTCAACTGGACACGCATCTTGAGCAGCAGCTCCCGCCCACAACGTCGGCAGAAGTACATTGACGTCAAAGACAATCGGCCACGAAATCAGTGTGGTGAGTGAGGTTGGATCAGTTTAAGTGAACCCCCTTTTCACAGTGTCAAAGCATTGATAATAGTCATCTTTGTGTGTGTGTGTGTGTGTGTGTGTGTGTGTGTGTGTGTGTGTGTGTGTGTGTGTGTGTGTGTGTGTGTGTGTGTGTGTGTGTGTGTGTGTAGTTGAGGAGGGCCATGTGTGTGACCCCTTGTGCTCTTCTGATGGCTGCTGGGGTCCGGGGCCAAACCAGTGTGTCTCCTGCAAAAAATACAGCCGAGGAGGAACTTGTGTGCCAGACTGCATGTTCTTAACTGGGTTAGTCAGCACTAAATAACTGATAATATTAACTGTTCTGTAAACATGTTTGTCTTATGTGAGTCATGCTCGCCGTGACCCAGCTGTCCCAAGCCTTTCAATATTATCTGCAGTGTGATGAAAGATCTTAAAGTAACGTTTTTTTTCCCTGAATGCAGGGAGAGGCGGGAATTTGCTACTCCTTCAGGAGAGTGTCTGCCCTGCCACCCTGAGTGTAAGGTCCAGGAGGGACAGCAGACCTGCACCGGCCCGGTACACTGCTCTATGTTCACTGAATGACCGACACCAAACAATCAAACAAAGGAATGATTATTGAGGATCAAAATAAACAAAAACTCCTAGGGTTCATATTTCCATTGTGCGGGGTATATACAGTCGTGGAAAATCTTGAAAAAGACCCTAAATATGAAAATAGCAATTTCCAGGGCTGGAAATAGTTTTGAAAAATATAAAAATTCTGTAAATTTCAGAAAAGTCATGGAAACCTGCTTCACAAATACCTGCATATTAGAATATATATCATTCAGTTAAAATCAAGCATGAAAAATCTCTTTTGCATATATTTATCCGGTTTTATGCACGTTATATCAATCCACATCATTAAATTGAATATTTTCTAGTAAATTTTGACATGGACCTCTCTGTTTACTTTTCATATGTAAGGAGATGTTTCTGAGAATTTATTGTCATGAAAATTCTCCTTGGAGGTGTTAAAAAGTTATTAAAACTTATTGCTAAAATTGTGTGTAAGTGTTGATTGAGGCCCTCCCTTATTCCCTACTGTTACACTGGCCTGCGCTCCCCTTCCATGAACCAGTCTGCCATCCAGTCCCCCATCAAGCTGGCTTGCTCTCCCTGCCTCCCCTACCAGAAGCTTCCTTCTTCAGCTGTTATTAACATTTCCGTGTTTCCCACATTTTGTATTGTAAACTGTTTTCTTGTCTGTAACAACATCTACTGCACGTCTGTCCGTCCTGGGTGAGGGATCCCTCCTCTGTTGCTCACCCTGAGGTTTCTCAGATTTTTCCCTGTTAAAAGGGTTTTCTATGGAGTTTTTCCTCAGTCGATGTGAGGGTCTAAGGGCAGAGGATGTTGTTACGATGCCATGTGAAGCCCTTTGAGACAAACTGTTTGTGAAAACGGGCTCTACAAATAAAATTGCCTTGCCTTGCCTCAACTGCACTATAAGGTTGCAGACTGACAGACAACAACAGATGATAAAATGTTTGTATATCTGCCAGTTATTTACCAAAAACTTCATGAAATCTGATTAAAAGCTCATCTCAGCTGATTTGAAGACATGAGTTTTCATTTCATTCCACTGACTTGGACGTTATTAAAAAAAAAAAGTTATTCATCAAATCACAAGCAGATACATTTTGTTAGTGACAATTGGTGTTTTTGTGTTTTTATGTTAGATTAAAATGTTTGGATAACTGGGGAGGCGCAGATTTATATACAATCCTTTCAAAAAATCTCTTCTCTGCTCCATCACATCCATGGGGATGTTTCTTCTTGTAAAATGAAGGAAATGAGTGAAAATTTGGCAGCACAATTGAAATAATATAAAATAAAATCTAGAACAACTGAGCTGAGAGATTTTAAAGTCACACTGTCTAACATGTAGGGTTCGGTGTCCTTCTTCAAGCTCAGCAACAATTTTATGATATTATTGTTGCGCTGCCGCCATCTAGTGGCAGCACATGGGACATGACTACACCGTACACTGTCTCTGATCAGATTTTAAACCTTTTCTTTCTGCCTTTTTTGGTTTGCCTGTCCTTTCTTCTCTGCAGGGAGCGGATGAGTGTATGGTGTGCTCCAGCCTGCAGGATGGCCCACACTGTGTCTCGCTGTGTCCCGAAGGTGTGATGGGAGACGAGGGGGTCATCTTTAAATACCCCGATAAGCAAGGCCACTGTAAACCCTGTCACGGCAACTGCACTCAAGGGTAAGACATGGACACAGATCTGTGGGCGCACGCATTTATGAATTCTGTTTCATTTGACCGTTTTTTTTGTTGTTGTTTTTTTGCTGTGTTCTGTTAAGGTGCTTCGGTCCAGGAATAGGAGACTGTGTGAGGTCTGCCCGATACATTTCTGGGTAAGTTTGTCCTCTCTCTCGCTGTGTAGTTTAGTTTCACTATGAAAGGTTGAAATTGACATCTCCTCTTAATTTCCATCCCTAATCAGACAAACAACCACAGCCATCGTACTGGGAGTGATTGCTTTTCTGTTTGTTGGGTTCTCCGTTTTCATCCTGAGTGTTCTCTACCGCCGAGGTCTTGCCATTCGTCGTAAGCGAGCTATGAGGAGATATATGGCCAGTGGAGAAGTCAGTCACGGTCTTTAATTTGGGTAAAATGATGCTGCTAGTCTTCAGTTGGGCTTGTGTTAACACATGCTGTCTGCACGCAGAGTTTTGAGCCACTGGATCCTGGAGAGAAAGGCCCTAAAGTCCACGCTCGGATCCTGAAACCCACAGAGCTGCGGAAGATCAAGCTTCTCGGTAACGGAGTGTTTGGATCAGTCCATAAGGTAGTTCTGGTTGTCAAAATGGCCTCGATGATCTTTTATTTGCAGGTGTTATTTACTGACGATTCTGTCTTCTGCTTGACTCTGCAGGGTGTTTGGATCCCTGAAGGAGACACAGTGAAACTTCCTGTTGCTATAAAGACAATTCATGATCGCACAGAACGGCAGACCTTCTTCGAGCTGACAGATGTGAGACACATGAGAAACACTCACACGTTTTTCCTACCTGTGGATTATTGTGTCTGCCAGGGAATTAATTTGAATCTGTTCCTTAGCAGGATATGTCAAACTAATAAATTTGGTGGAAAGATTACAAATATTTCATGAAACAAGTGAAAAAAACGGACCTGGATCAAATTGTAGACCCTGGATCCTGCGGACTGGTCTAGGCCTTTGGCAGGACATCGCTATTAGTGGGATTTTGCCAGTCGTGGTATTTGACTCACCCACTTGTTGAATTTATTAACCACTTTAAGGTTTTGGTTTGGAGCTTTCTGGACTTACAGATCAACAAAGCAGTGAATCTCATTACATGCACTGTTGTACAAACACACATGGACATTTGGAAGCTGTTCTTTACCTCTGAGTTCCTATTTGAGTCATTATCATACACAAAGAAGCACAACTTGAAATTTACAATCAAATGATACTGTCAGAGTTATTTTCCTTTTATACTTGAACTCTCCATGACTTTACCTCGATGGTCCCTGCAGCACATGATGATGATAGGAAGCTTGGACCACATTAATGTGGTCAGGATCCTCGGCATCTGTCCCGGCGCCAACCTGCAACTGGTCACCCAGCTAAGCAGTCAGGGTTCCCTGCTGGAGCACGTCAGGAACTACAAGAACAAGCTGAACCCACAGAGGCTTCTCAACTGGTGTGTTCAAATCGCAAAGGTAAAACAATTTGTTTGTGTCCATTATTTTTATGTATATTTTTACATTCTATTTACATCAAAATCCCTTAAAATACGTTCTTGTCCTCACCTGTCAGGGGATGTACTACCTGGAGGAGAACAGGATGGTCCACAGGAACCTGGCTGCCAGAAATGTGCTCTTAAATAATAATTACACTGCCCAGATCTCAGACTACGGCATTGCTGACCTGCTCTACCCTGATGACAAGAAGTACTTTTACAATGACTTCAAGGTATTTATGATGAAAAATGGACTGTCGATACTGCAAGCCTGCACATACACAGACACACCATGGATATCCAGAAGCAGTCGAATCAGCTGATCTAGGGGGCTTCAACTGCAGTTAGAGGTTGCCATGGTGATGGTAACTGCTTAGTCTATACTAAGTGGAAAAATGGCTGTGTCTGAAACCACTTACTATTTGTTATACAGTGAGCTGGCAATCAACAGAATGGTTATACCTCATATCGTTGAGATAATTGATGATTGATCTTCAGGAAGTTTACGCCCATCACTTGGGGGGTCTCAAAGCAAAATGTGTGAATATTTCTGTCATAATACGTTGAGTGAAAGAAGACAAATTTGCCATAATATTGGCAAAAATTAAGTTCAACAGAAATTTGAGAGACATCACCCCAAGGATCATTATTTTTAAAGATCGTGTATTTCCTCATGGTCTGTCCTAAAATGTAAGAGATTCTTACTTTGCCCGTGTATCAACACTGTAGGTTTTACATGATTCAACATCCAAACAGGCAGACGAACCTCTCTGGCTGTTGTAAAACTGATTATTCACATAGGACTTGGACTGTGACAACGCCCTCATCCTGACTTCTGATATTTACTCCATCTCCATCCAAACTTCTTTTTTTTTCTAAATCTTCCCTATCATCCCATCTTTACTAAATTTGTCGACTCCTCAATTTTATATTTCAGACACCAATCAAGTGGATGGCATTGGAGAGCATCCTGTTTCGCAGATACACACATCAGAGTGACGTCTGGAGTTACGGTGAATATTAAACCACCTTACAACTTGAATTAGCTTCATGAGTGCTGCTGCGTTCATCACTAAATCTGTATTATTCGTTCAGGTGTGACAGTATGGGAGATGATGTCTTATGGTGCAGAGCCGTATGCATCAATGCGTCCCCAGGAAGTTCCTGATTTGCTGGAAAAGGGCGAGCGTCTGTCTCAGCCTCAAATTTGCACAATTGATGTCTACATGGTTATGGTCAAGTGTGGGTATCAGGTTTTAAATAATGGGAGATGTTTTACTTAGCTTTGATTGTTTTTGGACAGAATGAGTAGCAAACTGTGTTTCTTGTTGTTCTTTCTCCAGGTTGGATGATTGATGAGAATATTCGTCCAACATTCAAGGAACTCGCAAATGAGTTTACTAGAATGGCTCGAGACCCACCTCGCTATCTGGTGATTAAAGTAAGACACACTCATTTAGTACAGTGTTTGGGCGCTTCAGCAAAAACAGGCAATGTGTTTATTTTACTGCTGGTGCTACTTTAATCCACCAGGAGGACTGTAGTCAACAGGACTCAGCACCAGATGAGCTTGCCCAGCGGAGTGCCGACCTCGATGACCTGGATGATCTAGATATGGAGCTGGAGGACCAGGAGGTGGACGTGGTGGAAGGAATGACTCCACACTCCCAGTACCTGTCTCAGTCCAGGAATATGAACCACCTCTCCAGGGTGACTATTGACAGAGTAGAAGACACCACTTCATGCCAATGTTTAGCTTTAAGCTCACAAGGCCTATGGATTCCCCTCCTGACTTTAAATCTCTCTACACTTGTTAAGGTGGTTCTGAATTCCCCCGGCGGGGCTGGATATCTGCCCATGACACCAGGCATTGACAGCCCAGGACAGGTAGCTAAAACTCTATTTCCTGTGCATACACAGTAAACTGAGCATGATGACACCACAATAAGACTATCAACATTCTTCCCTGGGCAAACCTGTTGTCATTTGTCTGATACAAGGCTGTTCATATTGTCTCAGGCATTGTGGCAGTCGCGCTCTCGACTTAACTCAGCCCGAACTGTATCTGAGAGCTCGGAGGGGTGTGGCACCGCTGTGGAACTGGAACTGAGCGAGGACTTCTCGCTGGCAGGGAGTCTAAAACGAAGACGTCATCGTGAGGACAGTGCCTACATTTCGCAGAGAGACAGCATGTCTGGAGGGCCACCAGAGACTCCATCACCAGACACGGAGGAGGAGGACCAGAATGGATATGTGCTACCAGGAGACAGCCCTGAGAGAGGTGACTATTTACACCTTGTATTTATTCAGATGATCTTCTTAGCTCAGTATTAGGTCCTGAAAGTAAGCAAAACTCAACTAGAAGTCAGGGTTAACTAAGCTAACGATCTTATTCATTGAATACGCTTCTTTATTGTAATTTCTACCCGATATATCATTCTGAGGGTACCTCGAGAGTTGAGCATGAAAGCAGGAATCATCCTTAATTGTTTATGAAATGTTGACAGCTAGAGAAGTCTCAGGCAGGCACAGCGGCTTTTGGTCGACATTTAATGTACATTTACATTGTTTTTTTACACAAAAGCATCAGATTGTGTGTATTGGTTCTTGATGATGAAGAACCTGATTTTGATACTTTTAATTTCTTATCATCATTTGGGTTTTGGACTGTTGGTCAATCACAACAAGCAAACTGAGCTAATCCCCCAATACCTTTCTCAAAATAAGGATTCACTGAGCACAACTTAAGTGTATTTCTTCTTAATCACGCAAAAATCAAAAAGATGAGAGCATTAAAAATTATTTATCTATCTCACTTTTTAAATTTCAGAAACCCTACTCTGCCCATCACGTGCCAGGGTGGGCAAGTCACACTCGTCAGGTCTGCTGGATGACCTGGATGATGAGGAATATGAGTACATGAACAAGCAGACATGTGTCTCACCAAGGAACAACAGCCACCTCAAAGACAACAGCCTCCGGTTGAAGACGAACAAGAAACGAACATATTCCGAGTCATCGCAAGTGACAGCGTGCTCAGGGGATCTAGTGCTGTCTATGAGGACCAATCAAAATTCTGAATGCGAGCAGCAGGGATCTAAAGACATTGAGTATGAGTACATGGACATCAGGTGTGGTGAAAAGGAAGAAAGCCCTCCTGCTCGTGACCCTCCTCCTCCTCCTCCTCCTCCTCTGAACAGAATCGGAGGAGAGGAAGGTGAGGATGAGTATGTGGAGGACAGTAATTACCATTACACAAACAGACAGCCCAAGCTGCGGCAAGCACTTCGAAATGGGAAGGAGTTAAAACTACAGGGAGGAGACAAGGGTGAGACAGACGAGTACGAGGACATGGACTGCTTTGCCGTCTTGCAGCCTGAAGATGCAGCGTACCAGAACATGCACAGTGAAGGAGAGAGTGGTGCTGCTGGGGGCACAGAGGCCCGTCGATCTGGATTTGACCCCTATGTAAAAGTGTATGCGGGGGTTGGGATCGGGGAACCGGCAGCTGGTGACAGATCCTTTGACAATCCAAGCTACTGGCACAGCAAGACGTTCCTGAATCCTAAAGCGGTGCCAACATGAAGAACTCATGAACTTCCTTCTCACTTGTATTCATGAAGGATCTGAAACTGAAAATGCAAATAATGCAGCCTATGACACAAATGATTCATATGAGTAATTTTTCACACATTTTATATCACATTCAGGCTAAGGATTTTGGGCATTTTCTATGCAGCTCCCTAGGAGTCGAGATTTGTTTTGTCTCACCTCTCAGCACATTGTATTCCACTGCAAAAGGTTTGCATTCCTATCAAACGTTGTCATTTCATCATATCACAAATGCTGGAAGGGTTAAGTTTATCGTAAGAGTCAATACGGCAGATGACATTCAACCTCTGGAGACGTCTCAAGGAGCACATCGTCTTCTCATACCTGTCGACCACACTCACTAATCTACATTTAGAATAATCCACCTGTGCCGGCGTAGTTGTCCTGGTATACAGTTTCCTTCCTTTTCTTCTTCTTACAGAAATTGTTTTTGCTCTAACTAATTACATAACAATGCCTGTTGAGCCGTTGCTATGTCTGTGAGAATGCCCAACATAATTCTGGGAAGAAGAAATGGAGGCAGAAAGTAGCTTGTTACCGGGCAAAAGTTCTTAAGAGTGAAACAAACGAAAACTAGAGATACAACATTGTTGTATCCCTCCATGATGGGTGCCTGTCACAGTGACCTTGACCTTTTAATATACAAAATCTTTTTAGTTTGTCCTTCACTCCCACTGGGCATCTGAGCTAAATTTAAAGACATTCCCTCAAGGCATTCCTGAGATATTGCATTAACAAGAATAGGATGTGCTGACAGAGAGCATAACAACATTTTCGCCAACACAAACACATAAAAACCTCACCATGACCCTTAGGGGGGGTTCATAATTTCCAGATTTAATGGCACTGAAGAGAAATATACAGATTACAAGCTATGTGTTTTTGTTTACATTTTTAAATGAACAAAACCTGTTTTAGGACAGATACATTATTTTTGAGTTTGGATCTGTGTGTTTTAATGCATTTTCATGATATGAAATACATTTTCTACTCAAATAAACATTTTTGAATATCTTTTTCAGCTGCAACTTTTTTACTGTAGAAGGCTGTACTTCACGCAGAGAGAAGGGTGTCTATCTGCTTGTCTGGCACTTTGGAATGAAGGACAATAAGTAGATGTCCCACACAGTTATGGATTTCCCATACACACTAAACATGTTGTTGCTGTCGCTGGTCTTAATGTTGTCAGCTGACAGTCATTCTTCATGTTGGGTTTGTTCTCCCTGGGCGTCCTGAAGAATACCAGCTTCTTCTTTTACCACAGAATTACTGCAATCACTGTTCAATAAAGACATGAAATGGATGTCATCTGAAGTCCTTCCATACAACCCCCCCCCCCCGCTTTTCTTAAATCTCCCTCTGTCTTTCTCTCTGCCTGTCTTCCTCCTTCCCTGTTGTTCACATCCCCTGCCTGTCTGTCATTCTCTCTCCCTCCTCTTTCTCTCTCTCTGTCTCTATCTCTCCCTTTCCTTTCCATTTTCTTCATCTCTATCTGACCCTTTCTCTTATCCATCTTTGTCTCCGCCCCCGTTTTCCTGCTCACTTTCAACCCAACTGGTCGAGGCAGATGGCCGTTCCCACTCAGCCTGGGTCTGAAGGAGATGGAAGAGAGAGCAAAACTGTCAAAATAGGAGAAAGAGATGGTGAGAGGATGTGTAAGTATGATTGGTGTAACCTGTTCCACATGAGGCCCATACAAAGCAATATAGAGAAGTAAATACTGGTAGACTTCAGGACGGCTGTCCAGGAGAAAGTCAAGGTCTTTGCAACAGTCAGTAGTGCCTCCATTACACGGGCCCATGAGCGGCACTTTCCAGTGACACTTTTCATAGAACATGGGGGCTAAGAAGACTTTCCTGATAGCAGACTAACACTGACTCAGCATTGAATCTCCCAGACTATGAACTGACCACTTAAGACAAAATTTCAAGTGTGTGTGTACTTGTAATGTAAAGGAAAATGTTGACACGTAGTATGGCACTTTGTCAAATGTTAATCTAATGTTACAAAAAAGGTGAAACAGGCAGGAAGAAGTTGTGATTTGGACGTGATTAACAAAGGGCCTCCTCCTCACATAGAAAACTCTTCATGGGCAAGGACCTGGTGACAGTGTTAAGTCCCTCGCCACACGCCCTCAAGAACATTACAACCTGCCGCTGGATTTTCTGGAGTTTCCAGCAACAGCAGGAAGAAGATTGGTGACAGCAATTATGCTCCAAAACGTTGGAGCACAGTACCTCGATTAGGGGAGCCACTTCACCATGTTTTCCAAAGGAAGCTTAAAACATTTTTTTTCTCTATCCTTGCTTTGCATTTGCTTTCTCTTGCACTATTTTTAAGCACTCTATTTAATGTGCTTTATGCTTTTTTAATGTTTTTATTGTGATTTTAATTTCCATCTGTGATATTTATTCTAGTTTTATTCTCTTTTTATGTGGATTTTAATGTTCTTTCAAGACGTTCCTCAAATTCTTGTCTCTTTGCTGTAAAGCACTTTGAGCTGCAATCTTTGTATTGAAGGTGTAATACAAATAAAGTTAATCATCATTATTTCTATTGTTATTATTATTATATTTATGTGATAATACCGTGTGGGAGACTCAGAAAGGGGTCATAGACACAGAACTCTTATTTAATCATCTATTCATTTGAATTTCGCGCTTCATTCTCCGGTACAATAGGTGGCGACATGCAACCAAAAGTTTGAATTGAAATCCGCCATTGAACACAGGGAAGAAGAAGAAGAAATTTTGAACTTCCGGTAGCGCGGCTCTTTCTACGGCGCTGTGGCTGGCTGAGGGAGTGTGGCGTAGCGGCAGTGGGCACAGCTATCCGAGCCGAGCTGTGGGAACTGATACTGTGTAAGGCGACGAGTGACTAAACTTTTCTGCCAAGATGTCCGACGACGAGCAAGAGCAGACCATTGCCGAGGACCTGGTGGTCACTAAGTACAAGATGGGTGGTGACATCGCCAACCGTAAGTTGATTTGGACATGTAAAGGGCTCTTCTCGGCCTGTAGTGCAGCCAGCTAACGTCAGTTGCTCCTGTGTAGCAGCTGCTGCAGCAGCAGCAGCCATGTGGTTGACATGCCAGGCAGGCACACATATGCTGCTCTCAGTGGCTGGCTAGCTGGTTGCTAACTGACCGGCTAGCAGGTGCATGCAGAGCCGCTGCAGCTCATGTTAGCGCTTGTGGTGCTGTTCTTTACCGCTGACATTAATCTTTATCAGGTCTGTACATTCACATGAGATGCTAGCTGCCCCTCACATGTGAGCCCCCCCCCCTCCCCTCCTCCTCCTCCTCCTCCTGCATCTGTTGACTGAATCATCTTGCTCTGCGCTCAACTAAAGCCTCAGTGTTCTGTTTTTTGAAAAGAAAGTAGTGGTGTTTTAAATACACAACAATATCCTTTTTCCTTACTTATTAGACAAGCGTTTTCAATGTGGATAAGTGAATGTGGGTTGTCAGTTCACTCGTCTAGATATATTGCCTCGTGTTTCATTCCCTATTAAAGGTGGATGTGTCATAACTGATGAGCAGGGTTGCATTGTTCAGCAGATCTGATGGATGCTGCATCCACATGATTTCAGATCATCAGTGGTCCAGGACCTTTTAGTTTAAGAGGACGCCGTCTGTCCCTTCTCCTCATCTTAGTTTGGTCGACAGTCGGTAAAGTAGTTGGGTTCCCTGTTATTTGATCAGCTGATACTTTTAATGTGTGTATTCACTTGTGACAAAGACATTTATGGGACGCAAACATTGTTTAAAAGAAAAATGTGTGTAACAGTCCAAAGTAACATTAGAGCAGCACTGGAGCGCAGTGAGCGTCACTGGCCAAAGAATGCAAGGAGTTCATTGCTAAATTCAATGAAGCTGCTCTGCCTGCACCAAAATACATGCTTATTAATTGCTAATATCGACAGGGCTATTAATTAATTGGGCCCATATTTGAAGCAGCAACCACCGGACATCCAGTGGCATCAACTAAAGCTGTATGATATTGTCTGGTTTGTAAATATATTGTGGATTTGAGTGTTGCAGCCTTAATCCTGAATGATAAGTGTCAAATCACCTCATCGATTGATGAATGTAATTTCCTACTTTCACCTTGTTTCTCTCAGAGGCTCTTCGTCTGGTTGTGGAAACCGCGAAGCCCGGCGTGTCGGTGCTCAGCCTCTGTGCGAAGGGGGACGCCTACATCATGGCAGAAACCGGAAAGGTCTTCAAGAAGGAAAAGGAAATGAAGAAAGGTGAGGGGAGATGATCCACATGCATTACTTATGTGTTTTAGGTGAAACCATCAGCAAGATGCCATGATGAAAGCTGTCATTCCACTAATTAAGGGACTTTTGAAAAGATGTTGGTCCAAATGAAGACTCGGTGGTTCTCTTCTCCCTCTTTTAGGAATTGCCTTTCCCACCAGCGTCTCAGTCAATAACTGTGTTTGCCACTTCTCTCCCCTGAAGAGTGACCCCGACTACACACTTAAAGATGGGGATCTGGTCAAAATGTAGGCACCACGCACTGTAACAATATCCCCCCCCCCCCCCCCCCCCCATGTCTCCACTCTTCCAGTGTGTTGTCCTATTGTTTTGTCGTGATATGGGCTTGTATGTGCAAGGTGTCTCCTTGCTGTTGACTGTTTGCTTCATCAGTGAGGTGTTGTCTTCCTGTCTGTCCTTGTGGCAAACATCAAGTAAGGTTGGACATTTTTAGAACTTTCAGATCTTGGCCCCGCTGGCCTCCCATCTGCTAAATGCTGCTTTGTTTAAAAAAAGAAGAAAATCTTACTTGTTGCATTGCCACTTACGTCTTTGTAGTGTCTTTTGTGCTTCGTTTGTGTGGATTCACTGTTTTTGTGTTGTTTTGTTTTTGATGTCGTCATTCACACTAGGTTTGTGTGTGTGTGTGTGTGTCTCTCTCTCTCTTTCTCTCTCTCTCTCTCGCTCCCTCACTTGCAGCCTAACCATCTGGCTGAGCACGTCTGTTCAGTCTAATTTTGTCTGTACTTCCACTCCTCTGAATTCACAATAAGACCTTCACTGTAGTCCAGCTGATGTACAGCCAAATTCATCTCTTTAGTCTCATATTCCAAAGTGTTATTGGTTGAGATGTTGTCCTTCCTGGGTTGTTCCATTGCTCCATGCATTAGTATTCTTGACAGCTGAGAGTTTATTAGGTTTACTTTTTAAAACTCTGCGCATGTTTTCCTGTGTCTCCTTTTATATTCTGCAGAGATCTTGGCGTTCACGTTGACGGCTTCATTGCCAATGTTGCTCACAGCTTTGTGGTGGGAGCCACAAAAGTAAGTTTAAAAAAAAAAAAAAAACCCTTATCCATGTTTTTGTGGTCAGGGTTAGAACACACATGAAAGTGCTGTTCTCGTCTCTGTAGGAAAACCCCATCACGGGTCGGAAGGCTGATGTCATCAAAGCTGCCCATCTGTGTGCGGAAGCTGCCCTTCGCCTGGTTAAACCTGGTAACCAGGTACGTTGAAAACGCCACCAGATCCGTCTGTGCTCCAGTGTTGATGCACTTCCTCCACAGTGGCTGGAGATTAGATCATGCAGCATGACAAAGTCTGGCCGTATGTGTCACCGTGAGACTTTTCACACGGAATTGTCTTTACAACCTATTACAATATCCTTTCATTTACATTATAAAACCTCTCATACTTTGATATTTGTGGCAAAGGGATCCAGTGGTTTTAAACACAGTCTCAGAGTGATTGTATCTAAGTTTGGCATTTTTGTAAAACTTATTTTGCCAGAATCACGACTGTCTCTTTTTTGTTTGTTTGTTTTCCCTTCAGAACACTCAAGTGACAGAAGCCTGGAACAAGATCTCCCAGTCGTTCCACTGTTCGCCTATAGAGGGTGAGTTTGTGTCCATCTGAGGGTGCTGTGTGTGTGTGTGTGTGTGTGTGTGTAATATACATGTGTATGTATTAATAAAATAAAGGACATTTCATACTCGAGGCAACCCAATATACTCTTCAAAACAATCACTGCATAATCAGACAAGGGACTAAAAAGGACTGGTGTGCTCTGTCTTGAAAAAAACATTTCAGGGTACACATTTGGGCACTTTCAGACAATAATGACCTCACTGGGAGTACACATTCAACAGCATGCCTTGTGGGTAACACACTTCTCTTGTTGAATCTAATGAGTTCTTGTGGTATGAAGGTATGCTTTCCCATCAACTAAAGCAACATATCATCGATGGAGATAAGACCATCATTCAGAACCCAACAGACCAGCAAAGGTACGAAAGCATTCCATGATCTTCTTTGATTACTGTCGGACACATTTGAAGTGCCTGCAGTCCTCCTAAGAACGAACTGAGTGTCAGAAGATGTTTGACGGGTTGACCATCTTTGCCAGGAAGGACCACGAGAAGGCCGAGTTTGAGGTACATGAAGTTTACGCTGTGGACGTCCTGATTAGCACCGGTGAAGGGAAGGTCAGTGCTGCCTCGTGTTGGAATAGTAGGATTCTGCTCTAGCTGATAAAGACTGGAGTGTAAAGATTTTGTATGTTCATTGTCTCCTACTTTCAGGCCAGAGATGGAGGTCTGAGGACTACCATTTATAAGAGGGACCCCAGTAAGCAATATGGCTTGAAAATGAAGACTTCCCGTACATTCTTCAGTGAGGTAGAGCGACGCTTTGATACCATGCCCTTCACTCTGAGGTAGGAACCCCCAGTGGCTACGAATGCCTTCCACCACCTGTTGAAGTCCTTGATTGCAAATTCTGATGCATTTCCACTTGCCATTCAGGGCGTTTGAGGATGAGGCCAAAGCCCGTCTGGGTGTGGTGGAGTGTGCCAAACACGAATTGTTACAACCCTTCAGTGTGCTACATGAGAAGGAAGGTGAGTGTCTCCGCTAATCACTTCTGTCCTGCCCAAAACATGTCTGTTTTCATCACCCACTGTGGCCCTCTTCATGTTTTTTGTTTTTTTTTTTGCTCTCAGGAGAATTCGTAGCGCAGTTCAAGTTCACAGTGCTGCTGATGGCTAACGGGCCTCACAGAATCACCAGCGGCCCCTTTGATCCAGAGGTCTACAAGTCAGAGCATGAAGTTCAGGACCCTGAGCTGAAGGTAAGATTATGAAGTCACAATTCTGAGCTAAAATCCATAAAGTGCTGACTGGGACGATCAATTTCTTCCATGTCTGCCCCACTCGTCTCGGCCTCAGCCTCTACCTCCCCCAGGAATTTCTGTTTTCCCTGGAAACCCTCATCAGTAATAGACAATAAAGGAGGCAGGTCCCTATTAGCAATGTAGCTAACTGAATGCTACGTTAACAGAGTTGACTACACGCCTGAGAACAAGTTAACACCACCCACCAGTGGAGGTGTAAATCGGCTTCATCATGGTGCAGCTCTTCATTGATCCACTGACATCCTGTGCTTCACACTTGTAATTAATTTGATTCAAGATCACTGGGGTCTAAATGATGTGAAAATCCAGCTGTGGATCCATGTCACAGAGCTCCCACGGTTGGTGGCTGTTACAGAGGAAGGACTCAGCTCCCTCCTGTGCCCAGGAATCAGCACACTTCATGCTCCTGACTGCTTGACACAGATCGGCATAAAATACCTGAAAATGGAGTGACGACCTCGGGATTTTTTTTTTATTATTTTTTTTTTAAGAATAGTTGAGATTTTCCACCAGACGTGGCCGTGCAGGAAAGTCAAAGTGCTCTGATGTCGTCTAAGGTCTCCTAACTGGGAGCAGATTGGAGACGTGTGCGCCCAGAAACAAAAACAAAACAACCTGTGCATCGGAGCGACGGGTCACTGTGTGAACATTAATTTGAAAATGAACTTGTCTTTCCTCCAGACTTTACTACAGAGCTCTGCAAGCCGTAAAACACAGAAGAAAAAGAAAAAGAAGGTAAATTTTAATTCAAAATACTGAAGATAAACGTGCTCCATAGCTGCGTGGGCTCATGAACTATCTCCCTACAGGCCTCAAAGACGGCAGAAAATGCAACTGGACAGCCAGCAGAGGAAACAGAAGCAGCAGAATAAAAACAGCCTTTACATACATGCAAGACCCCCAAAGAGAAGAAAGAGAAATCATGACACCCCCCCCCCCACACACACACACACACACACTGTCTCCACTATACACACACACACACATACACATAAACAGTCTCCACCAGTCAAACAAAGGTGGTGACTTCACAAATTCATTAAAAAAAACAAACAAACCTGGAATCAATTGAATATTTAATAATTGCATTTGTGATGCGCAACCCTTTACTGCATTCATGAAAAGGAGAAAATGCTGCTTCTGTCCCTAATTCGAGCAGAAAATGTGATTATTTGAAAAGTTTTACATTTTTGAAAATCTAGTAATTATCGCCGAATGGTAAAATGTGCCTGTTTCTTAAATTAATAAACTGTTTTGCACTCACACTCCAGTATTTTACTGCTGAAATGTTCCCTTTAATGCATTTTAACTACATTGGGCATTAATGGAAAAGAAGTACTTTGTATTTTTGACTTTAAACCTGATTAAATAGCTAAACTTGATCAGCCTTATGGTCAAGAATGTGAATTCTCACACACAATACTTGTTTTATTGGGGTTTTTTGGGGGGGGGGGGTGGTTTGGTCTTTTTTTTTAACACAATTTCAGTTTCTGACAGGAAGCAAACCTGATATCTATTTGCCGTGGCTCAGGAGATGAACCGGGCTGTTTAGTAACCCAGTAGTCATCAGTTGGATCCTGCCTTCTATGTGTTAGTGTCATTGAGGGAGATATTGAACCTGTGACTGCTGCTGATGAGTAGGTCAGTGCCTTGCTGGACATTGATTTATTTATTTTTTCCTATTGTAACAAGAACTTTCAAAGCATGAGTGATTGCCAATAACACCATAGATGTCACGAGTCGAGAGTTAATTGCCCTGAGGCTGTGCTTCCTGACTGTAAGACAGAAACGAGGACCAAAAAGTCCTAAAGTGTGTGTTTGTGTGTGTGTGTGTGTGTGAACATGCAATGAATGAGGCACTGAATTCATACTGAAACGAATTTTAACAGGAATATCCTGATGTTTTATAGAAATTTTCAAGGATATTTTGTTAGCACTCAATAAGTAAT
This sequence comes from Aulostomus chinensis, assembly GCF_037954235.1. NCBI lineage: Eukaryota > Metazoa > Chordata > Actinopteri > Syngnathiformes > Aulostomidae > Aulostomus > Aulostomus chinensis. The sequence goes on from NC_141322.1 coordinate 17,793,229, forward strand.
GAATAACCAATTAAAAAAACAAACAAACCTGCCCTCAGATTTCGTCACAAGAAGATGCAGTAAAGGGTTGAATTATAAATGCGTGTCATTCATGAAAATGTTACATCTGAAACCATTCTAATTCCAGGAATCATTTCTATCTTCAAAGCTCAGTTTGGGATGATGGAGTTTATCACATCCTTATTGGCTGAAACTACTGCGAAGTTTGAACCAGTCTAGATTTTTAAAGGGGTAAGAAAATACAGGTGGTGTCAGCTTGACTTTTGGGAACAAACTGCTATATTTACTGCCATGAAAACACGCCAAACAGGATTTGTTGGTGTTCAGAAGATGGGTCACATTTGCAAGAAACGCTCTTGAGTGAATTTAAATCCTGCTTTGTAGCTCCTTCAGAGGGCAAGAGAACGTTAAAACTAATAAAGACATTTTTCTTATGTTTCCTTGCTGATTTATATCTAAATGTATTTGAATTTTTGAGTTTGAATATATATTTCACTTACTATGAGATGAAGACTTGTGCCTCCAGTCCTGCCTGCCTGGCTATTTGACTGATTTCTCAATGTGCCTGTCGTATATATTCAACACATGGTAGTGAAATTAAACCTGATAGTTTACAGAAAGAGGAATCTCCACTAATTATTTTTTTCCATGATCGATAAGAATAAAAGGCCCTCATGGTCCACGTCTAAAGAGCTTTCTACAGATTTTCACAACACAGCCATCACTGGCACCAAATTCCACAAAACATTCTAACTAGATTAAAGTAAGTGTCTGTTTTAGCATTTGATTGCTGGACTTGATATGCATTGCAGATGTCACTTATTCAGCTCTGGTGAAAAGAAATATTTCAGATTCCACAATGATAAATTACCCACCCATCATTGGTCCTGGAACAAATAACTACACTTTTACCATTTATGTATGTTGTCTATACGGTCCGAAAAGTGAAGATTCTGGATCGAAAAAAACATACAAGTTTCGCGTATCTGCAGTTCTATTTTTACTGGACATAATTTTAATTTAAGATTTCCAAAATGAAAAACCAGTCCGGATAGCTGTAATTTAATTTTGTATATGCGAAAAAACAGGATGCTCGTTTAAAAAAATGTAATATCAGATATCTTCTATCAGAATTATAACTGGAAATAATGGCATTGCAGATGTGACAAAAATAAGTAGTAACGAGTTATTTGTAGATATTTGGAATGGAGTGTGAACTTGTAATGGTTCTACTGAAGATAAAAATGTTACTGCGGAAATTTCACATCAATATAACCGGGTACTATCGCTCTACTTCGTTTGGACTCGTATGTTTTCTGTACCACGAACATGTGAACTACACTTACCAGCAGCTACATGAGAAAGATTGGCGCCTGAAAATTGCGTCACCTTCAGTATAATTACCGCCCTCTTCCTTCGTCACATCCTCTTTCCGTTTGCTCTTCTCGCTTTGAGGTGAGGAAATTTATTTCACTCCATGCAATCTAAATTAATCCTTGTATTTTACAAATCATCTGTTGTATCTGACAAGTCAGTTTGTGTCTTTTAAACAGGAACTCTTCACACGATGAGGGCCAAGGTATGTTCTCCAGCTGTTACTGCTGTTTTTGTATGTTCTCCCCCTTCAGTAAGTGCCGTTAGCTAGAACCAATATTAACCCCTCGTGAGCTACTTTAACGTTACAGTGTCTGTGTGAATAAATTGCCAAACTACCAGCATAGCTTCTGCTTTTATAATAATGCCAATAATGTTGAGTTTGAATGTTAAACAATGGCATTAACGTGCGGAGTAGTGAGCGTGCTAATGCTAAGAGAGGGCCCGGTCTGCGCGTGCTCGAGCGGCGATGGGGAGCCTTGCCGCTACACTCGCTGGTGTTTGTAGCTCCAGTCGGATTTACGTAGTGTGGAAATGTAACATCTGCAGTTTAACCAGCTCCGGCCTCATGTTGTTAACTGGCTTCACTCTTGTATTATAAGTATACACTTTCTGTAAAATAAACCACATGTTTCTGTCTTCCAGTGGAGGAAGAAGCGTATGCGCAGGTAAGCAGCAACAATGAGTCTTATTTATCTTCGTTTTGGACATTTAAGTCAGACGGTGAAAGACCAACTCAAGTGCAGTCTTGTAGGATTTATGACCATGATTTTATCCGTTGCTTTTGGAATCAGTTCATCCAAATTGCTGAGAGCTGTGCTCACTGCCAGGTCTTTTGAACTTCAGATTCAGGTAATTGTGTCACTTAAGGAGGTGACACTGAGTCTGTGAGTCAGGGCTCCTCAGCTTTGATGGTGCAGGCACTGGCGCTAAGACTTAAGTAAAGTAGGGACTGTAAATTGACTTGGGTTCAGTGTGTGTCTGTGTTACGCTGTCAGTTGCTGTTAAATTTCCTGATGTTAAAACTGAAACTACAGTACACCAACTGTGGCCTCGCTAAACATTGCGCGCACACAGTTTGTATCATTCTGGAAATGCATGTTCTGTCAATCTGCTGTGTACCATGAAAGAGTTGAAAGTCACATGCACCAAAGTGCAGGAGCTCTTTCCATCCACTCACTCATTTTGTCCAACTAAAAGCCAAATGCCACACCGCAGGCTCTTGTGATGAAGAAAGGACTGTAGGTCCTGATGAGGTGGACAATGAAGCGGTTACTTCGATAATTTGAGCCTGATCTTTTTATAAATGCAGACTCGCATGTCTTAACACTGGTCAAATAGTTGCAGTGACATCACCCTGAAAATTTGTAGGTGTAATAATACCTTTTTAATCGTAAAGCATGGCTGGGGGTGAGGTAAAACGCAAGCATTTCAGCTCTCCATAACTATTCAAGTATCACATTTGGTAATGGTTGGACATGGTGACAGTCAACCCTCCAATTTCACAGAAACTTAATGAGATCAAACTCCTACTTTGAATAAGCCCTTGAACCACCAGTACCATACCTCATCTTAACGGACATTCCAGCTTGTGTCTCTGTCTCCAGACAGAATGTAACATGTCCAATACAAGCTGGAGCGTCGGAACAGTTTGAAATTGATTCCTTTTTTAAAAATCCTCCGTATTTCATTGGCCAGTTGTTAATCGCTCATCTTCAGGCCTCAGTTATTTGCTCTAAACAATTGATGGAAGCCTTAAGCACGTTGGCGGTTTTTCGGTGACGCATCCAGTTGCCGTTACAATTGTAAAACCTGTCACTATGTTGAGGCAGGTTGGTCTGCTGCCATTTGTGAACTCTAAATATTGAGTTATTCTTTGTAATTTAATTGATTATGCATTTTGAGTGTTGCAGTATTACCAGCATTGCTGTCAGCAGTCATACTAACATGTACAATTCAGCAATATTTACAAACCTGTGCAGTATTGTACATAACACATGTATATTGTTGGTAAAATACATTTCTATCCTTTTGCATCTTCCCCATTTAATACTGTTTGTCTACTCATTTATTACCGTATGTATTTTTTTTTCTAGCCTGACTTGTACACATTGCTGCAGTAACACTGAATTTCCCAGTGGTGGGTCTAATGAATCATGTTATGGACACTGAGCACCAAATGGGTTTTCTGACAGCAGCTGTGCTTCTTTATTTTTGTTTTTTTGACAGGCTGAAGCGTAAAAGGAGAAAGATGAGGCAGAGGTCAAAGTAAGCCCTCATCTATACCAGCTGTGACCCCAACCCCCAGTCAGAGCCTTTCCACAGACTGACACCTGGCAGAAGTGGACCCTCCACTCCATCAGAAACAGACACTCATCTCAGATGACGGGGCTTGTCGGGGAGCCGGCTGTCAGTGTCTCTAAGCTGGCACCGACGCTGGACAGTTCTCAACATCAGAACCACAGCTGTTTAGTTCATGGACCATTATAACATCTTGTTTACCAACAACTGTCATGTGGTGTACTGAACAATAAATGAAACACTGTTCTTAAAGGTTTGACATGTTTTCAGTCTCCTGCATTTTTCAAGTTTTATGAAAGTGACTTGAATCGAATGAAATGAATTTAAACATCATAGCAGGTGGGACTGCTCAAACTCAGGCTGCCACAGTTCATACGAGGATTCAAGGCCAGCAGAGACCTGGAATTGACCTTAAACTACTAGAATTACGCCCATGTATTAAAATCCAATGAACTGTTGAGGTGCTGACAAGCACCTGCTGGGGTCTCAGTCTGGTTAGTTTAGTGGTGCTTCAGTTCATGGTGAAGAATGCATGTGATCCAAATGTTAATATTTCCAGGTGTTGCATGTTAGAAAAAAGTGTTGTAGCATCTCAATTCTATATACGGTGGCAAATGCAGACATGGACCACTTACGTGTGTAAGTACATATTTTGGAATATTTTTGTCCGTAGAACTTTTATTCATTCGTTTTAAAAAGCATGGAAACATGTTGGTAAAGATATTCATCAACTTAATGTTAGTATTCAGTCAAAGTAAGAATATATCAGTGACTTTGATGATGGTTACCTAATACATAAGTAGACATGAGAAATACAGAATGATTTTTGACCTGTGTAGCCATTAGAGGTGAAACTAACAAAACACGAGCTTTGAGACCAGGGGTCATGTCCTTCCACCTCAGCCCTTGTGCAGTCATATCCAGGGACCTGGCAGCCAGTACAGGGTCTGCAGGGGCCCTCAGTTGTTATAGGCTGAGGTGTTACTGTCTATCAAGCAGTTTACGAAGGGTGGTGTGAGGCTGATGTCAGCTCAGGCCCAGCCAGGAGGAACCTCCAACAACTGGCCACATAGCTTGAATATTAATATTACTTGTAGAATTCATAGAGTTGCATTTACCTCTGCTATGAGCATGGCTGCAGGGCCCTCGACAGAGAGCCCCACCCCATGCTAAGCAGACGCTGGCTATCAGAAATAAGAGAAATGCCTACTAAAATCTCATGACTGTGGAGCACACGAGGTTTGAATCTAACAGAGACTGAAAATCAAAGTAGAATTTGGAATTCAAAAAGACAAAGTCCAAGCAATTTATGTTTGAAAATTTAAGCTGTTATTAAGATGACTAATTCATGACTGAAATGTTTCAGAATATTCCATCCACCCATCCATCCATTTTCTTCCGTTTACCCTGTTAAGGGGCATGGGGGCATGGGGGCATGGGGGGGGGGGGGGGCTGGAGGCTTGTTTAACAATATGAGAAATACATACTAATAAGACAGAAGTTTTTAAGCATTTCAATCATGAATTAGCCATCACAATATAGGCTTTGTAACTTTTACAAAAGAAGGAGTGTCTTCACACTCTATTCTCCTTTTTTTCTACTAGAATTTGGCATCATTAGAAAGATAAACCACTGCAATCCCAGACAAAAAAATCTTCTCCTTTGGATGGCCATAGTTTGGGATTAACTAGGATTGACTCAATTGAATCCTTTAATCCCTACAATTGTTTTCTTAGCCGATTGGTTCTGTTTATTTAGGCAGCACAGATTCAGCTTCAAGAGTCACTCAGGTGAACACAACTTTAAAAATCCCACATTTTCACAGATGAAAGAAATGTATCTATCTAAACACTGCTCCTTTAATTAAACTCATTTCGTTATATTCCTTACCATCAGTCAATTTTGTCAGATTCGTCCACAGAGGGCGCTCGGGAGCGAGCTCAGTGCTGTGCGTTGAAGACGCCGTAGAAGAAGACTTAGTATTGTAAACACAAGGATATGGCTGACGAGAGGGGTGGAGGCGAAGATAACGTAAACGACAACATGGGGAACCAGTTACAGCTCCTTCCAGGTACCAATAAATTCACCGGTAGTGTCGTCGGTCGACTCGGTGTTTCGCAGGAAGACAGTGTATCTCTTCACCCAGCTAACAGCTAACGGTAGCTAGTATTTCTCCACAACAGGCCATTGTCAGTGTTCCCTTCATGTTTGGGTCATGTTCTGAACCGCTGCTTTAGTTTCCCTTTTACTTTTGACACTTTTCAGGCTCATGACGTTGCAGGTGCAGGTTGGCTTGAACCCACTGTTTGTTAGCTAAATTGCATTTTCTTGCTGTGTCATGATAGACAATGAAGAGGAAGAGGGGGATGACATGGAGACTGAAGACCGAGACAACGAAGAGGCAGAGAAGCCAAGCATCATCACCTTTGACCCAAGTCTGCCCACTTCACATGCTGTAAGTGACACCACAAATTTTCTTCTTTATAAACCATGTAAATGATATTGTGGGTCCTTTAATCTTACTTACAATCAAGTCAAATTACTTAACCTTCTCTTAGATGTTTTGATTCCCCTATATTGTGTTTTTAGTTGTCACACATCTGTTCTCTTGGTCTCTGCAGCTGTCGTCCACTTGTTATTAAGTGTTGACTCTGACCCTTGCTTTGGCAGTACCTGGGTTCAGACATGGAGGAATTTCATGGCCGCACAGTCCACGACGATGACAGCTGTCAGACTATTCCTGTGCTGCCACACACGGCTGTGATGCTGGTGCCAGGTCAGACGTTGCCTCTTCAACTTTTCAGGCCACAGGAGGTCAGCATGATGAGGAGTGTCATACAGAGAGACCGAACCTTTGCTGTGTTGGCAAGCAGGTACAAGGAAATGAGAATTTCTGTGTAGAAAACGTTTCTTTCATTCATGTCTTAATAACTTAACTGAACTGTAGGAGCTCTTTTTCCTCCACCTCATCTGTGAGACATAATACAAACTGGAAGTGTAGAGGTCTAAAGCTCTGTTTGCTCACCACTTTTTGAAATAAAGGGACTGGAATCTTCAAAGCTCTGGCTGTAACATTGTGAACCCCTTTACTTAATTGCTGCAGATTACTTCATTTGATTTTCATGTTCCTAGTGATACAGGTGAGCCTGAGGCAGAATTTGGGACAACTGCTGAAATCTATGCATATCGGGAGGAGCAGGAGTATGGCATCGAAACAGTCAAAGTGAAAGCTGTAGGGAGGCAGAGGTTCAAAGTCCATGAGATAAGAACTCAAGCAGACGGGTAAGTCGAGATGACCTCATAGCTCATGAATAAAAGGTCAGTGGTTGTTGCTTTTGCACCTTTGAAGAAGGTTGAAAGAAGACATGCATGTTACGTGTGTGTGTGTGTGTGTGTGTGTGTGTGTGTGTGTGTGTGTGTGTGTGTGTGTGTGTGTGTGTGTGTGTGTGTAAAATCTAATTTTGAGTGTATTTACTCAAAGAGATGTCAGGTCTTGGATTTCTTGGATCCAATTATGTTTCAAGTTGTACTACCACAGTTGCCAGCCAGAGGGCAGACACATTTGTTTTCACAGATGCCTTTCAAATTTTACCTGAAGTCTTCACCAAGTGCATTGAGAAGTTTGATTCCTATTCCTCATAAATACAGGATTTTGTACTTTGAAGTTTTTTCTTTTTTTAAAGATGATCTTAACAGTAGGGCAGCACGGTGGTGCAGTGGTCAGCACTATCGCTTCACAGCAAGAAGGTTCTGGGTTCAAGTCCCGGCTCGCCTACGGGATCTTTCTGTGTGGAGTCTGCATGTTCTCTCTGTACCTGTGTGGGTTCTCTCTGGTACTCCAGCTTCCTCACACAGTCCAAAGACATCAAGAGAGGACGAGGCTGATCGATACTCTAAATTGACTGTAGGTGTGACTGTGAGTGTGAATGGTTGTCTGTCTCTATGTGTTGGTCCTGAGATGGACTGGTGACCTGTCCAGGGTGAACCCGCCTCTCGCCCGAAGGCTGCTGTGATAGGCTCCAGCCTCCAGACATGAAAGGGTGTTTTTAACCATCAGTGTTTTCTGCTTCCTGTTGTTGTTGGATGAGGCTATTGTGAAGAAAGAGTATCCAATTAAATGTTGTGGTCCCAGTGGAGACGATGGCTACTAATGTTCCCACGAATGAGGAAATCAACTGCACATAAAAAAATAGCCATACCTCCTTCCCACAATAGTGATGCTTATGTAATTAATCCAGTCTGTGACAGATTTCTGACATTTCTAAATGCTGGAAGCAGAATTTGTATTTCACTAAAATGACACAAAAAAAAGATTAAGAAAGTCAGTTGCAACATGTTTTTGGAGGGTGAGTATCACTATGAATGCACAAGAATAGTATCAATATTAATCAACCAATCAAACTTTATTTATAAGGTGGGTTTCATCAAGCTGTGTTGTAGCACAGTGTTTGAAAAGAATCGAGCACAGAGATGCATCTAAATATCATTCACAGAATGATGCCATGTGCGCCAAGCTTTTTGATACTATTCGTGCAACAAACAACAGTCGTCTGTGCAGTAGTCTAATGTTAGTTGTGCTATTTTAGATGTAGAAGCTCTAACACGTCATACAGTCATCTCTAAAGGTGGATCTTGATGACATCATTGAGCAAGCACACCATCTGCTTGTCTGGCTTTCTTTTGCTCCATTAAAAACGTCATCATGTCCCTCTTTCTCTTCCTCTTAGGATCCGACAAGCTAAAGTACAGATCCTTCCAGAACGCATCCTTCCAGATCCCCTGTCTGCTGTGCAGCTTACACCCCTCTCTAGGCTCCATATGCACCCTTCCTCCAAACCCCCTTCTCAGAGCTGCAAACAGGCGCAGTGCTGGTGGAATAACTACCAGCAGGTCAGACACAAGAAAATCTTCTGCTATTTCAAATATTAATGAGGAAAAAAGAAGATCAGATATGGAGACAAAGGTTCTGGTGTCCACATACTTTTGTTCATGGTTGGTTATCTGTGTTGCTGGAAAGAAAATAAAGTGTGTGTATGGATGCAGTGGTGTTTAAAGAGAACATCTTTGGAGTGTAGATATAACTATTGGCCCACCTGTTGTTCACCACAGAGGAAGTTTCATTGTGCCAGTCTGACACCTTGGCCACCTTGGGTCTACGCACTCTACGACTCTGTAAGCACAGTCACACAGTCTCAGCACTGGAAGTTCCTGGGTACATAAACAGCACCAGATGTTAATGTAAACCATTTCTACTCTGCTTCCTGTGTTATAACCCGCAGGAGTCGCTCATGAACAGAGTGAAGAAACAACTCCACGAATGGGATGAGAATCTGAAAGATGACTCTCTGCCTACAAATGCCGTAGGTCAGCTTCTGCTCCACTTACAAGAGATGGATCACAGACATGCAGACGCAACCGCACGCTTGTCTCTTTGTTTTTGTTCTTTGTGCTCTTGTCCTGACTCTAATCCCTCCCTCCTTTCCCTCGCTCTGGTTTCTGTCAGACTTTTCCTACAGAGTGGCAGCCTGTCTGCCCATAGATGATGCTGTGCGGCTCCAGCTTCTGAAGATCGGCAGTGCCATCCAGAGACTTCGCTGTGAGCTGGATATTATGGACCGGGTAAGGACTCACCATTACTCACTCTACCCACCCTGACCTCTCCCCTGTCCTTGTACTTAGTTTCAGCCATAATTTCTCTTATGGTGTGATAAGATCAGCTGTCTTCCCTTGTGTTGCACTTGCTATGATTCTTTTCCCCACATGTTCTTTGGTATATTTGGCTAAGCCTGTCAGGTGCTAACAGATGTCTTGTTATTTTGAAATGTCATACCAGCCAGGCATATCGGAAAGCGTCTGGCAGTTGTTAGTCTGGAATAGTTAAGTCATCAAAATGTAATTCGACTTGCTGTTTGTCATGCTAACCTGAGTTGTTTTTTTTTTTTTAAGGATCTGTCATTCAGCAACTTTTTTATTCATTGATATTAAAGCTTCAGTTATTTTTTTTCTCTCCAAAGTGTGACATCAGCAGCAGAATGTAAATTAATTCTCCAGCAGTCGTATCTGTGGTACTGGTGTCTGAAAGGATAGATTTCATCTGAGATAGAGGTGGAGCTCAGACTAGATTTCCTCACCTCACCACTAACATCCACACTTCCATGTAAACAAAGCGGTCTGGCCTCCGTCCTCCAAGTTGGCCTCTGTCCTATGCCTGTCGTGGCATTCGCTGGTTGTTTTGCTATTCCTGTTTCTGAAAATATTCCTAAAATGCCATCAGGATGAATCCAATTTAAATTTGTTTGACTAGTTTTGAAAGTATATAAAATGTCCATCGGGTTTTGTATTTCTATCTTTTATTTTTGTGTCTTTTCATGGAATGTTAAAGGACTTAAAGGACAATCAGCTTCTGGTCAGTTATTGCCAAGGAGCTGTGTAAAATGTGAATTCAGCAGGTCTGACTAGTAACTACTAGTAAGTTACCAGTAAGTAATCGTCCTCTCTTAGAAAAGCAGCCTTGTTTAGTAGTAGCAGTCAGGAAAATAATTCTCATTATATGTCCAATCATAAAATTGCAATGTCTGGTAATTTAGATCATAAATTTAGATAATAATCCACCTAAAGAGGATCTGTTATGTGTGTGTGTTTTTAGCTCTATATTTTTCTGCTGGGAATCAGCAAATGGCTTTTTGTGATTCACTGTTCCAGAAAGTTATTTTGAACCTTTACCTGGCCTTTGATGAAGCCTCTCAGTTCATCCTTAATCCGAAACAAGCAATTTAACTCCTGTCTTTTCAAGGCCTCCCTCTATAAAATCACAGTTTCCTCAAATTGGCCGACTTCAAGGAGCAGCACTCAGGGCCATTAGCCCCGACTCCTCCTCTCACTGGTGTGGAAGGTGTGGAAGGTTTCGAAGCAAACTGTAAACCTGCTAGATATCATGAAACAAAACCTTAAAAGAGCCGTCCTGATTGCAAGAACTACGAGACAAAGGAAATATAAGATAAAGGAAAAGGTGGCGTGTCCACCCTGATTTTAAAAACATGAAGTGCAAGTGTTTGGTCTGTTTGAGATGAGGGTGAAACTCAACTTACCAGTTGATTCACAGTCCAACACTCACCAGCTGTCACCAGCTTTAGTTAGGAACTGAAAGAATGAGATTACTGCGTGACCTTCCTGAGGGTGGATGGTCTACCTACACCTTCGCACTGCTAGAGTACAGAACGCACCACAGCTCATGTGCATTCACGCACTCTGTCATCATCACCTTGCTCGTTTTGTGGACCTGTTGCAGAGTTTCTGTGCAACAGTGGTTACAGTCATTATATTCACCATCGCTGTGTAACAAGATCCAGAGGAATGTCTGAGTGGAATCATGGCTCCTTCATCCTGCAGCACCTCACTGTCACCTCATGAGGAACAAACTGGTATCACAAGACAAGCTTCAGAGGTGTTGGCTTGTTCAAGGTGAACTGATTCTTACAATGACATCTTTTGATGGGGTCTCTGAAGACCTGAGGTCACATCACCAAACCAGGTTCCCTCACAAACAAGATATGCCAGATTATTGTAAATTCCTCAGTGAGCTTCAGCAATCAGACCTGTTTGCAATTTGCCATGTGAGTGTTTTTGTTGTTGTTGTTTTTTTCATTGTTTGGTCATCTGTCATCCTCAGTGCACATCATTGTGCTGTAAGCAGTGCCAGGACACAGAAATCACCACAAAAAATGAGATCTTCAGGTGAGAACTCTTTTTCTCTCTCTCTCTCCTGTTTCTCCTGTTTTTAATGAGCATGTCAGAAAAAAAATTGAGAGGCTTCACTTTTGTTTAAAGGAGAAATATTTCACTTGACGTTGCAACTTCTTCCAGTCATCAGGAAGCCTGAACAATGAACTGAAATGTCTGGAGGCTGCATAGATTTGGGGCAGCGGTTCCACAGAGGCAACGTTCACACTGGGAGATTTGTATTGCATTGATTGTTATCAAAACTAGCACTTAATGGAGCTTTATAATTTTACCGTTTCAAAAAGGTCTTTCTTTTGAGGAGTAGGTCTTAAGATTAATGTTAAAACAATGAACACTTTATGTCTTTATAGTTCACTCTGCACTAGTTCAACTGCAGTAGGGCTGCATGTATACTCACTGCTTTTATGACTGTAATTTCCCTGGGGCTGTGTGCAGGCTCATTATTTAAAACATGGTCAACTCTGATTTGATTATTACATCATAAACTGGCCCTGCGCTTCACCTCCATAATCACACGCGGTGAGAAAATCACATTACATAACAAGCATGGCTGATATGGTTTTTCAGATGTGACACAGAAAACCGACAACACAAATGGCTTTTTTAGCTTCTGACATCTTGCAGAAAGCGTCATGTAGTTGGGTGCCACCCTAAAATTCACTTGAATTGTAACGATCCTTTTGTTGTACTATTGTAGTATTATTTCTGTACATATACTGGATTAAAACTTCTTAAAGTATCTTTCTACCCAGCTGGCCACATGATTTGGTGTTTGGTAAGAAACAAAACCAATTTTAGAGCATATGGTCCAGTCCCTGTCACTCAAACACTTCTCTCAATTGGACATCAAGACTGTCGGGTGGGTTTGAACAACGCTTGGCTGTCCATCAGGAGTTTGTTGTGATGGAAGCACTGGTGGAGTCAGGAAAGCTGCAGATATTAAATTTGCCTTTCAATACAAAAATAAGGTATATTTTTGATTTCATAATTGCTGCTGACGTTATATTCCACGTGTCTCTCGTTGCAGCTTGTCTCTCTATGGGCCCATGGCTGTGTATGTCAACCCTCACGGTTACGTCCATGAAACCCTGACGGTTTACAAAGCCAACAACCTTAATCTAGCTGGCCGGCCATCCACTCTGCACAGCTGGTTTCCAGGGTAATGGACCTAACACACACTCTTTTGTCTGACCAGTGTATAACCAAACACGCATTGTGTAACTTTCCTGCTTCACTGCTTATGAAAATGCGACATACCTCTGACAAGGCAAAAGAGATTTTAAGCATGCTTCAATACTACACACTGACCTCACCTGAAATTAAAAGCCTTAAGACTAATTTATAATCCTGCTACATAATTACAAACGTTTTCAGCTTTCTTTACAAATATTAACAGCGTACAAACAGAGGGCCTGTCTCTTTCAGATCAAGCGTTGAGCCTAAATGAGCCTTTAATCTATAGCATCAAATCAATATGTATTTCTTTCACTTTTCTAATTGCCTCATCTGAGATCATTGTAAAACACCTGATGTGTGTAGAGAGCAACAGTTAAAAGTATTCTCATTCAACTTCAGGCTCTTAATGCAGCTCTGAAAAGTTTCATCGATTTATTCTATAAGGATGTCCACGGCTGTAGATTCACAGATTGAACAGATTCTAACTGGGTCATTGAAAAAATATGAAAGAACACACCACCACCCGTTGATCCATGTGTTCAGAATTTATCCATCATAAGTCCAATCATGGTCAAATACTTGTCTGTCCCCTCGATCAGAGACGTTTACCTCCAGTCATACTGATGTGAAGCCAAACAAACCAGAGCCGCTGTCCTCCACGGAGGAGCAAGTCCAACCTTCTCAGACTCATGTTGTTGTGTTCAGTAGTCAAAAGATCAGTTCTTATTGTGTAACCATTTGAAAATGTAAACCTCCTCTTCTCAGGTACGCCTGGACAATTGCTCAGTGCCGAACCTGTGGCTCTCACATGGGTTGGAAGTTCACAGCCACCAAGAAGGACTTGTCTCCACCTCGTTTCTGGGGTCTGACTCGTTCAGCCATGCTCCCGCGTATCCCTCAAGGTGAGGGGGACGAGGGGAGACAGGGCTCACGCCTCTTCTGCCTGTGACGTCAGACCGTCGTTTCTCCTTGTTTAAAACCCTGCGACCCTCCTGAGCCTTTATCTCCAGCCACTCTGTGACTGCATTGACTTTAAGTAATTGATCGATTAGTCTTCACACCCGCCTATCACCCCTGGCCGCAGATTTATCATATTAGCGGAAAGGTCATCTGGCCATTACATGGCTGCTCCAAAGGTAAATGACAGCATGGAGGTGGCAATTGCTCCTAAAGGTTCCTAAAGGCTGTGGATGCAGGAATGAGACGCCTTTGAGACGTGCTTTGTGATTAAAGAGAAAAAAAAAACCCAGAGTGGACGGACTGATTCTGTGATGGTCGTGTGGTTATGCACACCCCCGTCCAGCTGTTTTTAACAGCTGCAGACACAGGAACGTAAAAGCGGTGCTTAATGCAGATTGCTTTATATCCCCTCCTCTCCTCCATACGCTGGAGAGTGTGAGTGCATGCAGGTGAGATGGTTACTATCGGCAACCAGGCGACTTTAGCCACTTTAATCGGTCATAAATTCACTTAGCATTCAGATCTTGCGTGGACATGTTTCCTGATGTTGTTTCAGCTGCTGTAGGTCAGTGCAGGAGAAGTTTTGGTGAAAGTGCACTCGTCCATCTGTGACGGGGGCTGTTTTGAAGCTAAATTGGATGTATTTTTGTAAGCAAGAATATGAGAATGAATATGCATAATCAACCATGTGTGGAAGTAATGTGCTTTTTATTATCATGTCAGTTTTTGTGTAATAAACAAAAAGCTGCGATATGGGGATGATATTAGCGAATGTATTTGACTGTTTTGCACTCAAGGAAGGTTCGTTGTCCTGTCAGACGATGGGATTTATGAAATTGAAGGATTAACTTTGGTTGGACGAGAGAGAATTTGGAAATGAGCCTAATGGCAGTATTTTCTAAAGGTCAAAGCTAATCGGGACAGTCTGGGAGTGGAGCATTTACTCATTTACTCCTGGTCATTTCATTTGTTGTATTGTAGCATCAGTGACCTTGTAATAAAGTAGTGAATCACAGCCAAAAAAGTTAAGATTGTAAATAGCAATGTCAGATTTTTAAGTTTTTAGGACTTTCTCTTTTGTTTCAGGTGTTGCAATTTTCAAGATTTCAAATTTTTGACGCTTTTGTTGTAATCTTTGACTGAAACGGAATCTGATGTTATCCCATAACGGAACCAGAGGCATTGAAGTGACAATTAATAAGATATTATCGCGAATGTGAGACACTGGTCTTTCTGCATATAGTTTGACAACTTGGGAGGTAAGTCAGAGATGATAAAGGGGGGGATTCAAATCTCCAGGTGAAAATCCGTAAACGGCCGTAGGGAGAGGAACGGCTGTTCAGTGTGAAAAAACATTTTTTGGAGAAGTGCCTCCTGAAACTCTTTATGATAATTATAATGTTTAATAACAGCCAACTAACTTTGTGATGACCTTTAACATCTTATCAGTAGACAACCAAGTTGTAACTCCAGATACTAAAAGCTAAAACAAAAGAATAGTTGTTTTCTCAGACTGGTGACAGGTGGAGTTGTTGCCAAAGATGGAACACAAGTCTGGCAGCTCTACACTCTCATGGCGCCTACTTCTAGCGTGCTACTGCTAGTGTGTAACCTCATAAAGATAAGCAATACATGATACAAAATCCTCACTAAACACCTTTCTTCCATTGTGTCCACATTGTGGAACTATTTCTTTAACAAAGAGCACCTTTTTCTTGAAAAATGTGCACTTAATCTTTTTTAAGACCACAGACCAAAGCAGAGCTGTGGGCCAGATGCATTATATATATATTTTTAGCTCCTACATCCATTTCTTTAATGGGATTTTTCAGCGGCGGCACGGTGGTGCAGTGGTCAGCACTGTCGCCTCACAGCAAGAAGGTTCCGGGTTCGAGTCCCGTCTCCATCACGGGATCTTTCTGTGTGAGTCTCCATGTTCTCCCTGTTCCTGTGTGGGTTCTCTCTGGTACTCCAGCTTCTTCCCACAGTCCAAAGACATCAAGAGAGGACGAGGCTGATTGATACTCTAAATTGACTGTAGGTGTGACTGTGAGTGTGAATGGTTGTCTGTCTCTATGTGTTGGCCCTGTGATGGACTGGTGACCTGTCCAGGGTGAACCCGCCTCTCACCCGAAAGCTGCTGGGATAGACTCCACCCCCCCCCCCCCCCCCCACAACCCTTAAGAGGATAAGCGGAAGACAATGGACGGATGGATGGGATAGTTCAGGAGCAGCTTGAGGAACATCTACCAGGACCCAGGGATAAACTGCAAGATGTTTGGTGGTCATCGATTCAGTAGTTCTAGTTTCACGAAAAGAAGTTCTCCCCTTAGGAATATCCATCCATCCAAACATGGAAACATGGAAATGGTAACAACAGCTGAAGAAGGAAGCTTCTGGTTGGCAAAGGAGGCAGGGAGAGCGGGCCAGCTTAATGGGAGGACTGGATGGCAGACTGGTTCATGGGAGGAGAGCGCAGGCCGGTTTAACAGCAGGGGTAAAAGGTGGGGTAGGGGGGCGATCCAGGTGGCGGTTGGCGCAGTGTGATGGGGCTCCGATGGATCTGTGGAAACAGAGAGTGCAAGACACCAAGGCCAAACTACAAAGTGCAACAGAGAATGATAATGACAGTTCAAAAAGGAGAGGAGAGGAGAGAGTTCCATGTAACCAGATGTGTCCCCCAGCAGTCTAAGCCTACAGGAAGCCAGTGGAGAGAAGTATAGAGAGTCACCTTGATGATTTAGAATCTTCACCCATGTGTGATAACTGTCTCAAACTCACGGACCGTAATAGAGACGCTTCCTTAGGAAAACCTTGGACTTTCTTCTTTACATCATTCAGAGTAGCTTGGTGTAAAATCAGGATGCAGGGACACTAAAGTCATCTATTTGAGAGTTCAGGCTCCTGTGTGTGTGTGTGTGTGTGTGTGTGTGTGTGTGTGTGTGTGTGTGTGTGTGTGTGTGTGTGTGTGTGTGTGTGTGTGTGTGTGTGTGTGTGTGTGTGTGTGTGTGTGTGTGGCAGGCAGGTAAAAGTTTTTCCAATATTGTTCCAGAAATTGCTGTTGACATAGTCCATTAATCCCTTGTGCAGAATATTCACATGTGCTGGCAGGGTCATTTGTATTCCAGCGTGAAAGAGTTTAATCAGGCTCTGTAGGTGGGATAAGAGGCGCATGTGTGCCTCCCTGGTGACTCAAATGTGCATTTCCCTCAGAATTGAGTATTATATCCAAGAAGTAAATTGGCTTCAGCGTGCATGACAACATGCCCCCTGATATAATAAGAAAAGGAAATGTTAACATTACAGACTTATTAACATGTTTGGAGGAGTTTAGTGTTGAAATTATTGAAGTTCAGAGAGTGTCTGACCCATTGTTGCTTGATCCTTCTCTCCACAGCAACTTGAATCTTGCTTGACACTTGAAGGTTATGACTTTAGAGTCGCACCACGAATACTTAAAACCGGTCCTGCCTAAGGTTGCCTCAGTATGAGATTTTCACTGGAATCGTCCCTGAGAATATCACTTTATATATTACATCATTATTATCAGTTACAATGAATCTGGGAGGAATAAGCAGACGTTTTTTGTGATATGATAATATTAAAAAGGCTCCCATTTAAAATAAGCTTGCAGGGATCAAATTTGGTTGCATTTTCTTCAATATCATCAAATCAGCAAGAGTTCACAGTTTGTTAGCCATCAAAGCTAATGGGAAAAATGATGGTTTTTTTTAGCCATGCTAATGCCTGAGCGCTAACTCTCATGATAATGCAAACATGCTAATGTTTACTATGTTAACCAATCATGATGGTATCCTAACATTTGCTTAGCACTAGCAACTTAATCTGCGTGGAGCACCGTTGTGCCACCACCATGTGTATCTGTCACCTTGAACTTTAACCAACAAAATTGTTCTCCATTAATCTTTGATTCCTTGTGGATGTTTGGGGAAAATTTGAGGAAATCCCCTCCAGGTGTTCCTGCGATAGGACGCTAACAAAAACAGGAAAATGAAAACCAAATTCCCTCCTGCAGTAATGCAAACCAAAAAAAAAAAATCTTATGATGGAAATTGAAGAAATGGTAGGGGATCACTCAAAATAATGTAAGTCATTTTCAGAGGAACTTCAACAATTGAAATAATTTATGGCATTGTGTAAAGTAATTGCCTGGATATTTCACTCAAAACCATGAATGCTAATCTGCTGGTGGCACGAGAGAAAAGGTCACATCAGTAAGACTTATCCTCTAAAAGGAGACATGAATGTCTGTTCATGGTAATCAATTGTTGCAATAATTTAGTCTCAGCCAAAGTTCTGGAGTGACCTACCAACATTGCCAGCTTTCGAAAAATGTTTTATTTTACATGACAAGCACCAGAAATGCAAACAGCACCTCATGTGTGTACAACCAAGCACATAATAGACCTTTTAGTGACATCACTGCATCTTATCGTTTAGTTACTTATCCATTAGGTGCTTGTTAATATTTTTAACCCCGCAAAGGGACAATGTGATCTAACGGTTATGCTTCATGCATTTAAACACAAGAGCTGAACTTGGAATTTCATGTTTTTTACGTAAAAGAGAAATCCTACAAGTGTTCGTAATGATTTGCTGATGTTGTAGCATCTTAAGTTCCATAGCAAAGCGCACTGCTGAGGGAGATTTGGGGATGCAGGTAAGTGAACTGTGATTTTCTCACCAGTGTATACTTAAGGTCAATAATTCCCCTTTTTATGTGAAGTAAGACCAGTTAAGCCCATCTGAGCACGGTTGTGTGTTTCAGTAATGCAGGCTCACATTAGCGCTCATTATTTGCAGTTATAGTCATGTTGTATCGAGCGCCTGAAGCAAGTTTCATACAATTATTTGGCAGTTATAGAATGTGCCAGCGAGAATTGATGGTGTTTAATGATAATATAGTGCTTTTGTGCAACTAGTTTTTAGAAATAATTTTGTTCTAGGGAACATCTAAAGTGCACAGACACAAAGGTGATGCAACTACAGCGACATAAACCTGAGTTTATGGTCAGGTCAGTGGCTGAGGGGTTCATCAGTGAGGAGAAAAACACTGAAAAGGTGATCAGATTGCTGTTTCACATTTATGTTGCTCTTGAGAGAAGATGTGTTGAAAGTATGTGCTCTGTGTATGCATTTTAGTTTAAAATGTTCAAAGATGAACTAAAACAACATTAGAATGTGAGAAAAATCCAACGTCACGTAATTCTGACGTCCTATTCTGTTGCAAATATACGTTACAAACCAGCTTGCCGCCTCTCCTAGAAGCACTTTGTACCTCAAGAGGCAATAGTAACTTCGTGTGGCATGGAACCAATCTCCACGATTCTGAAGCTGTTGCGGAAAAAAAAATCCCGGATGTGATCGGCGTGCCAGCTGCGGTGCTGTGTGTCTTCATCATCAGCCAACGAGTGCCATTTGCCTGATGATGAAGACGTACGGCGCCACAGCCGGAGCGCTGATCACGTCCATGAATATTTTTCTTTTTTGACCATCCACCGCTAATCAGAGGTTTGACGTCCAACCAAAAGATACTGAGAAGCATGTGACATGACTTACATTTTTACTTTGTATTACGCAGTAGGAATTTCAATTCTACTTCACAAATACAAAAACTATGACATTCCGTCAACCTGTGTTCAGTCCTGCGTGGTTCTTCATCCAACAGATATCATCATGATTTTTTCCTCAGATTTTATTTACAAGAACCTTCTTCTTGAAGACCAAACATTTACGATAACAGTCATATTTTTTCTTATTTACAAGAGGTCAGCCCTTTAATGGCTTTGCAACAAGAACCAGATAAACTTAAGACAACAACCCAGGAGCTGATCAGTTTGGAATGGGGTTACCCATAATCATAAAGGTGCTACAAACTTTGCAGCACCTCTTGACATATCACCACCATCATTATACAGAGTTATAACCAATTATAGGTTGTACAGCTGATTTATCAGGCTTGGTAGGCCTTCAGTGGCTCCTACATCCTGACCCCTGTTCAGTAAATGATGTACATCAGAGACAGCAATGGCGCATGCTTTAATTACATGTATATATACATTTTAAGAAAGCACAATGGAGATTTAGGATGCAGAAAATAAAACCACAGTATAGACATCCTGGTCTCCAAAGGTTCTGCTTACAAATGGTGTTTTTACCAGATGGCCAGTGCTGCAGGATCTCCCCACGCACAGCCAGGATCAGCGATCCAAACGTCTGAGGGGGTGATCACACCTGATCATCAGATATTGAGGTTACTTTGATGATTAGAAGTAATCAAGATGCTTTAGCTGTAGCTCCCTCAGTCTATGGACCATACAAGGGTGTAGAAATGAGTTCTAAAACTTGGGAATAAGTTTGCAATGTCCAATTCACTCAAGCTGTGTTTCCTGAGCTTTTGTCTGGCGCGTAGCTTATTCTCACGCTAACTTCCAGGTTGGCATACACAATAATGGCACTTTACAAGGACATGAGGGCCAATGAAATAAAAACCTGACTTATGTCCCTCCTCACAGGTTTGCTGCCTTCCACTCTCTTTGTATCAAGGTGCAGTTGCAGGACAAATATCCCACAGACCATTTTCACAGTAGCCGTTATATTATTGCAGGGTAAACACCAGAGTAACTGATAGAATTAATTATGTTACAGTCATTCAGTCCACATGCGCAATACAAGACCCAGCTTGGTTAAAGAGGACCATAATTCTTTTCATAAGTTACAGCTTTGTTTACAATGAAATGTTAAAATGGCTGCTGAGAAAAGGGCCTATGTTTCTAGAAACTCAGCTGGAGTGGTTATGAGTTAGTGGGGAAAGGGTTGTTTGCTTCTAAAAAGGTATTTTAAGGTTTTTTTATGTTACACTTTACAAAAACGTGGAAACTGAAAAGCTGTCATAATTAGGCGTAACCCATATTGATAAAATTCGTGAGTATGGATGTAATTTTACTTTGTGAACTATATGTTGTCTTAGGGTTTTAAAAGTAGCTGCTAGGTGGCATCGGCTGGAGTGGCCGTTTAACAACCGAAAGGTCGCTGGTTCGATCCTCAGTTCCCCCCGTGACCATGTCGAAGTGTCCTTGAGCAAGATACTGAACCCCTAATTGCTCCTGATGACCCTGTGACGGACTGGCGAACCACCCAGGGTGAACCCCGCCTTTCGCCCGATGTCAGTTGTGATAGCCCCCCACCCTCAACGGAGAAGCGAAAATAGATGGAGGGAGGGATGGATGAAAAGCAGCTCACTCTCTAATGAGGGTCAGTGAAATGGTAGGATTCAGTTTGGCTCATCTAGCTCGAGCCCTGACTCATGTCTGACAGGTGTGAGCACAGCAAATCCAGGTTATTTAAAATGTGATGACACGATGTGAAAGCTGCCCAGTCAAACAATGTCGTGATGGGGTCCAGAGTCCGTTTATTGGCGCTTTGCCAAGGAGAACTGGCAATGCGGTTAAACAAAACTGCCACCTTTGTTTTTGTCACCGTGCTTGTGGAGCGCACAGCCTCCACGACCTGCTGTTTTTTAATGTCAGGCCGAGATCGTGTCCTGTGACAACCTAGTCTGACGGCAGCACTCACAAATTCAATCTACTGCAGCTCATAGACGCAGACAATGGATCCACTTTGCGCTACTTTTTAACTTGAGCCCCTCATTTGGATTCAGAAACGGTTTTGAAGCTCATGTAAAATGCGCTGACCAGCGTCGCCTCCTCATGCAACGAATCCTTCCCATCCAGGTGGCGCTGGCACAGAAGCCTCAGCAGCCTCCTGGGAAACTGGCCACTGAACAGGAGGTAGATGCAGGGGTTCGCACAGCTGTTCAGGCTGGCCAGCAGCATCAGGATGGTGAAAGTCGCGGCTGGAATGCAAAGACAAGAGATGGATGTGCAAAGACAGCGTCACTTACCTCTCATCACTGGTTTACAGTTCGTGAGTGGATCTGAATTAACGAAACCGAAGCAAACTTTAGTTTTGGTGACCAAGTGACCAGTGACTTACTTTCTTTTGGCGCATGTGTGTCCCAGGCGGACCAAAGCTGGACGGTGAAGAAGGGGGACCAGCAGACGATGTAAGCCAGCACGATAACCACAGTCATCTTCA
This sequence comes from Aulostomus chinensis, assembly GCF_037954235.1. Lineage (NCBI taxonomy): Eukaryota > Metazoa > Chordata > Actinopteri > Syngnathiformes > Aulostomidae > Aulostomus > Aulostomus chinensis. Next base: position 17,814,898 of record NC_141322.1, read on the forward strand.
GGTTCTTGACCCTGGCCTTGGACATGCCGGCCACACCGTTGGCTCTGGACGGCAGCGGGACAGCCACGCCGGCTTGCTGGTGCGTTTTTTGGTACAGGTTGCTCTGGATGGCTCGGCAGATGCGCACCTGGCAAATGACAACTGTTATAACGGGTAGAACAAAAATGATCAATGTGGTCCAGGTAATGTAGGTCTTCAGCCCCCATGGATGGATAAACTTGGCCCAGCAGTCAAACACACCGGGAGCCACCTCGACCTGGGAGAAAATAAAGATCTGGGGCAGGCTGCCTAACAGAGAAATCCCCCACGCAACACATACGGGGATGTTCAGTCTAGTGCGCGTCCGCTGGAACTTCACCATCGGGTTGCACACAGCTTGGTATCTGTCCACCGTCATCACCACGATCATGTAAGTGGATGAAAACATCCCGAGAACTTGCAAGTATTTGACCAAGCGGCACAACAGGTCTGGTCCGATGAATCTGTCCGTGATGTCCCACATGAGCTGCGGGCACACTTGGAAGAAGGCGACCACCAGATCCGCCAGGCACAGGTTGAAGACGAAGACGCGCATCCTGGTCATCTGTTTGCGCTGTCTCCAGAGGAGGAGCAGCAGGCTGGTGTTGAGGATGGCCGCGCTGACGAAGATGATACCGAGCAGGGTGATCTCCACCTTGGCCAGGTCCTCATCTCTGCCCACATCCATGAAATCACTGTCATTGAGGGGACGCATGGTGTCTTGTATGGTGAATGAGCTGAGTGGCAGCCTGCAGGGAATCAAAGAAAGCTGCAAAAGTACTCTCAAACATTCACCTATCGCACTAAAACTGTTCACATTTGGAAAGCATTACAGTACTCAATTTTCCCAGTCACTTACCTTCAACCACCATATGTTTACGATGACGTATGCAGCTGGTGTGTTGGTCGAGTTCAGGTTGGGACTGGTCTCTGTAGAGGCGGGTGATCTATGTCGGGAGGGGTTTACAGCTGCATACGAGGATGTCTCTGGGAGGAGCTTCCGTTCAGGTTCTATGGATGATTATTTTCATCATGTGGAGAAAATAAATGCCCTTTACAGTATATGGGCTCATTCTGTTTGTGTGTCACAAAGGAGGAACTTACCGAGGCCTGCTGGACGTGACACTGCTTTATTGTTGAGGACCTGGCCTTGGTTTGTGAATAGTAATTATGTCTAATAATAATAATATCACCATCATCATCATCAGAATTATTGGCCAATTTAATTGATCACTTAAAATAATTTCACATGCACTCTTCATGAATTGACACTCCATGTTCATTAGAGTTTGACTTTATCACTCAATTTAATAAAAAAAGTGTCCCTCACTCATTCAATATGAAGCTGAATTGCCTCTGTCTCAACCTCCTGCCTCTACGCCAGGGGTGGGCAACCATGTGCCATGGAGGGTCGTGTGTACGCAGGTTTTCCTTCCAACCAGACACTTTAACAGGTGACTTCACTGATTAACACACCTTCAGCCACAGAAGAGTGTTAATCAGTGGAATCACCTGTTCAAGTGTTTGGTTGGAAGGAAAACCTGCGTACACACGACCCTCCATGGCACATGGTTCCCTACCCCTGCTCTACGCTATCCCTCCAATGTAGATGAACACATTTAAAGAAGATCCCCCTGCCTCGTCATCTTCTTAAAATAATTGCTTTAGTCATTTTTGACTTCTTCTTTTTTTTACCTACATCAACTCCTTGTGATGTTTTGTCTCCATTTGTTTGTATTTTCTGAAAAACCTTACAAAAATGACTTAGGTGATGAGTTTAAGAAGGCAATTTAAGATTAATTGTTTAAAATGATGAGAGAGTTTGAACTTCAGCATATAGACCCAACAAATAAAATATGATCCAATGTCAAAATCACTGTCGAAGAATTTTAGGCTTTGTCCTTGACCTGTCCTTTACAGCTTTGTACTGATCAGTGTATGAAGGTAAAGTTGGTGTTTTGATCTCAAAATATGCCTGTCCTAATATCAAACTTTTTTTTAGTAGTAGTAGTATTAATAAATCTGAAAAAGATAAATGTTATCCATCTCATTAATGTGCAATGAATTTGCAAAGTGGAGTGAAATGGAATGTGTGTAACCAGCATTAAAGACCAATACCACCATTGTGCATGTTGAAGTGTGAACCAGATGCCAGTGGATTATTTACTATATCAAAATATATGTTATATAATCCAAAAGTTATCATCTGTTTATAAATAACAGTCATCGTGATCCCGCACCCTGTCAAACGAGTGTGCACCTCCAGAGAGCTTCTTTGCACTCTGGTGAGACACGCCCTCTGAGACCCACGTGTCGTCACACTTCTCTCCACCAATCAAATCACAGAATAGCCGGACGTGCCATATCTTTGCTTAAAATCGGAAATGTGGATGTAAACAACATAGTTGTGAAGAAGTGAGGAAAAGATTTCTTCTTTTTACGTTTTATCAACGCCGGAACTTGGCTGGACGATTAAGAATTAAAACTATTAGCGTTTCAATGATACCTGTGAGTCGACAACAACTAGCTAGAATCAGCTAACTGGCTACACGTAGTGGAGAACAGTTTAGCTTTACCTTCGGCGCTAATTAGTTAGCATTAACGATGCCGCGAGGGAGAGAAGGGCCTCCACCCCTGGTTCGCTCCCTGAACACTCGGGTACCTGTCAGTGTTGTGGTTTGTAATCGCACCCCCTATGTCGTGCGAACATTATGGATAGATTTCCACGGAGAACCACGGGCGTATTGTGATTTGCAGCCAGGAACCGGACGAAAAATGGAAACCTACATGGGTACAGCAGCATTTTATATTTTGTGGAAGTACTAGTATGATGTTATCAGGTGTTGGCCTTCTAATACTAACGAATATATGTTTTGTGTGAATGTACTTCCCAGCTCACCCCTGGATGTTCAGAGATGTAGAAAGCAACGAGCTGCTCAAAGTGAACGGCAAAGAACTGTATCTTCCTAAACCAGCAGAGGGTGGACATGCTGCAATTGCAAATATTACTTTACCGGGTAAGTTGATCCACATGTATCTTTTTTGCTGAATATAAGCATGATGTATTTTTCCATTTCATGAAGTTACAGTGAGTCATTTCATCTGCACACTTAGCACGGTATTGCACGTAAAATGTAAACATGTATTTGGTGTGTTTTGAAAGGCTGATAGATTGCTGTTCTTTATAACTTCTCTATGGACACTGCCTAGGCTGGTGATTTTAACATTTACTTGGTTTTTACAGTGTACAGCCTTAAGGATCGTGCTCTCCAAGTTATCCGGCGTCTGGTACAACCAGAGGATTACAGGAGTTTGGAAATAGCACGTTGTCTCATTGAGGAGCTGGAAGATCAGCCCAGTGTGCTGAAAGATCTACAACGAATGAACCAGCGAGTAGAACAGCATCTGCAGGAGAGAATACAAGGCCAGGAAGAATGACACTGGACTACAAGGCTGTATTTCTCATTTCAAGAGAGAAAACATGTGAGATGATAAAGATTGAACTTCACCTGTTTGTTTCCCCCATAGAGTTTAATTTGGAGCAAAAGATGCTCAGTCTGCTGCCTCTTTGTTATATGGAGCATCAACTGTTTTCATCTTTACTGTCGAAACAACTGAAAGAAACATTTGATTGACTTACTAGTTCACCTCTGGAAAATTTATCTTTGGTTTTTCCAAAAAGAAAGGACATTTTCTTTTATTAAGGCTAGTTTTAACATAATGCGATGGCAGTGTCTTATATGAAATTGTACTATTGTTTGTAAAAATATTATTTAAAGAATTTATAATCAGTATTTTTATAATAATTACATTATAGTTTGTAATGTCTGAGGCGTTAATCATGGGGCTGGATGCTCGAGTTAAGCCCTTCACTGTTCATTACTTGGTTTTGCATATGGCAGAAATTTCTGAGTTGAGATCAAGAACACAGTTTAAGGTTCATGAATGCTGGTTCTACATTCACCAGGTAGACTGAAACATGACCCCTACTTAATGTTTAAGTTTCTCTGTATTTGCTGGACGTTTCAATAAAAAACTGTGAAACAAGCTCAGCGTATCATATTAAAAGTTAACCAGAAAGCACACAGATGCCGCATTCCTTGGCTAGGGAGGTTACATGGATGCAAAATATGAACAAAGTCTGCGAAAAAAATTTTGTGCATTTCTTCCAAAAAATTATAAATAGATCTTGTGGCTCACAGATCCAGAACATGATCCGTCCCATCTCCAGGACATTGATACTTATCTAAATGAAAGGTCTCAATACAAATGTTATGCAAAAAACCCTCAAATTTGTAGATATTTACCACAGTATAAAAAATAGGACTATCAAGATGATACATGGAGGACAAACATTCTTCTCTCAACAGTTTCACTCAGACTCAAGGAATTTCATGGTAATTTGTTGATGTCATCTAGAGAAATATGGCTAACAGCTACATGTATATCATTTCAATGTCTTTGACAACCTCACCAAAAAAACTTAAATCACTTGTTTCCAGTAATATTGCCAGTATTTCCAGCAAATTCAATTAAACTCAATCAATTCATAATCAAATTTTTGATGTACCCTTGTCTAAAACTAAACAAATGGCTGTAACCTCATCTGTAATATATCAAAAGGTTATACAAGCTGAACAGCCTCTCACAACTATATGAAAGGGATTACACAGGGATGGCCATGTGGCATGTCAAAATTATTGCCTGCTCTAGTTTACTGCCGCAGGGGTACTGTTAGGATACTTGTTGCTAGGTGACAAAGTAACACAACCCATTTTTTTCCTGTGTGAGACCAAGTGAGCCAGTTCCAGTTTGAGTAGGGACATGCAGGCTGGAGAAAAGGAGACAACCTGGGACTCAGGTCGCTTCAGGCAAGCACAGTAAGTCTTGTGTTGCGTGCAAGTGCAGAATTTGCTTTGGTGCTGGGATCCGGGGTCGCGCATGATATTGCTCCATAGGAGAGAGTGTTAACCAATATTCATGATCCTTCAATATTCTTCACCAGCATGACGTTTTGGCCGAGGACTGACCCAGTCATGTTTCCTCATCTAAAGACAGACCACTGGAGCAAAATGAAAACGGCGGTAAGATGAGATGAGACAAAACCCTCCTGTTCTAGAAACTCAACTGATTACTTAACTATTTACTGCCCTTGTAACACTAGCCATTGCTCCCACACAGGTGCCACTATATCTTACATCACTCCCAGTTGCCCTGTTGAAGGACACAGGTTGGTGGCATTGGGACTCATTCATGTTCTTACACACCATAAGGGTTTTTTTTTTCTTTTGCCTTTGATTTAATTGTATGAGCTTTGTCAACTTCTTGCTCTTTACTTTAATTTTGTAACAACGTCTTCCTCAAACCTGATGATCACCTCACCAGAGGTATACACCAGAGATAAGAAGCATTAACTGTGGGCTGAAAAAGTGTCCTTTATAGTTTGGAAGAACAAATTAAAACTTAACATTTAATAGATAAGTCCTATTTAATCCATTCCATTGATGACAAAGGAGCAATTTGTACAGAAGGAAACTTTGCACTGTGTGGGTTATGTTCTGTAGGCATGTGGACCAGTATTTAATTAGCGTTCATCACAGGCTCTCTACACTGTACCACCAGCAGCCTTTTACCCTCTTTGACCCAGGATGAAAGTCTACTTGATGCCTCTCTTCTCTCCCTGGTGCAAGAAAACAGTAGGTCCAGAGTTGCTAACTATTTTTAGTTTCAAAACTCTCATCCCCGTATGACTACTGTATGGTTTTGTTGTTGTTTTATTTCAGGCCTGCACAGTAACCCACCAATACACAAATCAAGACCTCAAAATATGCCTCAGTATAGGAACGTGTTCAATGACCGTGCCAGGAGAGGCTTCTGTTACTGGCTGGTTGAGAAGAAAGCCTCAGCAGGTAAACACTGATCCAAAACCATCATGTCGACTAAAGCTTGGCATGACATTTACATGTGGGAGGGAAGAGTGAGATCCACACCATGAATTGTTTTTAACAGCTAAACTCTGTCTTCCCATTCTACGCTATGTCCTCATGATTTTGAGATTTATGCTGGAAAAAGATCAAAATGTATTTGACATGAATCCCTCCTGGCTGACCTTGATGTGAAACTTTGAGCAGTAAGTCAGAGTTTAGTTTATATGTCGGTCCATCCTGAGTTTCAAGGTAGGTTGTTTTTTTCTTTTTGGAACAAGATTTCAGTGGATACAAAGACTAGATGGATAGATAGATATTTCATTCATCTCGTGGAGAAATCCACAATTTCAGCAGTTTGAAAGACAAGGGTTCAGAAAAAATGAAAATAAAATACTAAAATATAATGCAATAGAAGGTGGAGCAGTGGTCAGCACTGCCGCCCCACAGCAAGAAGGTTCTGGGTTCGAGTCCCGGCTCGGGCATGGGATCTTTCTGTGTGGAGTCTCCATGTTCTCCTGTTCCTGTGTGGGTTCTCTCTGGTACTCCAGCTTCCTCCCACAGTCCAAAGACATGCAATTGGGGACGAGGCTGATTGATACTCTAAATTGACCGTAGGTGTGACTGTGAGTGTGAATGGTTGTTTGTCTCTATGTGTTGGCCCTGAGATGGACTGGCGACCTGTCCAGGGTGAACCCCGCCTCTCGCCTGTTGACGCTGGGATAGGCTCCAGCCTCCCCGTGACCCTTAATGTGTAGGAATAAGCGGAAGACAATGGCTGGATAATAAAATAGAAAATAAGAGCCATGCAAAGCGCAACTATGATACTGCTTGTGTGTGTGTGTGTGTGTGTGTGTGTGTGTGTGTGTGTGTGTGTGTGTGTGTGAGATAAAGTGACCGTAAGTCCAACGTGTGTGGTGTAAGTGTGTGGCTAGGTCCAGGTCGCTCTCCCTGAGAGGTGTTGAAGAGTCCCATGGTCTGGGGGAGGACCCATCTCTGCAGTCTGTCTGTGGAGCAGGACAGTGACAGCAGTCTGACACTGAAGCTGCTCCTCTGCCTGCAGATGGCGCTGCGCATGTTGGGGGGGGGGGGGGGTTGTCTAGAATAGAATAGAAATCCTTTCTTGTCATTCAACACAGTACAATGAGATTTAAAGAGCAGCTCCATAAAAGTGCACACATGTACAGTAAAAATATAAATACACCAAAAAAAAACCAGACAAACAGAATATTATATTATTATATTATTATAGAGGTAGCTTATGTCTGGTTGTGCAGTGGTCAGTGCAAATATGTCAATGCAGTTCACATTAATGCAAATTTGAATTCGGTACGGTGACAGCTTTGGGAAAGAAACTGTCCCTGAGTCTGTTTGTTCTGACCTGTATGGACCTGAAGCGTCTGCCAGAGGGTAACAGATGAAAGAGATGGAAGCTGGGGAGGGTGCTGTCCTTCAAAATGTTTCTGGCCCTGCTGAGGCAACGGGAGTATAGATGGTAGTCAAGGAAGGCAGAGGGCAGCTGATGTGTGGTTTGCCACCCACTGAAGTCTCTTCTTGTCGGCCTCCATGCAGCTGGAGTCCCACACTGTCACAGCATAGGTCAGCAGGCTCTCAATGGTGGAGAGGTGGACAGTCACCAGCAGCTTTGTGTTTAGTTGCTCTTTTGGGCTATACAAATAAAATTGCTTGCCTTGCCTTTCCTGAGCACCCTCAGGAAGTGTAGCTGCTGCTGGGCCTTCTTGACCAGTGCTGTGGTGTTAACTGACCAGGAGAGGTCAGCAGAGATGTGGACGCCAAGGAACTTGAAGGACTCAACTTGCTCTACGCATTCACTGCTGATGTACGGGTGCCTGAAATCCAGGATGAGTTCCTTGGTCTTGGTGATGTTCAGTGCCAAGTTATTTGATGCACACCACTCACCACTCGCCTTGTTTCCCCTTGTAATCAGCCCCCCACCATTGCGTCATCAGCAAAGTTCTCTGGGTACGCGGGACTGTGTAGAGGAATAGTGTAGTGGGCTCAGCACACAGCTTTAGGGAGAGCCAGTGCTGAGAGTCTGGGAGGAGGAGAGGCGAGGACCCAGTTTCACCTGCTGGGGTCTGTTGACCAAGAAGTCTTTTATCCAGGAGCAGACCGGGAAGATGGTGGTGGAGATCCACCACCATCTTCCCGGCAGTCAGTTATTCATACCACCAGGTGTGATGCCACTCCTGTCTCTGTCAGTTTGACCCTGGGGAGCAGTGGATGGATGGTGTTAAAGGCGCTGGACAAGTCTGTAAACGTAATCTTCACAGCGCCACTGCCTCTGTCCAGGTGAGAGAGAGAGATCAGTGTTGCAAAAAGATGACGGCATCCTCCACTCTCACCTTGTCCTAGTAAGCAAACCGCAGACGGTCAAGAGCATGGCAGGTCTGTGGCCTCAGTGTAGACCAGTAGTCGTTCCACGGTCTTCATCAAGTGGGACGTCAGGGCAAGCGGCCTGAAGTCATTCAGCTCACCAGCATGTGGTTTCTTTGGGACTGGTATGATGCAATATGTCGTCCTCATCCCTTCCCTGTCACAACCTCAGGTTAGAGATGCACTGAGGGTGGTGTTCCAGCTCCCGTGCCCAGACCTTCAGTCGTCCTGGCGATACTCCATCTGGATCTGCAGCTTTGCTAGGGCGCAGCCTCCTCAGCTCTCCATGAACCTGAGCTGCTGCTATCATAGGTGGTGTGTGTGTGTGCTGGTAATGGCTTTTGTGAGTCGGAGGATGGGGGCTGCTGTGTTCAGAGGTGTGAATGGGATGGAGTAATCAAACCTATTACAAACTGGTTTAACTGGTTTGCCCTTTTCTACATGATCCTCGATAGGGGCACCTGAGCTGGAGGATAAGAGCACATGTGCCTACCTAAAGACAGTCCTGTAACTAGTGGGTTTTTTTGTTTGTTTTTTTGCTGCATCCACATAGCTGAAGCAGATAATCATCTTCTATCTATCTTTTGGAATAAATACTGGTCCTTTAAGTCAGGGGTTTCAAAGTTTTCATCCTGTGACCAAAAAAATAAATGTATCAAAGACTCCCATTATCTCTATCGAGGTGGCTGAAAAGCACAAACACAAACATGCATAGTCCCATTAAAACACAACTAATTTCAACAAGGAGACCGATGCAACTGACTGGATTTCTTCACTTTAGGTAAAGGATGCTGCTTCGGTGCATACAGGACCTATCTGGGATTACCGAAAATTTGAGAAGCGCAACTATCTGCAAGTCTTGACCTCCTCTCTAGAACATTAAGACTCAGAGGGTATAATGTCAAATTAATCTTGAATCGCTTTACCTCGGCAAGTACACCCTCAAATAAAACAATCTCCTGATGCGTCTTTTCAGTGGATATTTTGAAAATTAGAGGAATTAAATTGGGAATGAAAAAAATGGCGTGACAGCTAAGGATAGACTGCAAAATTAGTACTATGTGCTTGATTAAAAAAAACTGGCTTAATTTCATTTCTTATATATATTTTCTCATATATAATGATGAGACGTACTGACAATGTTGATTCTGTATCACTTTTCTGCATTAAATCCTTGTCTGCCGACATCTGACCAACATTCAAACCAATCTTAACCCATTGTTTTCACTGTTGCCTTCAAAGTCTGCTCTATTTTTGTCCTTATGCTCCCTCTTATATCAGTTACGATGAAATAAATGTTTACTCCTAAACTGAACGTCTTGTCCTTTTTTTGTAAAGTACGTCTTTGAGTGCATGAAAGTGGTTTCCATCAACACTGACATCTATCTATTCATCTCCAATTAATTTTCTACTTCACAATTTTTAGATGAGATGTTGCAAGACAAAAGTGTGAAATTAGAATTTTCATCAGTGTTAGAATTCTACTAATTTACATTTTCTTAAGTACATTTATCCTTCCACACCGCGGATTTGCTTCACATCGCAACGTTTCAATCGCGAAGCGCTCTCACCAGTTTGTACTGACGAAATCTCGTCAAAATGATAATCTCGCGCGATGTAGTCCAACGTCACAACTTTACCACCGTCCAGAATTAGCGGGTTTATGACAAAACACGCCCATAATTAAGAAACATGAGCCCGAAAATGAAAGTTTTTATAAGTTTGTCTTTGTCCAGAAATTCACCCAGGCTGTCTTGTAAACAAAGGCCGACCGAGCCAACGTGGATGAAGTGATACTGTTGGGCTTGCGAGTCAGTCTTAACTTTTCCACCGAGGCTGGCATGAGAAGGTAACTGTAAAACTCTTTAGTGTTATAAAATAAAATAAGCAACAGAGACATTTTGTGTGGTTACGAGATATCATGTAAATGAAAGCAGCCGTGAGGCTACTGTTCATAAGCACATTGAAGATTTTTGGGGGGAGTTCAGGTGAAATCAACGTTATAATGGCTCACGTTAGCCTAGCTAGCTAGAGTTTAATTGGCTAAAGTGAGGGCGCTCGCTCAGGGACCGGTTCAACCGGACCCGGGCCTGAAGGAGGGTGGACATTGAAGCAGTTTATTCCATTAAGTAATAAATTGAGTGCTTACAATTTAATTGATTCATACTTATTGAATTTTCTAAGGACGCAGCATTGTAGTTCTTTCTGAAGTATTCAGTAAATTAGCAGATACTGATTATTTTAAAATGTAAATTTGAATTATTTATTTTTTTTCCACTCAGCTTTTCTGCCTGTCACAGTTTAGTTCATACAGAAAAAAATATTCACCGGAATGAATAAGAGAAACCATGTCCTAGATCAAGTTACTTAGAATCTATTGTACATTCAAGGACAGGGAAAGCTATATATTCAATTATTGATTTATAAGAGAACTATAGAAATTAATTATGATCTATGTCGTACATCATTGTTATGAGCTTTCTATATTTTTCTATATCATGAAAAGCTTCTCAAGAGTTGGTAGTAAGAACACAGGAACTGCCTGAGGGGTCCAGAACTACTGTTTGTCAAAACTTAAAAATATGTCTTAGACTAAACTTCTCAGATAGATATTCTTAGAATGGAGGGAAATGATTCAGCACTGCATTTTTAACTGATACCTTGTTTTTACCTTGTCTCTGGCTTGATGGACTTTCTTTTTTAAAAAAAACAGCTCTGTGCAGGGTTTTTTCCACTTGTCCTCCGCTTTTATCTTGAATCAGGACGTCAGACATGGACAGCAGCAGCAGAAAGAAGGTGAATTTCAAGTGGCTTCGAACTGCGTTTTCCTCGCCCCCACGTCTTCAAGGAGGAAACGCTGGCCCAGTCACACCCTCACGCTGGAATATGTCACCAAAGGAAGATTCTGCGAACACTTCGGCCTACAGAGACACATTCGGACCTGATGGCTTTAGCCATCTGAGTCTGGACACTCCCAAGAGAAAAGCTGAGGTGCTCAGTGATGGTGTGCCCTCTGTTGGCTGTGTCAAGCTGAGGAAAGTCTCCAGGAAAACCTTTGCATCATTAATAACCCCTCAGGTTAATTTCTCTCTCTTTTGCTCTCTCTGTCCTCTTATTATTGATGATAATAATAATGATAAGAAAAAATATCAGGGATGTAAAGTATTGTATGTTCTGCTTGTATGCAGACATTTTACAAGTGATTTGGCTGGTACCTGATGTGTACTGATGACACATTTTATACTGAAACCAACAAAATCATGCAGACATTATGAATTGGAAAAAGCAACATTTTTCTTTTCTCCTGAAACATTTGAAAAGGCCAATAAATCATATTTTTACCAGTTTTATCAAGAATAGACTTTATAGGGGGCACAGTGGTAGCGCTGTCGCCTCACAGCTAGAAGGTCCTGGGTTCGTTAAGAGACATACCTCCTGGTCATAGCTGAGGAAAAGCTAATAAATTTTGGAATGCAGTGATCAGTGAAGACAATGATGTCTAGAGCAAGGCTGTGAGGTGATTTTCAACTGGTCAGAAGAACCTTCAGTTGATTTTATTATGGAGGTTATGTGCCCTCAGTTTAGTTGTGGCGAGAATGTCTGGCTGCGTTTTCTAGAACAGGCTGGTGATACGTTCTTCATTCTGAGGACTGAGATAGAGGCTGATACAATCCTAACAGTGGTTTGAGAAATGCAGTTTATGATCTTGTCGATGTCTCGTTGCGTCTTAACTGTCAGGAAACGCCTGTGGACGACTGCTCGAAGCAGCTGGAATCTACAGGGAGCCAGCAAGAATCATCACTGCCATCTCATTCTTTCATCTTGAAAAAGAAAGAAAGGACTCCAGAGGAGGGCTCAAAGGCAATCTACAAGATGGCTTTGATGGCAGCCATCGGCAAAGGATCGAGGCACACACCTGCAAGTGCCACTACTGTCACCAAGAGCCAGTCTGTGGCATCTCCTGCAGTTCCACCTGAGAAGACGGAAGTACCCAGTCAGGCAGCATTCGATAGTTGCTCGCTTAAACCTGAAAATACATCTGTGGACAGTGGTGCTGTCCATGAGGAGCAGTGCCCCCCACCTTGGGGTTTTGTGGATGCCCAAGGTGAAGCAGGTGCAAGGGTAAGTTTAGTATACATCAAATAAATCTTTAGTTAAACATTTCAGTTGATTAAATGTATGGAAATCAAAATCAACCATAGAGTCCAAGACACTGAGAGATAAAAAAAACCAAGGTGAAAGGGATGATGCTTTTTAATAAGTTTAATATTATTTATGTCTCTCAGGATGTTGTCCTGGACAAGTCGCTCAAGAACCACGCTCCAGAAAATGAAGAGGCTGAGGACCCTGACTCCTCCCTCCCTTCTCTGGAGTACATTCCAGACACTATTTCTTGTTTCAGTGCTCTTGTGACTGAGTCCCCTGACAGCAGGCATCACTGGGGTCCTTCGGTGAACTCCTCAGGACTTGCTACTTCCTCTGTCTCCCTTTTGCCCACCAATGAAATCCCTGGAGCCATCCAGGCAGCTGATGAGGACACAGACAGGCCTTTCTCACTGTCCCAGAGGAAAGTATATGTCTCGTGCAAGCAGTCTCATCCACCAAACACTGGCTCTTCAGTCAAGAATGTAAGCTCCAGCACTGTTATGACCCATTTACCCGACCCTTTTGCTCTGCCGCTAACCTCAAACGAACAAGACCCGAGGCCTCGCTGGAACACAAAAACACGCAGGCAATCATATGGAGGCTCTTCCAGCCATTACCCCCCCTATTCTTTTGCTCATGGCCACACTCCTAAGAGAAGACTGTCCATGAGGTCAGAACCTACTTGGACAGGTTACTCCTCCGGTCATGTTGGTTTCATAGACACACACTGCCACCTAGACATGCTGTATGGAAAGCTGGGCTTCCGTGGGACGTTCAGCAGTTTTCGGGAGCTTTACGAGGACACGTTTCCCTCAGAGTTCCAAGGCTGCATCACTGACTTCTGCAACCCACGAATCATGATGAAGGAGGCCTTGTGGGAGGGCTTGCTGGCTGAAGACAGGGTTTGGGGGGCATTTGGGTGCCACCCCCACTTTGCAGATGAATACTCAAAGGTCCATGAATGCAACATCCTGAGGGCCATGAAACACCCGAAAGCAGTGGCATTTGGAGAGATGGGGTTGGACTACTCCCACAAAAACTCTACACACACCAACAAGCAAAAAGAGGTAATTAGACACCATCTGAATTAAACAAAACTTTTTGGTCCTGCAGCTGTTAATTTAAATCAGACATGTTGGCTGAAATGTAACAAGAATGAGTCTTAATTTGCCACTCTGTGCCTCTGAAGGTGTTTGAGCGTCAGCTGCGATTGGCTGTAGCCATGCAGAAGCCTCTGGTGATCCACTGTAGGGATGCAGATGATGACCTGCTGGCCATCATGAAGAAGTGTGTCCCTAGAGACTACAAAATTCACAGGTTTGTAATCATCTAGCTCTTTTCATCATATTTCTGCTATGGTCTTTTGTTTGTTTGGTTTTTTTGTTTAGCATTTTCGTCAATGTGTGTCGCAGGCACTGTTTTACCAACAGCTACCCAGTGATTGAGCCCTTCCTGGCAGAGTTCCCCAACTTGTATGTGGGTTTCACAGCCCTGATCACCTATTCCAGAGCCACCGAGGCGCGGGATGCCGTCCGCAAGGTCCCTCTCAACCGAATAGTGTTGGAGACGGATGCGCCATATTTCCTGCCCAGACAGGTAGATTACCATTGAAGCCTGGAAAAAACAACCACCTCTGTTACAATAATGATTGACATAATATTTTAAAGCTCTTAAACCCTTTTAAAACAAAGATAAAGATAACCAGTTTGTTTTAGATAATAGAACCCCCATTGCACAGCAGCTCCTTTAACCTCAAACTTAATTGTCAGTCTTGACGATTGTTGAAAAATTAGATGATTTTTTTTAAAGCCTGTGACACGTTGCTACCTTCTCGCCACCTTGGATGGAATAGACTATTTCAAATTGTCTTTCATACAGATGGATGTGGTTTGCAAGATGTTGCAGACTATGTCATTTTTTTTAAGCTACTGTTTTCAATTCTATTCTTAAAATTGGGTAGTTGTCAGTCCCTGATGTGTGCTGATAGGCAGAACTCACCATACAGTGCAGCAGAGCATGATGCATCTCTTCCGCAGGTGACTAAAGATGTCTGCCGGTTCTCACATCCTGGAATGGGCCTCCACACTCTGCAGGAGCTGAGCCTGCTGAAGGGAGAAGACATGCCCACAGTCCTGGCCACCATCCGAAACAACACCACCCAACTTTACGGCATTTAGGCGTCAGAAATGGTGAATGTGAGTGGGAAGGACAGAGCTGATTTGTGACACGCTATTGTTTTATGGGAAGTGACCAGAAGGCAAATAGCTGAGTCCCTTTATTATATTATTATCAGTTGATATTGTTTGCCATTGTTCCATATATAAATTCTTAAAACCTTATTAGTTTTTGATGTTGTTGAGTTGTCATTTTTGGCATCTCTCATCTGTTCTGATCTGTCTGGTGTAGAAGCTATGTTTGAGAGTTGATATATATATATTAAACCCTTTAAGACCCACTGCTTTTTTCGTAAGGTGTTTTGTTAATATACACATTAATGCACATCAGAAGTCCCGGAGGAGCCCAATTAGACGTACAGTGGAAGAAAGCAAAGTGTGGCACCGGTTTTCTTTTTGTTTATTCATGTTTGCCTTGAACAAAGCTGGTCCTGCCTCGTAGGAAGGATGTGGCCGTGTGCCAGGTCCATTAGTTTGCTTTGATACCAGCCCGTCCGTCTCTCACACATAGCTTGAGTGTTTTTTATTAAGTGAATGATCAGCCTGGCCCTGACGTCACGTTTTTCTAGTGCTTCTGTCATTCAAGGGCTTGATTAATGGAAGGTAGGCAGACGTGCTAAAGGCACGTCAGGTTGAACAAGGGGGATGTGTTCAAATACATAGCTACCCTGTTGCTAGGTTAGTGAAAGCCTGGCCCACACCAGTGCTAGACCCAGAATGTAGGTCAGAGCACTTCCTGAGCTTAAACTTGCTCTTATGCAGGATATTAGTATCAAAATTGTGTCAGAATTGTTCTATTTTTTTAATACTGGTATTATGAGTGACTATTTATTATAGTTAAAAGATAATATTTCACATACATAAGTTTTTCTAGCTGCTTGTATTTTGTTGTGTGTTGGCACCTGCTTGCAGTTTGTCACTGTTGTCACCAACTTCTTGTTCATGTAGGAAATGTTGTGTCTCTAAGTTATCTTAGAGTGCGGTTTGGTGGCTATTTGGCATGATGTAAACAAAGTTTACTAAAGAAAGGCCACAAGGTGGAACTCCGGATGCATGCATCAGGGCAACGTGAAGCAGGCGGATCTTTTCATGACCTCATCTTGTAAGTTGCCAATGTTACTGAATATGTAGCCCTGAGAATGTCATTCAACTTCAGTTGCGTAAACAGACTCCTTGTGATTCTCACATTCTTTTTCCCATTTTCATAGAAGGTGCTTTTTGAGTAGGTGACAGGATGACACGTCCTCTTTTTCCACATGGAGACGTAACTGAATATTACACAGTATTTGGAGCCTGGGAGTCTCAGTTCTTTCAGTTCATTTGTGACCTTGGTTATTTTGAAGCAGTTCCGCAAGGAATTAGACACATTAGAGCTGGAAAGAAAGTAGGTTACGTATGCTTTATTTTTACAGGCACATGTTTTTCTCTGAAGCCAGATAGGAACTGGTTATATAGTACAGGATACGCGTGTATAAGATGGGTGTTTTTATTTTGAGTAACATTTCCTAGGTATGAGTATAGGTAGAGTATGAGTCATCTGTCATCATAAGAATGTTTTTAAAATGAAAAGGGCAGATTAGAGCATCTCTTTGAGGAAACAACTATGTTTGACACATTTGTGGAACAACAGTTTGGTAGAATAAAATCAAATGTCATTTATATGACACATTTACCGTAACTTATATCAACTTCCTGGTTATGTGAAATTAGCATTCATGGCTGCGTCATCAGCCTGAGGAAAAATGTTTTTGGAGCTTTGAGCTTGAAAAGGAGTAATTTTATGTCAACAGGCAATTTTTTGTTTTTAGCTTTGAATTATCAGCATCTTATGAAATTAAAAGCGGAAGGCACTGACAATCAGATGTGAAGGTCTTGATCATTATCTTCAAGGTTGGGATGGTTTCTCTGAAACGAGATGAAATAAACATTTTCATAGATATTAGTCAAAGTAAACAACTTTATATCGAGGTTTATGTAGAGAACCTGCTGTGTCCGTGTTTCCGAGCAGACGCCGAATGATTCCCTGCGGCACCATCCCATAATCCTCAAGGTCTTCTTCCGTCAGAGTGAAGCCGACTTCAAAGGGGGCACTTAACTGTCCAGGGTAGAAAGAAGGATGATGGAATCAATCGCTGCGGATGATGGGTTTTAGTTCAGGATGCGTGTCACTCACTGTGACCAGGCTGTCCTCAGGCTCCTCCGTGACTTGTCGCCCAACTCTGTTAGATTTCCCCTTGTTCTGTTAGTGGGACAGAGAAATATAATCATCCAACTTGAGTCATAAGGTTTTGCTTTTTATATTAAACATTGCAATCACTCATTTCACCATTCTGTGACTGATCAACTGAACATGTATGTGATGGATAAGATTTTTCCCTACTCTGCTTCTTAAAGTAAATTTAAAAATGTCTGATGCAAGAGAAATAGCCCACATACCAATTAAACCTGGGGAGACTCTTAATACATATAAAATCATCCATAATCCTTAAAAAATACATTCAGATTTAATTATTTGTATTAGTTAATCAATTAAAAGGGTTCAAGTGTGTAAAAATGTGTAAAATAACATTTTATTTTTGAGAAACAATTTCCATAACTTGAAGCAACGCTTAAATCGCAGCTTAAGAAAAATAAGATTTCAAACTTAAGAATAAAATCATAATTGAAATTAATTAAAGTTCATGAAATATTGATTGACAATTTAGCTTTAAAGATGAAACATGAAATTTTAAAACTGAATAAATGTGCCACCAATTATGTTGAAAGTGTGGGTGGTGTCATATTTAAGATATATTTTAATGGTCACATCATCATCATCAACTTTTCTGCTTTTGATTATTTTTCTGAGGAGATACATGTTTACTGGAAAGAAAATACCTTACCTGAGGTTTTTGAGAAGGGCTGAGAAAGCTGGAACCAGCACCGGTGGACTTGCACCACAAGGCCAGGGAACAGAAAACAAGTACCAGCAGGAAAGTGTTTCTCTTCATGATGGAGCTGAACTCTGCACTGGTGACTTCACTACACACTCGATGATTTAGGTAAAATGGTTCTGTCTTCATACACTTTATATACCTTTCATCTGCTTCCATTCGCTTTGACAGTGTAGGAAACACAATAGTATCCTGTGCTGTCGTGTCTTGGCAGCAGAGGACTGTCCAAATGTTTAAACTGATAAAGAAGTAGGAATGTCTCTGTTGTGACCTGATAGCGGACCATTTATCTGTCAGCTGATGCAGGTAATAGTGTTTATGCCTCAGCAATACACACAAATGAGACGGATTCAACTGATTGTGCTTGTGTGCAGTTTATCAATGTTGAACTATTACAGGAAGAGAAGCGATTGCCTTGTAATTGACAGTAAGGGCTGGGCTCAATTAAGCTATCCATCTGCGAAAGTGTACAAAACCCAAAGAATTAAATGTTTCAGTATTGGCAGGTTTATCAGACATGGTAAACATAGGTTTTGTTATATCATCCTATCTTTCTGGAAACAGCTAATCTTTAGTTTCTGCATTGTTCTTAAAGGGTTATCTCTGTATGTATTTGTGTGACACTTCACAGTCCCCTAGTAAAAAATTCACAAGCTTAAGTGCTTTGGTCAGAGCGAGGCAGACTCTTTTTTTGCATCTCAAATGAACCCCTCTATTCACAACCTCATAAGTTGCGTTTTTCGTAAAGCTCCGAGTTCACAACTTGACATTTGATGACGTTTTCAATAAATGATGGAGCCCAAGGACAACTTTTTCCATAACACTTAGTGTTTATCTTCGTCATATTATAATATGTCCGGTGGAAATATTATCATATTAATCTAATCATTTAATTGGCCTTTTCATTAACTTCAGTCATGTTAAAAGTTCTTCAACCCTGTTGCTTCCTGACAGTGAGGGTGCTGTTAGCCCATGGTAAAGCCATGGCAGACCAGCCACGGTGTAATACTGCAATAGAAGTACTTTTACGGGATCTTTTTTTTTTTAACAATTTTTTTTCACCAGTCAATGTTTAGATTAAATCTATAGCAGAAACACCACTCGTCACAATCAAAATGTTTTCATGAGGGCTGGCACGATAATTTGATGCTGCTTCTGTCTCTAACATACAATTTGCTCCAAAAAATGCAGTAGTGACCAATGTGACAGACATCAGTCTATATCTCCCTCAAATAGGTGAGGAGTTAAGAAATCAGTAAAGTGTAAGGAACCGGTGGCTTAGTTCACGTCGCAATCACCAAGATACCGACTGGCTCGAGGAAAAAATGATAACTTGACATCTGCAACTAGCAAATTATGGGAGAAAATAAAAGAAAAAATGTGGTTGATTAAAAAAAAAATCCAAATGATTCAATGTATTTTATACCGATAATGCTGGTAATACTGGTTATACTTAAAACCGGTAATACTGCTCCCCTTGAATACAGCTGAGTGCTGCAAGAACTGCATGTCTCAATATGCTCTTTACCTGAGCCAATTCATGTTAACTTCTAAATGCTGTTGTGATGCAGGAAATGAAACCTCATTTTGTAAAAAGATGCCATTCCCCCTCCTCCCGTCCCCCACCTCACTTTCTTCTCCATTGTCTTCTCTGTCTCTCCCTCATCTTTTTTCCCCATTCTGCATTTGGTATTCATCTCCTGTGGCTTCCTGTGTGTGCTTACCTGTCTTCGGGTACCATCTCCAACTTCACCTTGCTCACTTTTTTCTTTTCTCTCCTTCTCTAGCTTCTCCTCTTCCTCCATTGATGTGTGATTCACCTGTACCTAGCCTTGACATCCCCTCTGGTTTATAATGACAGGCAACTGGAGACTGGAGAGAACTAAGACTCCCCCCCCCCCCCCCCCCCACCACACATCTCAAGAACCAGACATTTCTTTTGAACATGAAGTCCCCTGGTAACACTTTTAAATTTTTTGTTAAACATTTTATATGCTACACAATCAGATTTTTAAATTAATCTGTCTCAGGTCGTGGAGAGTGAAGCTGTGTTACAGTAGTAACGCCACTAGTTGGCGGTAAAGCAACATCATGATGCTAACAATAGATAGCCGAAGAAGTCAGGCAGCATAACCAGGGAAGATTTCTACCAGTCAACAAGGATGAATTAAAGAAAGATAAATGGATAAAAAGAAGAAACACATCGACGTGACGGCTTCGTCTGTGAGTTAGTTGTATATATAAGTAGTTTTGTACAGATATTGATAACCTCCGTGAGTTTATTCAAACGTCATAACAGCTAACGGTAGCTAGTTTGCTATCCGGCTAAGTAGCTAGCTTGCTATCCGGCTAAGTAGCTAGCATGTGAGTTGCAATCCCAATGTCACATAAAATTTTAACATTCATTCTTATGTAGTACTATGGATATACCATGTTTCTTACAGCTAGTGGACCTTAAAGCTGAACTATACAGGAAGCAGGAGCTATTCAAACAGGAGAAACTTGGACAAGAAAATGCTGGTGCTGCATTTCAGACTAAAATCAAAGTTAAGGTACGGTCAAATTAAAAAAAAAAAATTCTGCCTGCTTGTGTGGGTTTATTTCATTCAGGGGTTTTCTAATCACGTTTTTTGGTAGAAACCTGATGTTTGGAGCAAGCCAAACACGGGTGTGACGGCTAGAGCAGAGAAAGATGCAGAGCAGCTGGCGGAGGAGCAGAGCACCCTCGACACATCAAGGCGAGTTTTACCAGAGATTCAACTCTTAAGGCTATAAAATGGTCAATTGTCTGGGCTGTTAGATTCATTGATCTCTGTTTATATCTATTCACATAGACGCAAGCTGGAGGAGAAAGCCAAACTTTATGAGCAGATGACAAAAGGAGACTTTCCAGGTTGGTAACACGTTAATTATTCTCTCCTCTTATTAACTTTAAGTTCTGTTATTTATTTATTGAATTCATTTTTCTTGTCAGATGAAGAGACTGAGGGACTGTACCTGGTTGATTTCACTCAGAAGATTATTGACAAGAAGAGAGAAACATATTCACAGATGGAATCAAGTAGAAGAGATGAGGAAGGAGAAAGTTCATCTGACATCCCTCCTCCACAGAACCCTGATGAAGAATGGTAATGTTTTATCGCTTCATTTTCAAAGGTTTATTTTTAAAAATAAGCGCTTTGCATCTATAATGAATGCAGTACCCATCAAATAATTCTGTAAATATAACACAAGTTTTCCAGAACTAGTTGAAGGGTCTCTGTTCTTGGCGGATGAGTCAAATCTAGCCAAGGATACGTTTCATTACATTCTGCACAATCATAACAAAGAGTTTCTCTTATTCTTCCCTGCTGCATTATTTTCCTGTAGGGTGGACTATGTGGATGCTTTGGGTCGATCTCGAAGATGTATGAAAAAAGACCTTCCAGATTTTCAGAAAATGGATCTTGACCTTAAAGGAAAAGGGTAAATATTCTATAATCCTACATATGAATAGTTGTCCTTTTTTTTGTATTTTTAACACCGGTTACTTAAGAATGAAGCTGAATTTTGGTGTCTGGTGAAAACTGTAAATCCTTTGCATGTGATTGTTCCATCTAGAAAAGCCTCCATGGACAAGACCTTACTTTCAGAGGACATGCGCCGAGAGCTGCAGAGGCAGGAGTGGGAGAGAGAGGAAGAGGAAGCCATGAAAAAGCCAATTGGACCGATCCACTATGAGAATATCAGGAGTCAAGGTAAGTTCTCTTTTCACACAGTTTTTTTTCTCTAGTTGTTTGGGTTGTATGTCTCATGCTATTTAAAAAAAAGACAAAACAACATCAAATTGTTTGTTTGTGTGTATCAGAGGCTCGGGAGCTCGGTGTGGGCTACTTTGCGTTCTCTCAAGATGAGGAGCATCGCAGAAAGCAGAGAGAGACTCTGGACATGCTCAGAGACCAGGTGAGCTGCTGAGCACAGACTCCGTGTTCTGACTCAATAATACAAGCACCTTAACATCACTCCCCACTCGTCATCTAGATAGACATGTGCACATCTTAATGTGTCTGTGACTTCCTGCTCAGACAACAGACCAGCGTAACAAGAGGCAACGACTGAAAGACAAGAGGCAAGCCATCCTGCAGGCCCGCCTGGCCAAAATCAAGCAGAGGAAGATGAAGGCGAAGGGGGATGTTGATGAAGAAGATCAGAGAGAGGAAGCGAATGAAGGTCAGAATCCACAGTATTTCTGTACAAGACTCTTTGCTTGTATATATCCATCACTTCAGTAATCTTGTGGGTGATAATATGGAGTTGCTGTGAATTAAACTCAGGAGAGGAGGAGGAGGAGGAGGATGAGAGTGCATTATTTGGGCCATCTCCTGCACCGGAGAATGACCCAGCTGTCAGCACACTGAAGAAGGTGGAAGTTGAGATTCAGGAGAGGAAGGACACCAAACCTGGCGTTCCACACATCAGAGAATGGGATAGAGGCAAAGGTAACTCTGATGTGTTTCACATCCATATTGACATGTTACTGAAGGCTGAAACTGCCCCAGTTTTCAGGGCTTGTGTCTGTTGGCTCTTTGCTTCCTGGAACTAAATAGAATTTAGCCCCCATTAAAGGAGACTTGTTATGCTAGTATCAAGGTTTTTTCTGGTGAATTCACAGGTGTAGAATTTTGTGATTGACAGTCAAAATCTGTATTTGTTGTGCAGCTCAGCTCCTCAACTGTCTGGAACAAGCCATTTTTTTGCTTGAGTCTCTTCAAGCCTCCCCTCCCTAAAATCCCACCTTGTCTTTGGCACCTGTGAAGCTTTTCATGGGGCAACACCCCTGTACTTGATAGGCGAGCTTCATCTGTAACAGATACGAAGACCCGCTGATGTCAGTTTGACATAAAATTAGGAAAAACAAACGTACTTTTGCATGTAGTTGCTTCTTATTTAAACTTCATTTAGGTCTTCGGCCTTTGTTATTAAGAACCTCTGATGTAATTTTCGATATCGCAGCTACAAAATAAGTCCTTTTAATTTTTTTAGTTAAACCTGTACTTTTCCTATGAAACATCAGTATGTCTGCTGCTAGGTTCATTCCACTTTTGAACAGAATACGAAGAGGGAGGGAGGTTAATTTTTACCAGCGTGGTGATCAGCTGCATCAACACAAACCAACTTAGAATCTTACAAGCTGTTAAATAAATCTGCTGGAGACTCAGGAATAAAATGCAGTTGACGAAGGTTAAAATGATTATGAGAATGAGGCCGACTTGCTGGAGGGAGGAAAATGCCTACAGCGGATCAAAGACTTTCAGTCTCCTCAGTCAGGGTTCATGAAGTCATGAAAAACCAGCAACAGTCATTGAAATTAATCAGTAAAAATGTGTTTGTGTGTGTTATTTGTAAATGGATAAAAGGCTTCATGTTATAGTGCTCTGGTTAGACAGTTCAGTAGTAAACGGTGTGAAGCAGTAGGAAGTAATCATAGTGAGTCTCTTCTCTTGGTGTTTTCGGGAGCTTTGGAAGGACATAGAAAATGCTCTTAGAATTGGTGTAAAGGTCAGTGTTAGTCCCCTGTCTTTTACAATTGTCCCAATATTTATTTATTTTTTTTAATTATTCCAGAGTCCATGTTTAGTGAGTGGACAACTCGGCGGCGGGAAGAGCGAGAGTCTGAGTTCGCACCACCCTCAGCTTACTTTGCTGAAGAGAAGAGACAAAGATTTGGCAACATGAAAACTCAGGAGAAGAAATATTCCAAAATGTCCTTCCAGCAGACACCAGTCCCAGTGAGCACCTCTGAGACCAAGGGGGAACCCTCCCCTCCAGCTCAAACCACTCCCTCACCTCCTTCACCTCAGCACGACCCTCCAGTCCCTCTAGTCCCTCCTCCACCACCTGCACACCCCCACCCCACACCCCCACCATTCTCTGCTCCTGTCTCTGTTCCCCCTGTCCACCTCCAGTATCCACCTCCTCAATTTTATCCTCCCTTTCTTCCTCCTCAGGTTGCATATCCACCTCACCTGCTTCCTCACTTTCCTCCCCAGTATCCTCCCCAGTATCCCCCACAGTTCCCCTCACAGTTCCCCTCACAGTTCCCCTCACAGTACCCCCCACAATACCCCCCTCAATTGCCGCCCCAAGCCACAGACCCAAGCCAGGCTCAGCAGCCCCCTCAGGGCCCCTCTCAAAGTCTGGACGACATGCTGGCCTTCTACAGGAACTCTACCTGATCCCTGAAATATGAGTGTTAGCAGGAGGACATCAGACAACACATCATCCCACCCCTGTCGTTTAAGAAGTGAATAAAATATAAGTGATACTTGTTGAAACATTTTGATTGCTTTTATTGAGGGAAAAAATTTAGTTGATGTATAAGTCACTTCAATTCTTGCACACACACATCAGGGCTGAATAATAAATCAGAATACTACTGGAATCTCTATATGGACAAGTGCAAATACGGGAGCGTCATTTTTATCAAATGTGTCCAAACACAGCAATGAAACGTTCAGGTGTGACAGAGACACACTGGCTTTCAAACTGTCGTCTCCAGGTCCCGTTTGACAAAATGTGACAGATAGAAGTTGAAAATGTCTACAAATCCACAGGCACTCTTCCAGCAACATATGATTGTACAAGCCCAGTTGTAATGAAATGTAAAAATGCTCACTGAAATTATGAGCCTGTCAAAATAAAACTGTATTTTTTACATATCATTCGGCGTCTGCACTTATATAAGGCTACAAATGTGTAGGGACATCAAGTTGAGTTGATGTGAAGTCAGCCACTAGATGGCAGTGTTTGCCTCGTACCCTGCAATCATTCTAAAGTGTTCAATTATGATACTTTAAGCTGCAAATGTTTAAATTATATAGCTGGTAATAGAACGGTACAACTAAGAATAGTTTAAAGGTGTCATCAAAATCTGTAAACAATATGTTAGGAAAGAATTAGGATGAAGTATACACTTATTCATATCCCCTTTTTTGCTAATTATCCAATAAACTTAATATATTAACGCTATCCCAGTTCTAGATACATCAGTATTTTTCTGAATATAACTAGCTTGTAGCAGCCTCCAGTGTGGGCCACATAATCAGCGTACGCCTCTTGAATTATTTTTTTAAACTCTGACCTGAGACGGTTAGGAGATGAAGGGAACAGTTCAGATGAGCTGATAGTTGCCAGAAGCGTAAGAGGAGTTGGAACTTCATCTTGGCCACAGTTGAAAGACCAGATTAGCCTCTTAACTAGATATTTGGCTGGCTGACTGGCTGACTGCTTTCTTTTCTCAAGCAGGAGAATATGCAGTTTGGCACTTTTGTTTTGTGGATCTTTGAAGTTCTCTTCCTGGTGTGGTCGTTGTTTCCACAGTAACCTTGAACGCTGTTTTTTCCCCTCTTTGTTTCTTTGGCTTCCATTTAGACCAAACCAAGCTGATATATACACACACAGCTTCAACACTGTCCCCTGGTAGATGTTTGTGTTCATATCTTTCCCTGAATCAGTCTGCTGCTGGAGCAAATTTGTGCTGATGATATAGAAATACTTCAGAAATGAGATTTAAACTTGCTGCACAAACAGTGTGAGACAAGAATCATCATCAAAATGAAGAGAAACTTCATTCGGTCAAGTTTTCCCTGGAATAGTCCAGTACATTTAGGATAATAAAGTAATAATAGAATATATTTGGATTGCAACAGTCAAGTGCTTACACACACACACACACATACACACACACACACACACACACACATACATACATATATAAATGTTAATGATCAGGTTGATGTGTCCTGAATGACTGTGGAGGCGATACTCCACCGTGCACAGCAGCCTGTTCAATGAGCAACCAGAAGACTCGTGTGTGTGTGTGTGTGTGTGTGTGTGGGGGGGGGGGGGGTTGGACCAGCTGACTCATCACTTCGATGAGTCTAATCTTCATTTAGGGACGGGAAGGTGTGTCACATTGACAGATCAGGGTGCAGTGAGAAATGATTCCAGCATGTGGGTGTGGTACTTTAATCTGACCCAGGAACACAACAACCCGCTATAAATAAAAATAAATAAATGACCTTCAGCGTGTAGAAACTGCTATTGTTGTGTGATGCTCCTATGTGATTAAGCTTCGTTGAGCTTTTTTTGTTTAAAGAACATTTACATGTTTTGTCAATGTAACTACCGGGTTCCTGCTGGGTCTTGATAATGATAATGATAATTATTGAATAAAAGGAATTTGAGGCCTTCTACATGTTTAAGGTCTTCTGTATATTTTTATGTCGGAAAAATGAACTGATTAGGACATCATGTGTATGTTCCAGTTACTATCATTTACCCCGGTAATTAATTTAGGACACAACGACCACAGTCTCATAAATGTCACTGGTGCTGAGAGTAAATCTCATGTGGTTCATTCTAGAGCTTTCTAGAACATCACTATTCTAGACACTTAGGGTTCATGCTTGACTCCAACACTGACACATCACAAATGTACTGTTGTCCTTCATCTTTTTGTTTTTTTGCCCTTAAATAGGTTTTAATTTCAAAGCGGTCATAAAAAGTTTTAAATTTAATTCGTCGAACTCTGCGAGAACTCTGATTCCACTGTGCAGTGACGTGTCATAGTTAGGTGCTATATGGTGCAATTATTGGCTAAGTTCTTGTGTGATTGTGTTGTGTGTCTTCCAGACCCAAGCAGACGATCAATGCTGTCTTTACAGCCTTTAAAGAGCTTGACCCCGGGGGGGAGGCAAGGCAGGTCTGGCCCCTTTTTTTGGATGCAGTTTTAGTGGGATAAAAGTTTGGCAAGCAACACAAAGTAGAGGAGGCAGCAATGGCTGTTCCTTCAAGCAGTAAAACGAAACTTCTAACAAGGAAAGATCAAATAAATCCTCTCAGAGAGGAGCTCCAGAGGGCTGCCCCGGATTGTGTCTGTATTGATCCAGATTTGTAACTGTCCACCTGGCAGTGTTGAAAAAAACTCATCACTCACTAGAAACGGCAGGAGACAGTGCAACACGGGGTGGGTAAAAGCTCAAGACCAGGGAGGAAGGTTTAGGGGTGTGCACCTCCGATGCTCTCTGAAACAAGAACACTGTCTGGGACAAGCGGTGGGGAACCCAGGACAACTCTGGAATGGCCACTAACTAACAGAGCCTGAGTTGAACATGGTGATGAGTCAAATGTGCTCAAGCTTAAAAATCTGCAGCTGCATGCTAATAAGTATAGAAACCATAAGGAGTCTTTGCAATTTAAAAGAGTTTGAATCATAATTTTATGTGTTAATCAGCGGCAGCACGGTGGTGCAGTGGTCAGCGCTGTCACCTCACAGCAAGAAGGTTCCGGATTCAAGTCCCGGCTCGGCTACGTGATCTTTCTGTGTGGAGTCTGCATGTTCTCCTGTTCCTGTGTGGGTTCTCTCTGGTACTCCAGCTTCCTCCCACAGTCCAAAGACATCAAGAGGGGACGAGGCTGATTGATACTCTAAATTGACCGTAGGTGTGACTGTGAGTGTGAATGGTTGTCTGTCTCTATGTGTTGGTCCTGTGATGGACTGGTGACCTGTCCAGGCTGAACCTGCCTCTCCCGTAGCTGCTGGGACAGACTCCAGCCCCCCCCCCCCCTCCCCCGCGACCCTTAAAAGGAATAAGTGGAAGAAAATGGAAATGGATGGAGATATTATTATTATTTTCTTTTTACATTTTTGCCTTTTTTTGCAGACAATCGCAGAGAAAGCCACACCTTTGGAGTCGTATTATTGCAAGAAAATGGTCCACAACTTGTATCACAAGGCTGAATTTGTGCCCTTTAAGACTGATCTTAAGTTTAGGATGCAGGTAACTTCTTAAAAGCTGTGAATTCTTAAAGGTCATTTCAGTCCTGGACCAGCAGGATAAACCATGGGCATCTCATTAACACCGCTGAGACACCCATGAGCAAGGCCTTTAGTCCCTCGTCACTCGCCCCAGTGACTTTGGTTGTACAGAGCAGCTTTCAGGGGCGAATGTCTGCAACTGAGAATTTTACTATCGGTTGCAGTGGAGAGTTTTGCACTCAGTGAACCTTCCATGGATAATAAAACAAATTGTGCTCTTTTGTATTTGTGATCAAGGCTCACAGATTTCATCGTAAAACAGCATTGCCTCTTATTATCCTGCATTCTGTTGTAAATTTGTTGGTTGTCTCAGAATGTCACTAATGGAGTCTAAATGGCCTATTATTGTTAATTTTGGAGTCAGTACCACTTCCTTATTCCCTCCAATTGGTTTTATGGTAATTTCAGCAAGAATCCAAAACTGATTCAAAAGACTAAAAATCTTGTCCCATTAGGCTGATTTTGTCACTGTGCTGCTCTCTGGCTTATCCACCGTTGCGATATCAAAGATTCATCTAGCTCAGAAAACTTGTTGCATCTGTCCAGGGATGGAAAAATTTACGAGTTTGATTTCCACTTTCAAGAGTGAGTTCAGTCCCCTGATGGGTCATTGAAATGTAGCTTCATAAAACTGTCCCGAGGATTAATTAAAACCTCTTACGTGCCGGTGTTGAGTTTTTCCTCAAACCATATTTGGGCCGTGCTAGAGTTGCTTGTATGCAGATAATCAGAATAACCTGTGAGAAAGAGCTGAATAATCCTGGCTATATTTTGATAGCTTACATATTTATAGGGTGGCGCATCTCGGAAGTCAAGCGGCTGTTCAGCAACAAAAGCATCGCTGGTTCGGTCCTGCTTGGATAAGTGAGTGTAATTTGAAGGTCATAACACAATAGGGGGGCTTTTTCTGAGATCCAGCAAGAACTGAAGAGAGACGTTTGGACATTCATTATAGCTTATTACATTTCTGATATACAAGCGGGTTGATCCATCTAAATTAATTTCACCCTCTGCCCTGCGCCGTCAGGGTAGCTTCATTTGCTTTCAACAGGGCACAATTCTCACTTTGGGATACGAGTTGTTCTTCTGTGTGCTTGTCTCAGCTGCGGAGCTCTGCAGGAGTTTAATGTGTTTTCTGTTGATGTAGATGTGCCACGCTGCAGACGTACAGTGAGAAGAGGGAAAGAGACCACAACCAGAGGGAAATGTGTTTCATCATTTACTTCCAATACACCCACTGCTAATTTCTGCAGCTTTTACCGATACTCCTACTGCTAAACGCCGACACTTAAAATGAGAAAATAATCAATGACACTGAATATTCGAATGTAGTCGAGTAAATGCAGAAAGTTTTAGAAAATGTAAGAAATAAAATCAACGGTCTTATTTGACCACAAGCTTTCAAACATCCTACCCTCCTCAATAGGAGCGCTGCCTTGCAGCTATCAGCTCCTTTAATGGTCCATCAGTGTCTTCCACTGGTGTGAGTGGCTTCCTCCACACTGTGAGATGAAGCACTTCAGACGGAGGCCCGGCTCCCTCCGTCAGCATCACCCCACAGTGAGCCGTAATGAGCTGGTGAGTGTAATGAGAGCTAATGCTGCCACAGCTATTGAGCACTCTTGCCACTGGGCCATAATGCTGCTCCCGCTGTGTTGTGTCAAACAGCCACATGCTCCGTAGCCTGGTGCCAGTGAGCTGATGGCAGGGACGCTGCAGTGTCTCCCAGCAGCAGATGGATCAGAGAAAAAAAGGGACAAAGACCGTTTTGGATTCTCTGCTGAACATTTGGCTGCGGTTCAACTCACAACAAGGGGTGGCTGAACTTGAGAATGTCGTTAAAAAAAAAAAAAAAACATTTGCAGAGAAAAATTGGCAAGATATTTGTGGATACCAAAACGATACTTGCTTCCGCCTGGAGAAACAAGAACATACATTAACAATGCTTGTTTTGGCAGCTGGCTGACTAACGGCTCTAATATAGTTTCCAGCACTATTCAATTAATATTGATACTCATAACCCCCAGAGATTGAATCTTAATTCTCCATCTTGAGGTTGACATTTAATTGATGAATCATTTTAAAAATGTGACACACTGTTAGCCCCTAAACTCTCGACATAGCGGCTTTGGATCAAAAGAGGTGCTACTGCCTCCAGTTCAACAGATCCATGACTGCATGTGTCACTGATTAATGTACAACTACATCTTCAAAATACATCCAAAATGAACAAATGTCCTTTATTTCTTACATTGGTGCATTTACACCTAAATATGTGTTTGGTTGATATGTAAATGAAGAATTTTTTGTGTAACGATTAACACAAATTGACTTGTACAAAAATATTGTATTGCATACAACAATGAAATCCACTGAAAGTTTGATCTGTTAGCCTAAATATTAAACTGGATAATAAGAATGTTGGTGTCTGACATGAGGTATTATATTAATGCTGTTTAAGTTTCTGTAAGAATTTCATTTTATTTCACCTTTTAAAACCTTGTTCATTTTTTTTTATTTCAGTGCATCACATGCTTTTGCTTATGATACTATAACTTTCATGCATTTCATTATCATTCTAAACATTTACTGTATATATCAAGTCTTTGGTTTTGAATCTTAAAAAATGCTGCACATATTTATGTTTTTTTAATATGTGCTAAATAAGTGAAGTCCCAGATCAGGCTCCTCCCTTATTAGTCTGGTCTCAGGCTGAACTCATTAGTCAAGTTGCTGGCTACCTGCTGCCAGCTAATGTGTTTGTAATGCAGCGGCATGTTAAATGTCTTAGGTGTGTGTGTTCAGCTTAAGTGAGAGCTGGCCAGTTTGTCTCCAGGGCAGTGTTTGTGTCGCCTGGCTCCCCCCCCCCCCCCCCCCCACTCCACACGCTGCTGGATAAAGATATTAGCCGGGCACTGTTGACATTGAATCCACACTGGTAATAGCCTCATAAATTCTGCTTGTGTGAAAGGGAAAAAGGCAGTGAAAAGGGGATTAAAGGGAGTGTGGACTCATTGGCAGTCTGCGCTCACCCTGCTGGCTCTAAACCACCCACCCACTCTCTACCTGCAGTGAACACAGAGAGGAAACAGTCCGAAAAGTCATCATTTAATGTTCCTGTTTATGCGATACACAACAGGGCTCCCAGGCTGTTTTATACATCCTAGTGTAACGTAGGCAGCAGTGAGTGAATCTCATTCTCCAACATATTCAGGACACCGCTGGCTCCCATGCTGTGGTCTGAAGAGTCTGTAACACCACAACGCAGGTTACACTAGGAAAGTAACTTATTTTCAAACCTTAATTTTGCTATTTTTTGGCCCGTTGAGCAAATGTCGAAGGGTCGCTGGTGAAATCCTTGAGCAAGATATTGAACTCCTAATGGCCCTGTGATGGACTGGCAACCCATCCAAGGTGAGCCCCGCCTCACCCAATATCAGCTGGGATAGGCTCCCCCCCCCCCCCCCCCCCCAGATAAGCGGAATAGGAAATGGATGGATGGATATAATATTCCACTTAAATTAAAGTTCTAAATTGAAAATATTATTTATGGATGTTATGTTATCATGAATATACCTTAAAGTTTTTAAAATAAAAGTAACTCATGCATGTCCCCCGTTCCCTTTTTGGTTTGTAGAAAATCTAAAAAATAGTGAGAAATGCTGTCAGATTACCCAAACCCCAAACTGATACTAAAATGCTAACACAATGCTAATTAACAATGCTAGTCAATGGTCCAGTGGTTCAATTATGAAGATAATTTCAAGCTTCAAACATTCATAGATGTGAAGATGGAATCGCTAAATGTTTTACTTGAAAAATGAGTTGAATGATTATATTTGACAAATAATTAATTTTCTCTGATTCAAACTAATTGATTTATGGACTAATTAACTTGCTGTTAAGCTCAGTCATCAGTGACTCCCGTCAGTAAATCAACAGTGATCAGAAATGATATAAACGCCACCCTGTAATGGTGGAAGGTGATAGAACGTCATTGACTCATTATGGGTCTCGTGTCTCATTTAAGGGTTTTGTAAGTAAGAGGCTCGCGTCATTCACGAAGAGTCAAAGCCGGTGTGTTTGTATGCACATGTTGTGCATTTGAAATACAGGTGCTGAGTTGGGAAAGAGGATTTGCAGATCAAGCATCCGTGTGCAGCAAAATAAAAATCCTCACTGTGACTATGATTTATGCAACGGCACTTGTGACGCTAGCTTGCCCCTGGAGTTTGGGGTTTCACTAGTGCGCAGGATGTTTATATAGGGTGCTAAGCTAATGTCTATGAGTAACATGGTAACATAGGTGGGGATCCAGGTGGGTTAGGACCAGGTGAAGAGTCCGTAGATCAGTTTGTGTGTGTTGACGTGAGCGCTACTGCAGACATTGTTGAGCTTCTTTCTTCGGTCTGGTGAAGATGAAGCGCTGCGAGACGACAGCTTGGCCCAGGGAGGTGTCGAAGATGTCAGTTAGAAGCCAGTAGCTCTGCAAAGGCTTTGAGCATTCGACCAGAGAGTTGTTAGCTTCTGCAGCCTTGCACTGGTCAGTGTTGAGAAGCATCTCTCTCAGACTGGCAGGGGATAGTGAGAGCAGCTGGTCATCTGGCAGCACCAAGTCGTCTCATTTGTTACTAGCTGCAGTAGTCTAAGTAATGGCATCAAAAGTTTACACTTTCCTTCAAACAATCACTGCGTTTTTGGAAGATGATCTGCAAGATAATTGCTGAATGGATCTCGATGTGAAATAGGAAGAGCGTGCGATACCTACCAAATCATACGGTAAAAGATCTGCAGGTGTAAAAAGAGCCAATGTAGGTGTGGGAAATGACAAACGAGGAGGAATAACCAAAAGGGGAACGTTTGTCCGACATTTGACAGACCTTTATAGTTACATGTGCTGCAGCTTATGACCTAAATTCATTAACATATGCAGTTACTGTACATCCATAAATTTCTACACTTCTAATGTGAATGTCTTTCATTTAAAATATAAAATCACCTGTATGAATTTGTGAATAAAAGTACACTTAAAAGTCTGTTTTCACCAATACCAAATATTGCATTTAAAACTTGCACCAGCTAACATAAAGGATATTAGGGAGACTTGTGACCCTCATGTGGCGACAGCTGAATAACAAGTAAGAGTTTAAAATGTGCTCTGTGTTGCCAGGTCAAGTCATTGAGTTGAATTTGATGGTGATGTGTGACGGTCAGTGACTTCTCCTAAATTAGATGCTGTAAAGGGAGGAAGCGATGTTTCTTGGCACCGCTGATGTCACTCTCGTTCGCCCCAGAATCACATGGCCTGTATTGATTGTTAGATCCAGGGGCTGTTAAGGGACTATATGCATCTCATTGTGTGTTTCAGCACACGATTAATGTTGCCTCTAAAAAAAACAACAACAACCTCAACCCGCCCGCATTTCTCTTCATTATTAATGAAACTTAAATGGAAGTCTGCTATATGACGGTATGCATCACACCAACATTTACAAAAACAGCCACCAAAAAGGGATAGTGGGAGAAAATACCGATGGTTTCAAAACCATTTAGGCTTTCATTTAGTCTTTAAACAATAATGAAATATTTTTGTGCGGTCGATAATAATTTCTTGCTATAAAAAGAGATGCCACCTGACAGCCGTTCTAAAGTTGAGTAATTCAAATGTGGGACAAGAGGTTCTATTGAGCAGGAACAGGCAAAAAATAAAAACAGAGCCGTGAACTCCTGCAGCTCTACGGCTGCAGATTAGTGTTTTATTGATTTTTATGGTCTAACCAACCATAACTACAACTATCACATAGTGGTTGTAAGCCTCTATGTTTATGTGACATTGACCTTTGACCACCAAAATCTTGGCAGTTCCTCCCTGAGCCCCGGTTAGTGCCAAATTTGAAGGAATTCCCTGAAGGTGCTCCTGAGGGATGGCGTTCTGGTGAAGTGACAGTAACCCCGACCTTTGACCAAAACCTTTTTACTTCATCATCCAGTCCCAGTTGACCTTTGTGCCAAACTGAAGGAATTCATCTGAAGGTGTGCCTGATATATCACATGAAGGAGAATGGGACAGATAACATAAAAAGTGTTGGGATAGTGATCTTGACCTTTGACCACCAAAATGTAAAAAAAATGATGGTGGAAGCCCGAGTACCAGCAAGAAAGCAAACAATGTGATTCCTAACATTTTGAATCTATTC
Source organism: Aulostomus chinensis (assembly GCF_037954235.1). Classification (NCBI taxonomy): domain Eukaryota; kingdom Metazoa; phylum Chordata; class Actinopteri; order Syngnathiformes; family Aulostomidae; genus Aulostomus; species Aulostomus chinensis. Next base: position 17,848,546 of record NC_141322.1, read on the forward strand.
CTTTAAAAGAATATAAATCCTTCTGATTGATATTTTTAATGATCAAGTTATGTCTGATCCAGTCCATTGGTCAGCATGAAATAGGTAGTTTATGTGTAAAGTAGTGAAATATATAGTCAGGTAAATTGGTTTGCTAAAACATTTTGTACCATATTTATGGGTATATGATGCAAAACAGTCAGTCAAGGTCACTTCAGGACAGTAATACGGAGTTAATGGGACTGGTCCTTTACTGAGCTGTTGTTTTAATTTTCTTGTGTTCATCACACACATACACACACACAAAGGTGTTATTGACTATACAGACGCATGACTCTGATGATGGAAGGTCAGCTCAGGTTAATCCAGTGTGGTTTTATAGCGAGGCGTGATCAGGATTCACATAAATCTGGAAATGAGATGTAATGCTTCCCATGACAAGAGACAGATGGATATAATGTTCAGTTTCAATAAGAAGCTGTCACTAAAATCAACTGTGATTAATCTGTTCAAAGTCAAGACCAATAAATAAATACTGGTACCATTTTTTTTATTGTGCATTAACATATGGAAGTCATCATGAACATGTAAAAGCTTGAATCACTTCAGATCAACGATGAGTCGCAACTCACTCAGACCCTGTTGCATCGTATATTTCCTTACAGAACAAATGGCTTTATTCATGTTGTTTACTGGACCAGATAATATTAATGTAATGGGGGGGGGGGGGCATTTTCTCTGCATCATGTCATTCACACAACTTTCCTTTGTCAAACCAAATCCCATTGTACACTTGTCAGAAAAGTTCTCACAGAAGAACAAAAACAACCCTCCAGCTGTGTTTTCTTTCTCCTCCTGATGTGACGGGAAACTAAATTTAGACAACGTGACACAAGAGTTTGTTCCTGCATCCTATTGGTTTGATAACTTAACATTAACAGGATTCAAGTCAACAATACTGTCCAAGGATACACATCTGCTTTGTGTGTGTGTGTGTGTGTGTGTGTGTGTGTGTGTGTGTGTGTGTGAGCGAGAGAGAGAGTGTGAGAGACTTACCAGGGACATGCTGAGAACCTGTGGACAAAAAACTTAGTCCCCAGTTGGTAATAAACAAATTTTTATGTCAAATGTGGAAATTTGTATTGGGATTAAGGTTAAATTAAGGTTTAGTCAAGGACAAGTCAGGATTAGATAAAATAGAAATATTTCAAAGTAATGGTAATTTGTGGATGGTCTGTTATTCAGAAATAATCCAATTATATATAAAGTGATAAAATTGAGAGCAATCCTGCTAAATCATGAGCATCCTGTTAACTACAAACATGTACAATGAGGTCGGCCTGTGCGGCTGACTTTTAAAACCGCTTTTATTGTTAAAAAGTAGGACAATGAGGCCCAGGTTGAAAATAACTGGAATTATCCTTTAAGGCTGGTGGCTACTCCCTCCCTGCTCTAGTTTTGCGGAAAAACTTGAAAACAGTCACAGGAAGGAGTATATCAAGATGGAGTTCCTTTTTTAAGCTGCAGTCTTATTGTTTCACCTCAGAAGCAGGAGAGAGGAGGAGACACGCTCTTTCCTCGCCTGACGCAAACAGGAGACACTCGGACAGAGATGGACCTCGAGGTCCAAGACCACAAATAAATGTCTAATCTGTGGATCTCACTCGTACTGACGTTGTTCAGTAAATAACAACAGCACACTCCCAATATATCATGGCTGACCTGGATCTGCAGCCATGACAGCGATCTGGAAAGATAATGGACGATTTATTGATAAGGGTGGTGAAGTGTGTACACACACAGACACACAGACATACAGACACACACACACACACACACACACACACGCACACACACACACACTAGAATCAGGGCATCTGTGGTAGAGGAGAGGAAGGTGGTGGATCTACACCGCATGTTCCTGGTCCTCCTCCATTTCCAGTGTGGTAGAGCACTAGCTCAGTAGCTGGAGCCTGAGCTCTGTGCACCATTGAGAGCCAGGAGCAATGAAGAGAAGAAGGATGGAATGTATAAAAGTGGACATCTTTCAGTCCTCTGAAAGCTGCTCTGTGCTTATGAAGACAAAAAAGAGGATTGAATTGTGGGAATGACAGAAACACTAGTGTGTATGCTCTATATATTACAATCGTTTCAACGCACATATCTTCCTGTATACAACCACCCACCCATCCACCCATCCATCCATCCATTTTCTATACCGCTTATCTGTTAAGGGTCATTGGGCTGGAGTGAGAGGCGGGGTTCAGCCTGGACAGGTCACCAGTCCGTCACAGGGCCATTCGGAGCAATGAGGGCTCAGTATCTTGCTCAAGGATACTTGGACATGGCCAAAGTGAGGACTGAACCAGCAAACCTTTGGTTGCTAGACGGCCACTCTACGTTCAAGCTATGCCTCCTCCCAATCTTCCTGTTCCTATGTCTTATTATATGGAAGAATAATGTAAGAAAGGTGAGGTAAAGCAATACTTCCCCCCAAAAAAGTTTATTTTGCCTCCCAAGTACTAACAGCGGTCTTAAGTTCACCAAAACACTGTTTTCCCTCCCGCATTACTTCTTTATGACCCCAGACAGAGCGGCGCATGTAGCTTGGAGCTAATGGCAATTAGCAGCTACAGCAACAAAACAACAGCAAAACTGTCTGTTTACCAGGTCGCATTGGCTGTTGTAATCCATGTCCTCTGAATGCTCATTAATAGAACGTATGGCTCTGTGCTACTGTGAATGACTGTGAGCGTGGAACTTTACCAGCTGGCACATTTTAATGAACCAACTCAGTTGCTCCCTCACATTAAGGCCAAATGATAAGTGCTATGATTTGTTTTCATCTCTCATCAAATTATTTGTGGATTACTGAGCATACTACTGGATAAAGGAGATGTGGGCTATTGTGACAATGCACTGAAGAGTTTGTAAAATGACACTTTTAAACAGTTTTGTTGTTAGTAGTCAGTAACTGTTCTTAAAAGCCTCACTAATTCAATCCCCTGTGTCAACTGACTGTGTCGGTCAAATCACCTGTGCATACCTACATAAACGTACCTACAACCTCTGTCGGTTCTTAACTCATAAGCATGTTCACATTGTTTCACAGTATGAAGGTCTTGGGAACAGAACCTCTGTAATCCCGGGTCCTTCCTGCGTGGTTGATACAGGTTCTCCTGCAGTAGGATTTTGCTTGATGCTAAAGTTTCCTTTTCACCACCAAAACATGCGCACCAGGTCATCTACCTAGCTAGTGTCTTTGTCATTCCAGGAACCAGGGGGAAGCTGAGTTAACACTCACTAGACATGACCTCCACCCTGTGTCACCCTAACCTCTGAACATCACTCACCCTTGTTAATAACCCTCACCCTTTCCTCTCTAGGACCTTTGCTAATCCAGATAAAACTAATTTATACCAAGCTATTATCTTTGTATGTTAACTAGCTATGGATGACATTTCCTCCTTGGTCATAACTGCTATGACCTCTCTAGGATGTCTCTACTAAGCAGCTCTGCAAGCAGATACTAGATGAGTAATGACATCATCATTATTTGAACCAACCTGCTGTATTTGATGAGAATGAGCTGAATACATAGCTGTAAACCTGGGAAAACGCATTCTTCTGTGCCATAGGGCTCCATTATTGTCTAAAATTGATCAAAACTGTGTGAAAATTCTCATTAGTTATGATGAATATGAGTGTAAAAAATTCCTGAATGCACCAATTGTGTACACAACTGAAACAGAACAAATCATTTACACCTGTTTAGCTAACGTCCGCGAAACATTGCAGCTGTGAGAGGAAACTGCTGAGGCTGAAGAATGGATCCACTCAGCTGAGAGTTACACAGAGCAGGAAAGTCCCAGGTAATGAGACAGGGTCAGATAAATGGTTCATTCTGCTTTTTACATGGTATTTGTTGAGAAAATCTACATCATTTAGCAGTTTTCTTTGTGTGTGTGTGTGTGTGTGTGTGTGTGTGTGTGTGTGTGCGTGTATGTGTGTGTGTTGTGCTTTCATTTTGACCACATTTGCCAGAAGATGTGTCGTTACCCTCTAATGCTGCAGGCTGCAGAGCCCAACCTCCTCCCCTTTATTGACTCAATATGAAAACACAATAATTGCACCAACAAAAAAGGGTCAAAGGTGGAGCCACATAATGTTTTTCAATGAGCCAAACACCATGTTAGTGATTACGCTGTTTATCGCCGCAGCCCCAGATTAGCACATTTGTGGAGCCTAAGAAATATTTGAACTCAGATTTATTTTTTTTTATTCTTCAAGCGTCAACTCAGGTTTTACATCTTGTCTGAAGATACAGCTTTGTTAATCCACATATATCACAGAATATACCACAGATGATATTTGTAAAGATGTCAGCGGCTATAAACCATTCTATCTAACTATTAAATTGCTGTGTTCATTGATTTCTTTTATCATGAAATGTTCCACTGGAGCGTAAAAGGAGAGACATTTTCATTGCTTATAACACAGATGGCCCTCTGCAGGTTTTTTGGGGAAGATTAAGTCCTTTTGACTCGCTCAGCATGCTGTTCGGTCAGGATTAACCTCATTAAGTGCAATTTATAAAACAACTATGACAGAGATTACATCTCATCACACTCATTCTTCATACTCTGGAAATAAATAGTTTTAGCTGAGAGGTCACAGCCAGGTTCATCTTATCACCCACACCCATCTTTTAGCTACTGTTGCTACTGAAACATGAATACAGATTTGTGTGTGTGTGTGTGTGTGTGTGTGTGTGTGTGTGTGTGTGTGTGTGTGTGTGTGTGTGCCATGAATTTTCATCAGCTGAGTACAATTCAAGAGTAAAAATAACTTCCATCACTTCATTGCCAGTGAGTCACAGCTATATTACAGAGGGGTTAAATGTGAGCATGGCGTTCATGAGCTGCTAAGGATGTGAAGTTGGGTTGTGCAGGAAACAGGGAGAGCAGTTTCCTGTTATGTAGAAAAGAGCCTGTTGTATAGCGATGTCAGACATAAGGAGAAACATGGCTGCTTTATTAATGTGGGAAAACTTATTTATGCTTGACTGAAATAACCATGACTGCTGCAGGTATTTGCTGGTAAATAAACCGGTCAAAAACGTAAAATAACAAAATTCCAATTATATTTAATATTGTACTGAAGGCATGATTTTGTGTATTTTTTGTTTATGAAATGTTTAAATGAAAATACACTCCAAATAATGTAAATTATTTTTTTCTCTGCCATGAAATATACATGTTTTAATATGTTACTTGCAAGTTAAGTTTTTGGGTGTTTCGGCATGTTCAGAAAGACCGGAAGTTGTGTGTTAGGTTATTGTGGACAGTTTTTAAAAAAAAAATGGAGAATGTTTAAAATGTCTGACAGATATGTAAGTCACTTTCTCCAAATGATCATCCGCAGCATTTTCTCATCTGCTGTAACTACTTTAGAGTATATTCGTTCAGTAACAGTGCTAACACGCTCAGCTGGGAGCAGGGCCACTGTAGACGGTTCAGCGCGCGGCGGCGTCGTGAGGAGCGCGGCTTCCTGCGCGCGCCTCCGGACGCACAGTTGATCAGCTGAGCAGCTTGGACTCCTCAGAGGAGCTGCGGTCAATCACACCCGCTCCCGCTGCCGGTCTGAACAGTTAGACACAGATTTGATGCGGATTTTCCCTTTAAAGATCTAAAATTTGAGCTGTTTTTGCGGGAGACACGCTGGAGATGGTCGCTGCGTAAAAATGAACGCAGGTGAGTTCGTTTTTCTTAGGTTCCCTGTATTTTGGCGTTTGTTCGACACTTGAAATTTTGCCAGTGAGTGAAAGGCATCTTCGGGTGGAGAGAACCGTGGAGAAGAAAAGGGTTTACGTTCATAGATAACGAATATAGCAACAATGTTTCTGATGTCATGGTTCGGTATCGAGTTGGGGAAGTTCTTCTGATCCTATTTATAGAATCAAGGATTTAGCACTAATGAACTGATTTCGGAACACAAATTGAGGCAAACACGTTCCTCTTGTCAGTCACCCACAGGTCTAAGTTGCTAATTTCATAAGAACATTTACTTAATTGTTGTATCATAATGACATATTCCCTCTAGATTAAAATATTTCTATTTTTAATCTAATGAGAAAAAGTGAACCTTAGCTGCCGGGATCATCCTCAGCCACCTCCTCTCATCTTCTTCTGTAAAAGCTGTTATTTGATGTGAGTTATTACATTTATTTCATGTGTTGGTCTTTGTCTACCGCTGCTATATGGATGTGAACTGGCAGCCTGAGAGGGGTTTCTCGCCCTCCTGAATCACAGGAAGTCAGGAAGGGAAATCCCTTGGATTTTTTTAAAATATTCTTTCTCCAATATAAAGTTAATTGGTACCTTATCATATCCTTATTTCACCAGGACTATATAATCAAAACTACTGGTGTATTCATTAAAATTATAAGTAAGGCTTCTCGTTGGAGTGTATAATTGATTGTCATATACAGATGAATTAGTCAGGAAATACGCACATTGTCAGAGAAAAAAAAGGTCAAATATTGATATTACAGACAAACTTAAATGTTCAGTAGTTTTCGGGGACACCAATGACACATGTGACCTGTATGCTATTTTAAAGCTTATAATCTTACAGTTTCCTTTTCCTGTTGTTCTTCCAGACTGCACCAAGCCTTCTCTTGCTCCAAAGCCAAGATTTGTTTGTCACGCCAGCCTGAAGCTGCCCTCCCCTCTCATGTCCACAGCCAGGGGTCCCAAACCATCTATAGCCCCCAAACCTAAAGTCACACTTGAGTTTAATGGGAGGGACTCTGTCTTCTCAGGCTACAAGGGTGGATGCATTAATGGCAGCTTACTAACATCTGATAGTGATCCCGAGGAAGATGCAGACAATGAGCCAGACAAAGTGATTGTGGAGAAACAAGCCCCCTACATTAGGTCATCACAGACGGATTTACAGAATGTGTCAGAGGCGCTGGAAGATGGAGACGTCACAGAGGAGGAAAAGGAAGAGGAGATGATACAGAAGATGGATGAGGACTGGAGATTAACTGACAGCGCTCTCACAGAGGAGGTGGACTCACTGGAAACAGTGTGGGTCAGTGATGCTGGACTCACCGCTGACTCTGAGGACACGGTTGAGATGATTGACACAGACATGACGGAGGACATGGACGACGATGCAGGTGAAGCGCTGGCTGACACCGACGGCCTTTCCATGGGAGACATCTCTGTTAATAGTGTGGATGAGGAGGTGTTGGATTACACTGCTGAGAAAGTGTCTGATCTGGAGAGCGGAAACTTGAAGGAGAAGCAGGAAGAAGAAGAAGAAGAGTTAAACAGTGAAGTGCTCATCAGTGAAAACCTGCAGAACACAAGAGGAGAGGAGAAAGACCAAAAGGAATCTGCTCCTGATTGGGGAATCACTTGTAACAAAAAGAATTTAAGGTGTGGCCATGAATTAAAATATGAACAGAACAATAGAGTTCATGACTTTATCCCTGAAGAGCAGCTCTGTAATACAGCTAAAAGCCATGGGGAGGACGGTCAAACCCACGAGCCTTATTACATCACTTCAGAGGACATTATTAACAGAGAGATAATCCCAAAACATAGCAAAGTTTATGGCCCAGCAGATAGTCCACTGACACCGGCGAGATGCTTGTCTCTGAAGACAGGTGTTGTTTTGTCCAGGAAATACCCTCTGATTAATGGCAAAGATTCACTATGTTGTGAAACAGTAAAAAATGGACAAATAGAGACACTGGAGGATTACGTGGAGATTTGTAACAGTGATGATTACAACAGCTATGGACAAAAGGCACGCCAGGAAAGGATGTGTGTGAGAACTGAGGAGGACAAAGTGGACGTGTTCTTGAATCATTTATATTGCCAGCCAAGGTTCAGGCTGCTGGCAGACTCTGATACCTTGCTGACCTCTTCTCTCTCTGAAAACCAGTTGATATCCCCGAGTGATTCCTCCAGAGACGAGGACGACCTGGAGGGTCACATCGTGCCATTTGTGGACGACACCACCGACACGGACATCAGCGACGAGCATGTTTATGAGGACCCAGGGCATAGCTCAGAGGGCGAAAACATTTTTCCTTTTACCAAAAGGCCAACTGGTTTCTACTCCCGCTCTATGTCCCAGTGTATGAATAGTGATGTGGGAGAGATTGGGGTGCCATTTGGTCAGAGGCCCTGCATGAGCAGATTCACCCAAAAAGGACCTGCACTGAGCAGCAGCCCCCTGTTAGGTACAATGCACCACAAGAGCTACGGCAAACCCCACTACTTGTCCCTGTATCCCTGCTCCCTCTCCATGGAGGGACGGGAACGAGACATTGAAGGATCTCCAAAGCACAGAGGTGCCATTTATTCATCTGGAAGGTTCTCAAGGTGCTCGCCTCTCTCATCCAGCGGCCTCTCCACCCCCACGTCTGTGGTTGATATCCCTCCTCCCTTTGAGCTAGCCTACATCACCAAGAAGCCCATCACGAAAAGTTCCCCCTCACTTCTCGTTGAGGGGGACTCATCAGAGAAAAACAGGAAGAAGAAATCTTCCATCAAGCGCTTTCTGATGCTTAAGTTTCGACGGAAAACAGAGAGCAAGTCCGTGGTGGATGCCACCCCTTCTTTTAAATCCTCCCCAGAGTCTAACCATGTCATGCCCAGCAGACTTCTGGATTTAGATAGACACAGCATTAGTAGTTCCCCGCAGCTCAACTCACGCTCAGCCAGTCAAATGTCATCAGAGCCGGCGTCAGCCTTCCTCTTCTACCCGGAAACCAAAAGAAAAGGCAGCTCAGTGGCCTTTCTTAATCGCAGCGTGGTCCGGGTGGAGTCGTTTGAGGACCGCTCACGTGTGCCTTTCACACCTCTTCCCCTCACCAAGCCACGCTCCATCTCCTTCCCCAATGCAGATACCTCAGACTATGAAAATGTTCCAGCTATTAACTCAGACTATGAGAACCTTCAGGTCCCACAGCGGAGGCCCGTACGACAGGGGCCATTCAGTGACTTCTTTGACCGTCCCACTCGAGTGCTGTCGTCCGGCAATGACACGGATGGTTATGTGGACATGAGCAGCCTCCCTGGGTTTGAGAACAGAACTCAGTCACCTGAACAGCAAACAGAAAGGTAACGTGGGTCTGCATACCAGTATGTGTCCATGTATTCAGATGCTGCTGGACATGAATGATCTTTGACAACTTTTATACGGAACACTTATCTTATTTTATTGCCGTTCAGCCAATGTGCAGTATTAGCTGTGCCCCTGGGGTAGAGGAAGGATTTATAGCTATTTATTATGTTGGGTCACCCCATGGATGTAATGTCACTTCCCTGCACTTTCCTGCATGAGATACACTCAACCCCAGCAGCCTGTTTTCATGGCCACATTGTGACATTCTCACGCCGTGGGATACAACACCATTTGGTGTGTGTATATGCATCTAGCTATACCTTTCCTGCTTTTTGCTTGCTGAAGTGGTAACCAGGAGTTTTAACCTCTGCACTACTCAGATGTGCAAACCAAACCTGAACACACGGCCGTAATGCAGGGACACATTTTTATCACCCTTTGCCGATGCTGTTCCATCGTTTACACGTGTACTTTTCACACCTCAGTCAGGCAAAACACAATAGTGACACAATTCACACTTTGTTGCAACACTTGGTCGCATGTTTCTACGTGGCTGGGCAGGGGGACCTCACAAGAGTATGCAAAGTAACTATTACCGTTAATGTCAGATTACGTGGTGGCGGCAGGAAATAGGCTAAAATTATAAAGCAGCAACACAAATAGGAAATGATGGCAGTGTATATCAGTGAGGATCCCTCAGCGTGGACACAGACATTTCCTGTTTCAACGATGTCACGTAACATGTGGCGGTCACTGATGTCAAACCCCCATCAGGGGGCAGGTTGGTGTCTCAGTTGGTATCAAAAAACGCTGACAGTGAAATAGTGCTGGACTCCTTTTTGAGTTTAGAGTTTCACAGCAATTTTGCTAACCTTAACCAAGAGTATGTTGTGCCTGTATTGACTCATCATTGACATCAACATTAATGTTTGACAGTGAAAGTAATGTCAAGAAGCTGTTGTCAGTGACGTACAATAAAATAAAGTTTCCTTAACTACACACACTATTAATGGCCACCCAGAATGCAATGGTTTTGATCCAGGGATTTAACCACTGAAGGAACTCCTGCCATGTTTCCATGGTGCTGACATGTTGATTTTAACAGATGGTCGGTGGTGGACATTTCTTGTATTTGTGTGTTTGGGTTGGTGGTGCTGTTCGTTGAACCTCTGATCTACCTGCTATGGTGGGATTTGTCGGTATGTTCAGTCACGCAGCGTTGGCGACCCCCCCCCCCCCCCCCCCACTGCATTCTTGTTTGCTTCACCCATATCATACAGACCATTCAGAATGATTAATAGTTGGAGCATTTTGGAGCCATTGCTCTTCTCCATTCAGTCAGGAACAACGGGCCGAGATATAATCTCAGTGTGTTCTCAGTCGTCAGCACTCTGGACTGCTTCCCTCTCATCTTGAGCAGCACTTACGTGCACTGAAAAGGCTCTACAATACTGTATGATATCAATACATGAATATGATTTAAGATTAGAATGTAATATTGCGCATCGCTCTCTGTTCTGCCTTCTGGGTTCAGATACAGCATGATGATAAGTGGCTTTTTAGATCTTAATCTAATTTTTACACAATTTTATTTCCCTTCTGTGAAATTGATTGACATGTAAAATTGACATATGATCTTTCCCAGGGATCAGATTTCTTCACTGTAATACATATGCTTTCTTTATATTGGGTTAGTAGATATAAGCCCCAACGAGCACATGATGGTAATTTACAGATGTGTTTTTCCAGTTGAAAAATTTTGGACTGCACATTGGCATGAATGTAACAATTGAATCGGATCGCAATATGTAACAACACCAGTTGGCTTTTGAAAATGCTATTCATTTAACCCATTTTTACAGTAGTTTATAATACATTTTGTGTGCGCTCCAGTCATATCTGAATTTAAATCTGTTTGTGTTACAAATATATATTTCTGGCTTCATTATAATTTTTTGCAAAAATTATGAGCTTCCAGAGAGGACAGAGGCAGAGACAGAGGACATCGCAGCAAAACAAATCCAGATGGATCAGTGTCAGTGGTTTGGTTTGCAGTCGCCTAGAGGGGCAATATTAGCAGCTGACTGGGAGATAATTGCCATATTTGCCTACCTTTGCTAACACTGACACAAACATGAACCTGTGACAGAAAGAGAATAAATATGTGTGATTTATCTCCAGAGATTTTGCTGTGGGCCTTCATACAACACAGACAGTGGCGCTGATACATAAAGCCTACAGAATTAGCACCTCCTGCTAGCTCATCTGATCCAGAGTCAGTAACGGGCCATGCAGCTGCAGAGATGTGAACTCTGCACATGTGTTGTTCATATATGGCTAATTTGCATCTCAGTGGGGTTAAATCCACCGGTGCTTGGGGTGAAACATGCAGGAAGGTTGGCAAGGATGACTGCATCCCTACTGTAACTTTTATTTGCATAGCCTTTGCTCCCCACTGAGATGCAGACCATTAGCATATTCATTCTAGGCTCCCCACTGAAGAGAATCTTGCAGCATAAAACCTCGACATACATCCCTGGTTGAGAACAGTTGTCACCACAGGCCTTTTGGGATGCATATATTGGTTTCTTGAGTGCTGCAATGTTTTATCTGGTTGCATTGGCTTCTAACACTGAATATGTTTATTGTAGTGATATTTCAATAGAACGGATGGCAAAGGACCATAAAGACAACTTAGATACTGTAGCTAAATGAAACTCAAGTGATTTATTCGCAAATTAAATGTTTCAGGACTAAACATGATAAAGTCATATATGTGTGCTAGGAACTGAGATGTTATAAACAGATGTTTTCCAACTTTGGGCCAAAATCAAAAGAACAGTAAAGAAGAGGAAAGGACAAGATGTGTTTCCCTTTTCTTGTTAGAAACTGGATCACATCGTGGCAACACCTTCATACCTTTAATGAAATAATTCGCGAAAAATAAGTCTGTTGTGGCGGCACGGGGTGCAGTGGTCAGCACTGTGGTGCAGTGGTCAGCACTGTGGCCTCACAACAAGAAGGTTCCTGGTTCAAGCCCTGGCTCAAGCACAGGATTTTTCTGTGTGGAGTCTCCATGTTCTCCCTGTTCCTGTGTGGGTTCTCTCTGGTACTCCAGCTTCCTCCCACAGTCCAAAGACATCAAGAGGGGACGAGGCTGATTGATACTCTAAATTGACTGTAGGTGTGACTGTGAGTGTGAATGGTTGTCTGTCTCTATGTGTTGGCCCTGTGATGGACTGGTGACCTGTCCAGGGTGAACCCTGACTCTTGCCTGAAAGCTGCCGGGATAGGCTCCAGCCCCCTCACAACCCTTGACAGGATAAATGGAAGAAAATGGACAGATGGATGCATGGAAATCTGTCGTTATTTGACCTACTCCAATCATGTCTAGCCTGCGGTCAAAATGTTGAGATCTACGATTGTACATGATCCTATTAATGCAGGAATTGGAAGTATTAGAAACTCAAGTACAACGGCGAACACACATGCTGAAGCAGTACGCCAAAATAAAGATGTCATAGTACCACGTTATTTGCTTTTTTTTATATCCTGTCTTCCTCTGCAGTGCCTATACAGAAGCCTACAAAGTTTGTTCAGTGGCCATCGCGCCGCAGGGACTGATGGCAGCGGATGAAGATCAAGGACGCACATCTGAAGACGAAGACGGAGGTGCAGACAGCAATTATAACAGACAGGTATGTTTAACGCAAATGACCCGAGTCTATGTAGTCAAGAAAAGAATGTTTCAGATGGGGGAACAACATTTAGGCAATATTAATCTGCATCATGATATTTTATGACTTAGTTTTTGTTGCGTAATGATATACTTACCGATATGGGCAATAATGGTACCATAAGACACATCAGCACACAGTCAGCAGCACCAACAAAGCTGACTTACAATGGCCATTAGAATTTGATTCACAAATTGAAATTCCCAGTGAAAATGCAAACACCAATATTGGAATTATAATGTAACAACAGGATAAAGACATGTAAATATTATTTAAACTTGCCAACAGCGTTTACATAGAATTTAACTTTTATATATGAACATTGTTATCATGGAGAGGCTTCATAATGATATATCATGTGAGTATATGATATAGCACCTGTTGAAAGCAAGGCTGCCCTGTGTTGAAATGGATTCCGATTGCAAATTTTAGATAATTTACCTTAAATATAAGACATCTGAACTAATTTTAAACACTAACTTATGTTACCCACTTTTATTTACAATTTAGCGATTAGATTTTTTTCTCGTCCTCAAATGGCAGTTAGATATGAAACCAAAAGAGCAGAATAAAAAAAATAAAATAAAATTCACCTTTCACAGCTACAGAAGAGCAGCTTCTATGTTTAGGACTAAATGCATGTCAGTATCAAGGCTGTCCTCGGCATTAATTATTTCGTTACTGTTTGAACACATCGTTAGATTTGTTGAACTGCAAATACATTTGTTCCTCTGGACCTTTGGTTTATTACAAGTCACGTTATGATTGTTTACAGCCTGACGGTCGATCCAGAGCCTTTTACATCGCAAAAGAGCTGGTGGATACTGAAAAACTGTGAGTTACATTTGAAATTATTTTACCTGTCAAAAATCTCAGTTAAAACCAATCTTTTTCAATTATTTCTGTCTTTGTTCACAGACATGTAAAAGCGCTCAAGTTTCTCCAGGAAGTAAGTGATGTGTCCTTTTATCTTTATAGTAGGTACGAGTCCAGGTATATATTTTTGGTTGTTCATCCAGATCTCTGAAGACCTGCAGCTGAAGAGGTTTGCGTGAAAGCACGTTTAGGATTCATACATTCTTACTACACTCAAATGTAAGGTTGTCTTTGTGTTTCACACAAAGTGAGATTTTATATGTGTTTTTAGCAGGTGCTTACTAATTTAATTCCATGTCTAGTAGTCGCATTCGCTTCATACACATTTGCATCTAAATCTTGCACAAACATTGTCTGCTAGAGCCCTAAGAGTGTTTCTGTCACGCTCCAGAATGCTGCAGTGGTAATGAGGGATGAATAAACGCAGCTCCACCTTTATTCTTATGGTGTGAGAATGACTAACTTCATTCCCTTGGTACTCTCTAGATGAGGAGATTTTCAAGATAAGATATCTAATCTACTCCGATTTTTTTTATATTACCTCTGAAGAGGAAATGTAACATACACCAGGTTAAACTTGATCTTAAAATGGATTCTGAATTTTATTAAGAGGTTGACTAATCTTTCTCTTTGTGCTAGGACTTCCGGGAGGCAGTGGGAGCAGCCGTTGGAGACGAGGGGGAGCCCGTTCTGGATGAAGAAAGGCTTCGTGAAATTCTCAATGAGCTGCCTGATGTTTATACCCTGCACCGCAGAATCCTCACCGAACTGGAGAATCGAATCCGACAGTGGTGAGATGCTGTTTAAATGGGAGTCTTCACACACACACACACACACACACACACACACACACACACACACACACACACACACACACACACACACACCGACATCAAATGCTTATAAGTAAAAAGCAATTTCCCCTCACACTGCTCCTTTCTTCATACTCAGGAGAGTGAACACATTGATGAAGTTCACACAGCGTTACACTCTGGCTGGCTGCCTCTCCTTCATACTCTCACCACTGTTTCTCCTACAGGGATGAGCGCCAGAGTATTGCAGATGTCTTCCTGTCCAGGAAAGCAGAGTTCTTGGTCTTCACCACTTACATTGGCCACTACGACCGAAACATGAGCCTACTGGAGGAGAGCTGCCGCACTTCACCTGCCTTTGCAGCCATCGTTCACCAGTTTGAGGTCAGACATAAAACATAATGCAAAATACATAAACTCTTATGACAGGAGCATATTTAAGAATATGTCCTCCAAATAACATACAGTATTTATGATCAAATTATCCACATTCTGTCAATAAAGCAAAAGCTCTCTCATTAATGAGGGCAGTGAATCCATCAGTTCAGTTTTTATTCAAGCCAGCACCAGAGTGTAAAAGCAGAGAAATCCAGTTTAATGGTCCCAGTTTACGTAGATGGGCATCATTTTCCAGTAAATCCAACAAACAATATTTTTGATCTTCGATATATTTCAATCTTCCTTCCTTCCAACTTTGCAACTGGGCTCTGTTTATTGGCATTTTGCTGATATTGAAATATCGATAAATATATATTGCGAACAGATTCACAAAAAAACAAGGACATTCGCAATAAAATAGACAAAATGCACAGCAAATTAAAAGTGTATAACTCAAATACCAGTGTGAAACGCTGCTGGTCATCCAGCACAGAGAATAACCTCATCAAAAAGAGGATATTTGTCCCCTTTACATAAACAATGAAGGGCCGCCGATGTTCAAATCTGAGTTTCTCTTGTTTAAGATGTTGATCAGATTTGTACGGGCAGGAGGTCGTACCCTGTCTCCACTGTAATGCCAACAGACAGCACTTAAGTCATGGTGAACATTTTTGTAAATATTTTCATTCATTATGAATGCGACCTCTTGCGCCAATATAATATCTGATCATTATCACCAGCTTTTGTTATCTGTCTGTTATCACCTACCAGCAGTGTATTTATGTGTTGTATTTGCAGTGACAGAGATGAAGTGTGTGCAGTGGCTGGTACATGTACAGCTAAGTGTGTGTGTGTGTGTGTGTGTGCGTGTGTGTGTGTGTGTGTGTGTGTGGAATTGACCGTTTTTTGTAGATAAGATAGCTCAGTGGGATAAAGTAGGACTTAATTAATTCCAAATACAAACTCACTGCAAATGAGGGGAAGCCTAAAAGTCACTTTGTCTAAAAGTGGACAGAGCAAAAGACGGAACGTTAGGTCTTTTTCACATTTTAGCACCAACTTCATGTTAATCAAGTCTTATGCCACAGACTGAAAGACGACAACCCCACCAATGAGGAGCATACTCTGTGATTTGATCAGTCTTCAAGGAGAGATGAAGTTTTGTTTGTCACTCACAGCAGTTTATAAGAGACTTCCCTGCAGTCCGGAGCCTGAAAATTGGTGGAAATATCAACGTCAACACGTCGTGGTGGCTCATGCATTTAAGACTTGTATTGCGATGACAGGTGGCAGAAGTAGTACTTTTAAGATCAGTTTTATTCATTTAGTTCCTGGCGGCAAAGTTACTTTCAATTAAATTCTAATTTGGCAAACCTGCTCCCCTTTGAAAATGAAGTGCTATAACTTATGATAGAATATGAGTATGGACCTTTGAACAGAAATATTGGGATCAGAAGTACCAATATTTTGGTACTGATCCACAGAGATGCCATATACAAGCATCGCATTTATGGACAAAGACGTTTTCACTCAGTTCTCTCCAGTTTATGGATCACAGAGGAGACGACTTGGCAGAAAGTTCTGCTGAGCTGGCAGTTTTTCAGCTGAAGAGTTTAAAAGTCCTCAGATTCTCCTAAAAACATTAGTGCAGCTGCATCATCACAGCTTGAGTTTTAAATAAAAAAACAGCCAAGAAAATTATCTTTATACACCTTTGAATTAAAGTATTGCCCTGTGCATGTGTGCGTGTGTGTGCGTGTGTGTGTGTGTGTGTGTGTGTGTGTGTGTGTGCGCATGTGCGTGCGTGCGTGCGTGTGTGTTCTAGTTAAACTTAATTTGTAGGGACCCATGCAAAATTGTACTTGTGGGGTCCAGTGATGTCGTGCCAAAATTCTGGGCCCGGCAACTTCAATGACTTTTTGATGGTTAAGACTTATGCGTTTGTGTGTGTGTGTGTGTGTGTGTGTGTGTGTGTGTGTGTGTGTGTGTGTGTGTGTGTCTTTGAGAGGAAGATGAAAGAGAAAAACAAAAAGTCATTCAGGGTGTTGATACACTAAGGCATGCAGAGTTATTGTGTTTGCCTGTTCACATAAACACATTATTTTGCAGGACGCTGTGCTCAGTGCTGACCAGCAGTCTGTGTTATTGGCCCTGGTTCACGTTTAAAATCTGACAGGCTTTTATTTATTTTTATTTTATGTTATTTTATTTTTATTAGGATCCCCATCATCTGATGCAATGGCTCCTGGAGCCTGCTGTTCTTGTGGTCTGTAGAAATCATTAAAAAAACATGTGAAATAAGATTTTTGTTAAAAGTAGGAACAGAAATAAATCCAAATATGAAAAGTACGAGGGGTACTTACAGGGTCATGCTATCATAAATTCATCAAATGCAGGATCTGGTTCCTCTTTCATTTCATTGCAGACTGAAAAATGTTTTTTTTTCACGTCCTCCAATTATGAGTTGAATAGTCTCCTAAGTAAATCCGTGATTCCTGTCCTGTTAGTAGACACCCTGGGAGGGGGATCAATAATATAAGTCTGATTACATAGGAACTAGAGTGAGGAGTTTCTCCTTCACTGGACAGCTTGATAAAAGAAGTTCAATATGTGTCTCAGCAGCAGAACCCAGCTGGAGAGAGGGTTTCTCTCAAATATCAGCTCCTGGAAGTCATCGTCCGTGTCGCTCAGTACCGCATGCTCCTTACAGGTGAGGAAAGCAAAATGTTTTAATTCAATGAGGTTTTTCTTTTTTCCTGGACCCCATTTATGTTTCACCTCTCCCTCTTATAGATTACCTGAACAACCTCTCCCCGGACTCCCAAGAATATGAAGACACCCAAGGTACAATAAACATGTTGTATGAACAGAGCCATTGTGGACAGGCACTGCTCTCTGTTAGTCTCAGGAGAGCCCTGCTGGCCTCTGTTTGCTGCTGGGAGTTTTCGGGGAAGTTATTTCAGCTCATTTGGCATGGAGAAATGGCAGTGAGAGAGTCATTTTAGATTTCTTTCTTTGTGATGCAAAGCCACTGGGCAGTCGTTTTAGTTTTCATGTGTAAGTCATCAGAAAGACAGCTGCAGTAAAGTGAATTCTCTGCATAAACACAGGCAAAATTAAATAACTCACTTTAGGTATGAATATTAGCATCGTTTGGAATATGTATCGATGATTTTGATGTTGTTTATTTATGCTATTTTGATATGCTCCAAAATGTAAAATTAAATGAAGGTAATGTAGTTTTTTTTTAAATTTGACAATATACTTGGCTTTTACTTTTCAGCTTAGACCTTTACTTCCCTGTCAGATGATTGACTTTACTTTACTCTTTCATAACTTTGTTCAAAAGGCAAAATAAAAATATAACTTAAGAATGCTAAAATGTGACCTTTTATTGTATGTTTTTTCAATTTTAATATAGAAACAAAAATTTGAAAAAAGTTCCATGATATTTCTCTATTTTCCATTCTTAGGTCCAAAAGAAATTCAATCAATCAGGTTTTACATAGAAGCCCTAAACACAATGGTAATCTACTGACAGGCTGGTAAAATTTGAATATTCGTTAGCCATTTGATCAGTAGACAAAGAAGTTAACGTTGAACCCTGGGTGTTACATTCAGCAGTAAAGTGTCTAGTATTATTCCCAAAATGTCTGTGTAGGGGAGATCAAAATGGAGCTTAAAATAAAAATAGTGGAATTTGTAGTTCAGTACGTGCCCGGAAACACAACTCCAAATGAAAACGAATGTTTCTGGTGGGATGTGTGAATGTGGAACCATTATCTTCAACACATTAATGAATCGATTTTTACAAGGTGTTACATGTTTTCAGCAGTGCTCTCTGTCCCCAAAGTGGTCCCCAGGATTAAAAGGTACTTTTTTCCCTCCTGTTCTCTTTCTCTGCAGCTGCAGTTGTGATTGTGTCTGACATTGCAGATCAAGTGAATGACAGTTTAAAACACGGGGTATGTAGCATGTTCCTCGTTCACGCACACGCACACGCACACGCACACGCACACACACACACGCACACACACACACACACACACACACACACACACACATCCTGAAGTATAGTCAACCTACCAACCTGTTAAAATCACGTGATCACGAACAAGTAGACTCCCTCAAATAACTATTTCAAATGATATGGCTTCTGCGGATGTCCAAATTCATGTGATTGGGGGAAAAAAAAATCACCGATGGGAAAGTTACTCACTTGAATTTTTAAGAAGATTCTAATGAGAATTTTGAAAATGTGGACATCAGAGCGTATTTTGTGGCGGCTATCACTGCTCCCATGTGCAGATATAAACCAGGCTATAGCGGGAGAGAACACCGGAGAGCAGGACAAGGAGGCGACCAAATCAAGGCTGGAGGGACACGCTGTCTGGCAGTATTTCCATGATAAGTGAAGAGCTGCATAATGCAAACTCTGAGACATCCAGTGCCTCAGGAGATGCAGACATGCTGACTGTGCGGAAAGCTGTGCATTGTGCGACAGTGCTAGCGAGGGATCACACAGACCGCTTGTCCTTCTCCATTACTATTCTTGCCTGGACACCCATGAGCTGCTCTTTTGTTCTGTGTCAAGGAAAAACACCAAGAATCCTCACTTTGGGAATGGCGATAAGACAACCACTCACACCCTACACCACTTGGTCTCACATGCATTACTTTGATGCAAACCTCCATTTCACCTCCATGGTATCAGGCAGGGAGCTTCCCTCCACAAACGCCAGGAAAACAACACATTGTGAGCGTGAGCAAAGGGATCATAGGCAAATTCAGCTTCTATGGAGGAGGGCAGAAAGTTATATACTCGCTAACTTTGACGATGTACTTGGATGCCATCAGTTCTGGCTTAGATTGAGTCACTGGTTTATACCACCAACACCAGTATCTCAACCTGTATTTGTACTGGGAAGATGAAGAATGGCTGGGAAGTGTAGAAGTGTGACGGCAGCAACCTGAAATGCACAAGAAACTGCAACAATCAGCTATACTGATTCAACACAAACACACGCGTGCGCGCACACAAAACACCCTGTGATGAGAATGAAGCTGATGTAGAGTTGTAGAAATTGTTGGTTGATTTAACCAGCAGTTGATTTATTTCTAACTGCTTATGATGAGAATTAATGCAATCACAACAAACCGTCATCATTTATAGATGTGCAATTTTGGCTTGAAAGGGAAAAATAACACATTCAGTGCCCCTGAGTGACCACTGAAGGGGGAGGGGGGTAAAATGTCCACAAGATATAACTCGTTCTTATAATTTTATCAATTTGCTGCCATGTTATACAACTTCTTTCCATGTGAGTCCAGTGTGAGTGGCTGCTAGTTAACGGCAGCAACTTGAGTCTTCTGTCTTTTATATTTCCTCTGTCTACGGCCCCTTTGGTGCTGAGGACATATGGTGCTGAGGACATATGGCTTATCTCATTTGTAAAATGTTGAGGAGACATAACCATTTGAGTTTGTTTTGGTTGCAATATGTGTGAAGTCTGATCCAGGTGATAGCTAAGCCCAGTAATAAAGGTAGAGTCATATGGCGTTAACGTTCAAGTGTTGACAGTTAAACGCTTGATATCGCCTTCACGGTCCCTCGTCTTTACGTGTCTTACTGTCTGTGTTTCTCAGGAGAACTTGTTACGTCTGGTCAACATAGAGTACAGTGTTCGTGGTCAGCGGGATCTGCTGCAGCCTGGCAGGGTATGGCAGCTCTGATAACAGCATTGTTTCTGTCTGAAGTTTTCCACCCTGTCTACCCTGCACCACCCCTGTGTTGCCCTTTGCACAATTATTCACCCGGGAATCCCCATTCCCCTGCTTTAAAATATCATTAATTATTTGAGATGGCATGTATGTGTCATTATCAACTAGTGATGTTTCCATATATATATATATATATTTTTTTTTTTTTTTCCGATAGGTGTTTGTGAAGGAGGGCACCCTAATGAAGGTCAGCAGGAAGAACCGACAGCCTCGTCATCTTTTTTTGGTAAATGCTACTTCCTGTTTGTACTGTGTTAGTTAATACAGTTGCTATTTGCTTTTTAAAGTTTCATTATAAGTTCTTTGTCTCATAACATGACCTCATTACTACCTTTCTGGTCACTTAAACCAGAGTAAAAGCCAGGTTTTTTTTCTCTGTCAGGTCTATTTCTATGTCCAGACTACTCCATTAAGCACAGGGTTTCCTGGCAGGATGTTTCTGAATGCTGACTTCCTGAGCCAGTTCTTTACTGACAGCACCGGAAAGATCAAGACCTGATCCTTATAAACTCAAGCATCCGTGTACACGTTTTATTACTTTAATTCAATTTGCTAAACATTAGTCATATGTGTCTTAAGCCCTTTAGTTTGACGTAGATTGCTTTCAGCTCATTAGAATCATATGAACGTAAACAGAAGACAGAAGGATGTCGTGGGAAGGGAGATTGATCTCATCGATAAGCAGAGTAACAGTAAGATTTAGGTCATTGTTCACCACCTGTTTGAGACAACACAACATGAGGGCAGAGGATGTAATGCGCTAGATTTTCATAATGTAAAATCTTGACATGAAAATAAATGTTACAATGAAGTCACAAGAAAATTCCCTTCGCAAATTATTTACAGTGATATCAAAGAGCACTGCTTTTCCCTCCTGTGGTGGTGTGAAATTCCAACTAGGAAGCTGTGCTTTCAGCGCCATTCCCCCGTTTGTTAGCAGGATTACAAAGAAAGTACCAATCTTAATTCCTAAAAAAAATGTAGTGGCGGGCTGGAGCCTATGTTTTTAGAGCAGGATCTGAATCACAGGGCAGATACGCAAATTAATAGAATCAGAAAAGTATGACATCACACAGAGTGGGAAAAGATGAGAACAATTGTAATCCTGGATTATACCTGAGTTTGAGAGGTGCCTCTCAGTCAAATCTTTGTCTCGATCAGTCAAAGCTAAGCAGTTAGCACCGCCATGGCAGCCTCTAACTGTTGGAGCCTCCCAGCTGATTTTGGTGTCTGTGTTGTTTCGTGAACACCTGATGCGCTTTTCTATCCATCCAAATTCTACTTGAACTGACGCGTTAATCACATTGGTTCATCCTGTATTATTTTATGAGCTGGAGACGTGCGTGTTGGTGAAGTTTCTCAGTCATCCCGGTTACAGCACGTCCAAGTGGCAAACAAAGAGAACTGCATTTGATGATTTTCATTAAATCATAATTCATGTATTGACACACCAGGTATTTTCTTTAATTTCTCAGTGCAGTTATTGAGCTTGCAAATGTTTCTTCTGGAAGAATCTTGGGTAATCATCGCTGCGTGACTTACCTCCTGCCAGTTTTGCGAGTGTGTCTGCCTTGACAGTGATAAATGTTACCTGCTATTATTAATTTTGGACAATATAATTAAACAACTCTGCAGGAGCTGGCAGTTTACTAGAAAATGTTCTAAAACTCAGTGGGAGAAAACCATCTGCTGGAAATGATTAAGACTGTAATATGTTGTAATACAGTGCATTAATTTTTATATGGATTGACAAACGTTTCTCACTCATGTATGATCATGAAATTTAATATTAGAACTTTAAAACTGGGTGTTTACATTGTGAGACTCTATCAACGTGGATTCAGAGATTGAGGAGGATTAAGTTCTGACCTTCAGTGCTTCATTGAAAATAGCTTCCTTGTCACTTGAGTGATTGAAGTGAAAGTCAGTCGAACACTTGGACCTCTTAAATGCATTTAAGTACAAAATCAAAGTGCAATTTCCCTCCAACTTAGATGTCAAAAATGCCTTTTTAATGAGAAAATGCCAATGTTGCTTATAAAATTACAGAGTGTTAAACATTCATTTATGAATTTTATGTTGCAATGCACCAGTTGAAAGTGAAGCAAAATACGAGAGCAAAAAATGCAGTTCCTTCCTTTCAAAATGAACAAGATAAAGGTAAAATGTGCAACCATTACTACAAATACTCAAAAATAATACTTTGGTGGCAAAGTATTTGCACTCACTTTCCACCATTGAGTGGCACAGGGCAGAGAGGAGTAAGATGGAGGGTTGCTTGTTGAACCGGAGGAGATTATTGAAAATTCTTTCCTTCAGAAATGGTAGTGGCTAGAATACTCTATTTTTACTTTTACGTTCTTCAAATTAACCTAGTTATTATCTTTAGTTGGCACCTATTTGAGTGATTTATTCGCGCCAAGGGAAAACCAAGCTGACAGACTTTGCAGTATGTTGTAATTATGTTTACTTCTCTGTGTGTCAAAAAAAGGAAAACAGTGTGTTGTGTGATACTTTATTTTGGAAGCGTAGAAGTCTATGACTGTTATCTTAGAGTGCCACCTAATGGAGAACCCAGAGAGTTGCAGCTCATGAATGCAAGTCTTCTATTTCTTCTTTACCCCTTAAATGCCGTTTACGTAGTATCATATCTTGATCTGATTCACAGTGACTTTAATCTCTCTGCTTTCAGATGAATGACGTGTTGCTGTACACCTACCCTCAACAGGACGGGAAATATCGACTGAAGAACACTCTCTCGCTCTCTGGAGTTAAGGTCTATCATCTTATTTTCTTGTAGTTTATCCCCACTTTTCTCAAAACCTAATATTCACTGTACAATTTTTTTTTCAACCTTTGAAATACATCAGGAGTTGTTTGACTTTCGAAGTTTGATTTTCCGCAGGTCAGTAAACCTGTAATAGAAAATGTCCAAAATGCACTGAGGATTGAGGGGACAGACATCTCCATCACTCTGTCTGCGAGGTGGGTCACGCTGTTCTGTCTCCTCATGCTCGATAGATCATTTCTAGTGACTGTCAGCCATAAAACATTACCTCAACCTTGGACAATGTTGTGTTGCAGCTGATATTTTACTTTTCTCTTGTTAATGGCACAAAAATGACTTTGCAATAAAAGTTAAGTGACTTTTTGTGTTGATTTTGCAGTTCTTTCATTGAAAGAGAGGACTGGTTTTATACTTTAAACCGCACTGTGGCTGAACACAACAGAGGATCCACGGCATTGAACAGCAGCTCAGGAGAGGTTTGTCTGTTACGTCACAACATCTTCAACCAGCCGATGAAGTTTCTGTCACACCATCTCATCATCATATGTGTGTGTGTGTATACGTGTGTGTGTGTGTGTGTGTGTGCGTGTGTGTGTGTGTGTGTGTTTTCCAGACCAGAGATCGTCTGTGTCTGTCTCTAGGAGAGAAAGCCCCTACACTCGTTCCAGTGTCTCAGGTGATGATGTGTATGAACTGCACTTCAGATTTCAGCCTCACTCTTCGCAGACACCACTGTCACGGATGTGGGAGAGTGAGTCACACTCAGTAAAATGAATGAATGATTTCTGATGAGTACGACACAGCAACTTGTGTCTTGAGCTTGTTTAATGTCCCTCTCTATGTTGTCTGATACAGATTGTTTGTCGAAGCTGCTCCAAGAACAGATATCCACTGAAATACATGAAGGATCGCATGGCTAAAGTGTGTGACCACTGTTACAACGATCTGAAGAAAAGAGGTGTGAAAACACTGATCATTTTTTAGAAACACAGGCAGAATGTGTAGGATTGCAGTTATCCTTGTGACCAGTAGGAGCAGTATAGTTAACTAGATGACAACTTCAATAACAGGAAAGCTGCTTTCATGATGACCAAAGAATCAGATATAGCTAACAGATGTCATAAGAATTAGTTACTATAGGGATTTTCATTTCAATACCAACACTGCGGATATCAGTCAATGAGGTCGAGGACACGTTGGCGTTCACACTGCTTAAAGAACATGACCAACTTAAGGCCCAGACCAGCTCCAGATGGGGTCTGACTGATCAGATCTCTGTGTGCTGACCTCATTTTTGAACACAGACAGACATTGGAGGGGGGAAAAGAAGAAAAACAAACAAACATTTGGGAAAACAGGTTACAACATGAGCGTTATAGTTCAAGTAGATATTCATGCATATCACCGCTGTCATTCGACAAAGAAGAGGATAAACTCCACTACTTCAGACATGAAAGCTGTACATCTTACTTGGTGTCTGTTTTTTGAGGTGTTTAAGAAGCAGTGGTCTGTCTCAGCAGGGGAGGATGTGTCTACTGTCTCAGCTAACAGCAGCCCTCGGCCACAACGCTCCAACCGTCCGCTCTCTGCTGTCTTCCAAAACATTCATCCTCCAAACATCTGGAGACATCGGAAAGGCACCCTCACCTTCACTCAGGTACGCTTGCATTGATTAAAGATGCATCGATTGCTATGCCGTGACAGTGCCAGTTATGGTGTCTTCTCACCGTCTTGTTGTGCAGGTGACGGTGTCAGATGAGGGCTCCATCAGTGGCAGTCTACATCGCAGCAAGAAGAGCAAGAGGAACTGGAAGAGATTGTGGTTCCTCCTAAAAGACAAGGTGCTTTACACCTTCCGAGCTCAAGAGGTGAGGGGAAACATGCGCTCCCCTTTAACCTGAACCGCATTTATACATCCAACACAACAAATATACCATGAATGCTGACGAAAGGTTCTGATAAAGTGAAGATGCAGTTCACATAACTGCATTTATTTATTTTCCCATAATAACTGTTGTGTGTGCAGGAGAAGGTGGCCTCAGAGAGTTTACCCCTGCTGGGTTTCACAGTGAAGCTGTCTGATAGGCAGGAGGGAGAGGAGGAGGCCAACGTCTTCCAGCTTTACCACAAAAACACATTGTATTACACATTTAGAGCAGAGGACAACTACACAGCCCAGAGGTGAGATGCATGTTTACCTCATGGATCATTTCAAGTTGTTAAGAGGACCAGATTTTGCAATTTGTGAGCAGAAGATACAGAAAACAAAACAGTGACGTAATGCTGTAGGTAAAATCCTAGCAGTGTTCTGTAAAATTATCATAATGATATAGCTGTCATGTACAAATCTGGAAGTTTTTAGGTTAAATAGACTGTTAATAAGCTTTTAAACCTGCAATCAAACTTTTTTTTTAGTAATTTTATATTCTGTTTTCTTATGTAAAATCTGCTCACACCCAGGTGGGTAAATGCCATGGAGGAAGCCACAGTTTTATAGGACCAGCTCCTCACTGAAAATAGAAGTCTGCCATCCCTAAAAATGTCCAACTGTGAAACCAACACGGGAGGAGAGGTAACCAAACAGCTTTGATGATGACTGCAAGCTGTTACTTTTGCCGGCTGAAGTGAAGTAAAGAAGACATCCTGTTCTTTGAGGGAGGACATGATCACCTACTTGTTCCATCGTCCTCTGCCTGCTGCTGCAGCAGGTGAGCTGCTGAGAGCCGCATGAGGCGGCGGCCCAGATACGTGCCAGAGTGGAACACTGCATTAATGTGACCTGTATTTTCCCCAGCAGATGTTCCTCAAAATCATGGAAAGCATGATGAATTATTAAAAACTATTTAGAGAAGAAAGATTTCATCATTTATTATTATTTCAAAGCTGCAAAAACTTCAATAACTAAATGCACAGGAATAAAAGTCCTTTGGAGGTGAATTTCAGGGGAAAAAAATCCTTAAAAAATTAAATGTTAGGCCTTCAGTTTAATATGTGCTCTTCCTCTGGATTCAATTGATCTTCGTGACTAATACAGGGAAGCACACAATGAGTCCTTTTATATACATAGGCGTGTCTGAAGCTTTGCCATGTACTGTAGTGTTGAAAACGGTGCTGCCAGTCCATTGATTTTTTTTTGCTTTTTTTGCACTGATATAAAAAAAAGTCTTGATGTTTAAAAAAAAAGTAAGAGCTACAAACGGTTGTATTTACTGACTTACTGTACTGTATTCTGCACACAATTTAATTTAGAAAAATGTTGATAATGTCTTCATTTGAAGTAAATTGTTAATCCATGTTGATGTGAGGACAGTGCACGAATTTGTTGGCCTGGACTGATTTAACTGATAATATTGTACTTGATGATTTTATGAAACTTATTTCTAACATTGTTATTGGAGTAAAAGAGAGCTTAACAATGGCAGTGGTCTGTGTTTTATGTCCTCTTGATGGCAAATGCATTTAATATGTCATTGACTTCCTGTCACCGTGTCCCTGCCGATGGACATGCATCAGGAATTGAAACATCAGCTGTTATCAGTCCACTTGTAGCCCCCCTCTACACCGCCACTATCACATGGCTTGTTCTGATAAAACACCAAGCTGGCAAGTTTTTCTAATCACACTTTGAGCTGCTTGGGGAGACACCGGGGACCGAGACTAGCCTTCTGTACAGCTAGCGAAAGGCCAGGCCTGCTCTTCTTCTCGTCTCCCCCTGAGGCTCGCTGACCCAGAATAATATCAGGCAGGGAGCTTTCTTTCTGGGGCTCCTGAAAAGTTGCAGCCAAACTCGTCCTATATAGAGGGCAGATCATTCATCACTATGTTCTCCATTTCTTGGCCTAATTCTGTAGTTTCACCTTTCTTTCTTTTTTTTAACCAGATATCTTAATCATGTTTTCTTTGGCTTTGCTGTATCACACATTAGAAAGAAGTCTCTCTGTTTTTTTAATTTCCTTATCTTAATGGATCTGGACTATGCTTTAATGGTTAAACAATGAAATGTAGCGATAAAATCTTGCTGTGATGGTGGAAAAGATAGAAAGCATTAAAGCTACAAGCAGCGTTGTTAGGGCCTGAGCCCCCGCGTCATTGACACCGGCCTGAATGCAACGGTGTAACTGGCAAATCCCTGGGCCTTGTAGTTTAGGAGATAGAGGCCTGAGTCTGTGCACGGTGGTGCAGTGGTTAGCACTGTGGCCTCACAGCAAGAAGATTCCAGGTTTGAGTCCTGGCTCGGGCGCGGGATCTTTCTGTGTGGAGTTTGCATGTTCTCCCTGTTCCTGCATGGGTTCTCTCTGGTACTCCGGCTTCCTCCCACCGTCCAAAGACATGCAATTTGGGGACGAGGCTGATTGGATTCTTTAAATTGACCGTAGGTGTGACTGTGAGTGTGAATGGTTGTTCGTCTCTGTATGTTGGCCCTGTGATGGACCGGCGACCTGTCCAGGGTGTACCCCGCCTCTCGCCCGTAGATGCTGGGATAGGCTCCAGCCCCCCCCCCCCCCCCCGCGACCCTTACTAGTAAGGAATAAGCGAAATAATAATAATAATAATAAGGCGAAAAATTGTCCAAAATTGGACATCCTGTTAGAGTGAGGTCAGGGGTGTCTGTGTATTATTTGTCCGTCTTGATGAGACGAATAAAACGGTGTTGGTTCCATGTCTGTAGGACATTCCTACAGGCAGTGGCGTGGTTTTTTGTGTATCTAGGTGGCGCTATTGAGTAGATCGCTTCTTATTTTTTAATTATCGAATTTTTTGCTGCACCCGATGTGTGTACGAAATTTGGTGAGTTTTCAAGCATGTTTAGGGGGTCAAATTAACTTCTGAAGTGGCGAGCGTGGCGAGCAAACATAATAGGGTCTTCGCCTGAAGTCCCTTCAGGCTCAGGCCCTAATAATTATTTTCCAGTGGGGCAGCAACAGTTTCATAATCCATGCTTCTATTTCCCCACTGGCTGGAGCAACACAGAGAGGAGCAAATAATCAATCACACACACACACACACACACACACACACACACACACACACACACAGAGCAAGCCCAGTAACGTCAGACGCATTCAGCTGTTATGCACTCTGAAATAATAACTGAAGCCAAAAAGCCAAACTTTCTTATCTATGTGTTTTTTATCAGAAATGTTTAGAAAGCAGAGTTGTGTGGGTGTGTTTCATGTGACTGGTCTGAGAAGGTAATGCAGTGTTTGTGTTGATGTTGTGTGTTTCAGCAGCATCCCTTTCCATCTTTCACTGTGTTGTGTGGGCAGCCGATCCTCAGGGTAAAGGGAAAGGTTTCATTGCATAATTGCTGGGGATCTAAAAAGAATACGTTCAGTATATATAGCTGTGTCCACTTGACATTGTTTTGACATTTCTGGGTTTGCACCTTGTCTTGTGTTCTTCATCACCCTTCAGAGACGGGGAGAGAAGGAGAATTAAGCTGTGGTGCGGCAGGAAGAGTAGAGGGACACATTTTCATGTCCCACTTAGCAAACTCTTTGCAGCCTACACTGCCAAGTCAATGTTACACCTATTCCACCTCCCTGAAAGCTTTAAATATCCCACTCTCCCTCAGCAGCAGGACAAACACTGAACAACACACAACATTCGGCACACTCTGCAACGCCAAATGAACGTTGATTATCCCTGCTGGAGCGTCCACCCTCCATTCTCCTGTGATCGTTCTGTCATCTGCAACTATCTGCTGTGAGAAGGGAATGAACACATGTCAGTGGGTACGTCAGCTGTCACTGAGGGATCTCAAATCTGTCTGCAGCCAAGACAAGTCCAGTAGGAACTCGATTTAGTCTCTCTACTTTAAAGCAAAAAGTTACTCTCCAAATAGATATGGCAATGACAATGACGCTACTCACCGGTGAACACTTTTTTCAACCTGTGCAAATAAACCAAAATTTCAAACTTAGCTTCTTATATGCGTCAGAATATTTCTTGGAGCAGCGTACCAGCAAGTCGCTGCTTCAGGTCATACACAGAGAAAAGAAACAAGCCTTTTAAACGTAAAAGTATCACTTTCACACTTACACTTTTGTACAGATCAACCAAATGTGTTAACTGGAGGTGTTGGTGGGTGATACTGTTGAACGTTGGCAGGCTAGCTGTTTCCCCCTGATATCAGTCTTTTGTCTTATTCAAGCTAACCTGCTAGCTGTAGCCTCATATTTCCCATAGTGACATGAAAGCGCGAATTATCTCATCTACCCTCACCAAACTGTAAATAAATACATCTGCCAGAGCAAAGGAAAACTACTCAACTCTGTCTTATGTAAAGAAATGTATGTAAAGAAACTCTACAGGTTAAGTCAACATTTACGCATCATCATCAAGCACATTATCAAGTGACCAGTGCTTGTGTCCTTTTTGTGTTATTATCTTGCTTACTGCTGGACTTGTGCATTACTTACATGTTTTCGATCTCTCTCTCTCTCTCTCTCTCTCTCTTACTCTCTCTCTCACGCGCACACACACACACAAACACACACACACACACACACACGCACACACGCACACACACACACCATATTGTTTCCTTTAAAGAAACATAACACATTACTCCTCTGTCCTCTCTGCTTGCGTCAGCAGCCGAGACCCACAGAGGTTGCGAGTTAGCTTAGCACAATGAATGATTGTGGGTGGGAAGTGTTAGCATGTCCTTCAGCCTCGATTACAGAGTCGGACATGATTAAAAGTGGCAGTTCATCAATAAATGTTTAGATTTTTAACTGAAGTTGCGATGGGTTTTTTGAATTGATGTGTCCAATTACTGCACTACTGAAGTAGTGCTGAAAATGTTTGACCCTAAAATTGCAATATCTCATGTTTTAAATTGTCATTTTATTACAAATGTTAATCAAAACCCTAGCTTTATTCATGCAGGTAAAGACTTAAAGAGAAAAGCATGTAAGATGGGTTTTGACAGATATATGCTAACAATGCCCACCCACTACCATTCATTATGCTAACTAGTGGTTAGCTAGTGTGGGTCTCAGCATCCTTCCGTTCACACGCCTCATGGCACATGAGCTTATCGCCCCTGAAGCTGAAATGTTCTTCTAAGTTTAAAAATCTGCTTTTTGCTTATCAAGAACTAAAATAAATGTCAGCATGTGACGTTTGATCTAAGAGTATGACCTCAATGCTGAAAGGTGAACATTTTAATCAAAATTACGGTTCATTTGAGATATTTAAATGACCCATTTGAACTAAAATACACTCATAACTCATACACATGCTAGTGCACCATAATAACAGACCGATCTAAAAAAAAAAAAAAGCGTTGTGACTTTCAGCCATGCGAATTGAGTTGACTTAGCTGTCTACATGCATCTGCATATGTTTTTTCAAGATGTGCGGGCTAAATTCAACTATTTTGCGCCCTTTATGTCCCAAGTGTGAATGATGGCAGTTGGTGTTAGATGAAAAATAGACAGAGATGTTTCCTTGAGCTCTGAGTGTCTTTCAGAGTCTGAGGGGAGCAACCGGATGATGAAGTTTTTAACACCTTGTCTCCGATGTACACTTCCTGTGTCTGTGATTCAGAACTCTAATTGTCTTGTAAGAGGTAAGGAGGGAACGCTAACATGTA
Source organism: Aulostomus chinensis (assembly GCF_037954235.1). Taxonomy (NCBI): domain Eukaryota; kingdom Metazoa; phylum Chordata; class Actinopteri; order Syngnathiformes; family Aulostomidae; genus Aulostomus; species Aulostomus chinensis. The sequence goes on from NC_141322.1 coordinate 17,879,647, forward strand.
TGTGTCCTGACAGCGAGCTCTGGGCAAGTTGCATCTTAAATTCTACTGCACACACATTTTCTTAATCATAAACTACAGCTAAACATTGAATTATGACTCACCCAGTAGGAATGTATCTCCTCATTTAGCTCCCCTTCCACCAATATTTCATCTGTGTCATCATGATAAGAATAGCTCTGCTGGCATGGATTGGTTTCTGTCCTCCCTCATGTGTGTATATGGATAAATTTAGATGATGCAAACATGAAGTAAATTGGATGTGGATATGGTGAGGGTATTTCTTTAGCAAGAAAGGATCCTTTGGTGGCAGGAGCCAGAACTGCCACCTACTCATCAGCAAAAGCAAAGCTCAAACCTCAGAACTACCCCCGCAGCCTCCAAGCATCCTGAACCCACCCCTTACAACACAAACGCTTCATAAAAAAGTCTGTCCACATAACTAGATTATACCACTGTAATCCAGCTCTGCTGATCTTTAAATTCAATTTCAAAACAGACTGAAAATTTCTTAAATATCGACTGAGAGCTTTAGGCACAAAAGTTTCAAGAAGGCTGGGATCTGATATTCAGGATTCATATAAATCAAACTGCTATTTTTTGAAAGTGTTAGTTAGCCTCCTAATAATTAACGTCATATCAGCCCTCAAGTATTTTCAAGGACCTTGAATCTCATTCCAGAACATAAGAACACAAAGGGATCTTGAGGTTTGAGTGACAGCTCAAGAGCATACAAAGAACTTCAGTGGTTGGTAGCAGATGTAGACAATAAAAGGAACTTTCTTGACTGTTTGGTGACAGTCCCAGGACACAAAACGACCCTGCAGGTTGTTTGACAGCTCCAGAGTAAACAAGGGACCTGCATGTTGGCTAACAGTTCCAGAACTTAAAGGGATCTTGAATGCCAGGTGACAGTTCAAGAGCATGACAGGTTCAAAACTGTTGGGTTACAGTTCCAGAGCGCAAAAAGGATCCTGAATATTGGGTGATACTACAAGAGCGTAAACTGATCTTTGATGGTGGGTGACATTACACAAAAGTATCTTGAATATTTGATGACAGTTCCAGCACACAAAATGATCTTGAATGTTGGATGATGGCTCCAGGAAACAACAGGTTCTAGATTGTTTAGTGATTATTCAAGAGCGCAGAAAGTTCTGAATAGTAGTGTGACACTTCCAGACGCCACAAAAGTCCTGAATATTGGGTTATTGTTCCAGATCACAACAATTTAGAGTGTTGGGTGACCTCTGTAGAGCACACAAGGTTCTGGATTGCTCATGACACAATGCTCATTGTCCGGCAAATTTTAATGGAAAATAATTAATTATGCAGAAGTAGATTTGATTGTTTTCGCACTGTGAAGAAAACTCACTGAGGAGAAATGCTTTAATAGGGCAACTGAGTGTAGTGCAACAATGGGGCCACAGACCGCTGTATGTGTGTGTGTGTGTGTGTGTGTGTGTGTTCATCTGCATGTGTGTGTGCGTGTGTGTCAGATTAACGTCACAGTTTGCGGAGCCCTGAGAGCGCGCGCTACACTTCCTCAATCGACTCCGTGAATCACCGAGAGAAGAAGGAGGGCAAGAAGAGAAAGAAAGGGAGGAAGAGAAAAAACTACTGCCCTTTCGTCGCAGAAAAAAAAGAAGCAGCACAACGCTTGGAAGGCAAGGTGAGGCTGCTATTATCAGACGTTTTCTCTCTGTCGAACTCTTCTCGGAGTTTAAGGGGTTTGTCGTGCGGAGTATGCATGAACGCATAAAAACCACTCCTCCGGTAGTTTTCTGTCATTCGTCGTTAGTTGGAGGGACGAACCGTAACCTTAACGCCACTTGGACGTTCGCTAGCTTTTATTCCGGAGCCCATCTGACTGGTCGCCCTCGTTGCAGCTTCGGTTAAGTCACTGAAAAACTGCATGACCAGTAGTGAGTGTTAAACAACTTATTTATTCGTGTTTCTGAAAGCAACCTGAAACGGTGCAATGGAATCTGTGACTTGTCAAGAGTGGGATTAGCTTGAAAGGGTCAACTGTGGGAAAACTTATCACTTCAAATTAGATCCAACTGTCTAAATTGCTGATACAAAATATCTAAATTTCAAATTCATATATTTTAATATTGCGGGCCACCTTTTATACCTGTGAATTGATTTTCAGGTCACGGAGTTTTTTTTTTGTTTTTGTTTTTTTCGCGGAGCAGCAGGAGGAATGTCTGCAGGTCATTTTTAGAAAGGACATAGGAAACTTTAAGTCATTTGTTTGTCATGATGAGAAGCTGAGGTAAATCGACCTGTTGAAACATCTGCCTTTAACTAACTGACACTCAACCACATCCTCCAGGGAGAGGCATGCTGCAAAAACGATATCCGATGCAAGTGACTGATGGAGGCCGAGCTCTCTGGGTGACTGCAGGTTTATCGTAAAATGCCTGCTTTCCTGAACTTCAGCATTTTTTTTTTTGTTCGCCTTTCTTTAAAAATCTTCGGTACATGTCGTAATAAATGCTGCAACGCTTCCTGTTAGAGAGAGAAGTTGACAGGTATGTAAGGAAATGTTAACATTAGCAGTAACGAGATATTCACAAGTACTTTTTTTGATCTGCTACTTTTAAAAATTTTCATTACATAGTCCCTCCCTGTCAGTGGTAGTCTGATACAGTAAACTGACGTTTCAAACATTTCAGTAATCATTTTGTGAGCTTGTCTGACTTATTATTTGCCAATACTCTTTCAGTATTCGATATATCTTGATACTGACCCATTTTTTAGTTAGCTTGTTCTGCAGAAACGACTGTATATGCTTTATTCCTGTGTTTGCTCCAAAACGCAGAAGTCAGAAGTGATTATTACACCACTGTAATAGGGCTGAGCAATACAGTTAATATTTAACAAAATAACTCAATCTCAATTTTGTGGCACTGATGTAGGAGTGGCTGTTTTTCCTTAAGAATATATTAACACAGTTCTGTTTCTGATAGATAGTCAACAGCTGTGTGGATGTAATGGATAAGCAGGTAAACACAAATGTTAGAAGAAGTCCAGAAAAACAGAAAATGAACTATATCCTAAATCTAAAATAATATCTAGTTTTACTCACATTGGAAGATCAATATTATATCATTTTAAGACCCAGTGAAGTAGCTTATCAATGTAGTCATAACTGCACAAGCCGCTCTTCCATCACGCTCGCCGCTGGATGAAGGCCACCTGCTAGTACCGAGGTCGGACCCCGTTCTTTGCCTTATGAGTCACCGTAAACCTTCTCAACGTGGAATCACCACGTTCTCAAAGATGCTGGTTCTCATGTGCATGGTAGCATCTAGCAGATTAAAGGGCAGCACGTGAACCTCCTGTTCCACCGCGTCTCAGAAGTGTTCTGTTAGCTGGAGATGTGGTGATTGTGGAGGTCGTCTGAGTCCAGAGAGATGATTGTCATGTCTGACGTGATAAGAACATGGCGGTGTGTTGTGTAAACATCAGTAGATGGGTGCATGGTGGACAGCTCCAGTTCTCTGACTGTGTGTGCCTGTGCCAACTGTGTCCTGAGTTACCTTTTCTTAGCTGCGTCCGTGTGTTCATCGGCTGCTGTTACTCATCAGTTTCAAGGTGTCGTTTCAACATGTAGTGTGTTCAGAGATGCTCCTCTGCACACCTTAGTCATCACCAAGAGATATTTTAGTTTGTTGTATACTTGAAAATCCCAGAGGATCAGCAGCCTCCAGGTTCAAAGTCGCTCAAATCACTTTCTTCCGCTTTCTGCTGTCCTGTTTGAACTGTAGTAAATCTTGTTTACCACAGCGACATGCACTGACACATTCAGTTTCTGCCATGTAATTGACAGATAAATAATTTGCTGTAAGAAGCAGATGTGGTGTATTGAGTAAAGGAGTCTGCTGTGCTGTCTGAATTAGCTTGATAGCTCATATTGTTTGTCTAAGGTTCGGTCTCCAGCAGTTAACGTGACATTTACAAATTTGTGGAGCCCATTTTCGCTGTGATTGTGTTAGCATGTTGGCTGAAATTCCAGTTGCAGTGATATCTTTTGTATCAGCCATTGATGAATATATAAAGATGAAGACTGTATAAAGAGGAATATTTGTGAAATGATGTGGATTACAGTATCCGGGTGAAGGCAGACAACAACTGAAGTGAACAGTCAGAAGTTCAGAACAAATCGAAACTGCACATGAACAGTTTGCTAGCTAATCAATCTCCCGCCCTCAATCACACAGCAGCTCACTATTGATTAACTCCAAAACCCTGACAGCACAGCTCACAGAGACCCCCCCCTCCCCTCGCAGCATTCTTTCTTTCTTCCATGCGTGCTTTTTCTGTCTTACTTTTCTGGTCTCAGTGTGGGCGGCTGTGGTTTCAGGACTGTGAATACCAGCTAAGTGCTGCGGAGCACTGCATGCTTGTGTTTGGATTAGGGACATGTTTCAGCTTGCTCCGCCTTTGTAGTGCAGGCGAACACCACCACTGTAATGGCTGCAGCCTTTCAGAAAGTACACAAACGCCTAAACATGGGGAACTAAACAAGTAGTAGAAGTGCAATTGTGGCACTTGTGTGTTTGACTGTATTTTGAATAGGAAAACAGCAGGGGTGTGACTGAGGTGAGAAGATTACTTCTTGTTAAACTCCTGCTGCAAAAGTTGTTACAGAAAAAAATGCATAGTGTATGAGCTTGAAATAAATAATGCATGCATGAGACTAACGCTTGTGTGTAGGGTGCTATTGATCTCACATATGTCCCATTCTGAATATGTCATATCCCCTACACGAGGCACGCAACCCATTTTCATCATATTGTAAGATATTTTGTAAAGAAAGCTAATAAAATCATGACAATAACACGAGGTCAAATCATTCTGATTAAAAACTATTATTTAGAACTAAGTATACAATAAAAATCATTGCGTGAAGACAAAAAGCTTGTTTTTTTTAACCACTGTGCCTTAGAACCACACAAAAGCCTGCAACAGTCTCTGTTCTTCCTCCATACAAAAACAGGTGTTGTTGATGGAGGTGTGAAAATGTTTGTGTGTGTGTGTCCTCCTTGCGGGTGTGACAGAAAAGTCTCCTCAGAATACAAGAATAAATGTAAATTCCCAACACAGCTAGAGACCAATTTTCCCCCCCATTTATGGGAATATCACAGTAGTTTGACAGGAATTTCTTCTGTCCTCATTAACGAAGAGGGATTTAAGTTTATTGTATTTGCTGCACAGAACCACCGACTTAAAATTCTTTTTCCTTATTTTTCTCATCTGTGGTTTACAGAACAAATGACCTTGAGTGTTTACTGCTTTCAACCGTAATCTACTTATGAGCATCAAATAAATATGACATCATATCAACAACATCTGTCAGGTGCAGCGTTTGGAAAGTGAACTGAATAAATTGCTGTTTGAAAGGAGGCGTTCTCAGCAACTGTGTACTGTTGCATATCTGCTGCTACAAAAACACAAGTAATGGCTGTGGCACGGTGTTAGCGGGGGCCATGGGGAGCTGGCTTTGACCTCCACTACTTGTACAGTTGATGTTGACATTGATGATGTCTCAAATGAGTAGAAGATGATAAGGGGAAGTGTCTTTTTGAAGTTGGATTTTCTTATTCGGGAAGTCGATCTTCTGACTTTGCTTTATGCAAATTTATGCCGTCTCAAATGAGTGAGCAGCCTTGGCGTCCTACCAGCTTCACAACCCACTGTTGTGACCAGCTGTATTGATACACAAGAACTTTGTACATGACCTAAAGCTGTGTGTAACTAACCCACTAACTAATACTGCAAGTGTCACCAGGGTAATACTATGTTTGTCCTCTCTGAGATCAGGTGACCTGGCACTCGTCACCATGCCTCCTTTCTTGAGAATCGCCTTCAACTCGTACGAGCTGGGTGTCCTGCCCCCCCTGGCTGACCCTCCTTTCTGTGCAATCAAGATGAAGGAGGCCTTAACAACAGGTGGGTAACACAAATACTGCCCTGTCTTTTATCATTTCTGTACTCAAAGCAGTCATTTATTCCTGTTTAGAACATCAGACATATTTTTATCTTCTATCTTTTTCCATCTTTCTGTTCCTAGAGCGAGGTAAGACCCTGGTTCAGAGGAAACCCACCATGTACCCGGCCTGGAAGTCCAGTTTTGATGCACATATCTATGAGGGCCGTGTGCTGGAGGTACTACTCATGAAGACAGCAGAGGAGCCACTAGCTGAGGTCACTGTCGGTGTGTCTGTACTTGCGGAGCGTTGCAAGAAAGCCAATGGGCGCGCTGAATTCTGGGTAAGACATTCCAGATGGTCCCAGGTCCCTGAGCAATAACTTAGGCTTTTTGAGTATCTGACTGTGTTTGTGTGTTCAGGTGGATCTGCATCCTTCTGGAAAAGTGATGATGGCAGTGCAGTACTTTCTGGAGGGAGTGGATACAGGTGAAAGGAACTGTTTTGCTTTAATCTCTGCCTATATATTTATAACTGTTATATGTGATCTGTATCATTTGTTTTAAGGCTGCTTTATTTCTCTTCTTGGCTTTTTAAACATCATTTCCAATGTTCAGTATTTATTGTAGCATTAGATATTAAAAATAAACAATCAAAGTTAATAATTGGTTAAAAACGATACAATTAAACACTCCTCTGCTTTGTGAGGACTGAAATTTGAATCCGATTTAAGACGGGTGTCCGGCAGCATTAGCAAGCCACCCCTCAATTAACAAGTTCGCATCATTTCTGATTGCTGCACAAACATTTGTAGCATTTCTCAAACTAAACTTCAGGTTGCTTTAAAGCACCAAGAGGACCACACAGACATAGACAAACATAGAACGCTCTCAGATGAAACAGTGAGAACTCTGGAAAGAACTTCAGGGTTTATCAATGACCCCGCTGTGAGAGGCTGATTGAAAAAGAAAGGTTTTCAGAGCAAGTGAAGGAAAGTAGAGGAATATTCTTGGAATTTGTCAGTGGGGGAATTGTTCTTTTGACTTTATTGTGTTCAAGAGATACAAGTGGTAGTGTGGGAGCAACGTGGGCAAAGATGAGCTTTATTTGAAAGCTCAGAGCATTTAAATGACACAATAATAGCTTTTTATGTGAAGATGAAGAGCAAAGTAAAAGCCATTTCCTGGCTGGTTATCAGGCTGAATGCTAATAATTAACTTAGTGTAGTTGATGTAGCTCATTTCAAAGACATCAGATAACATTTTAATATCCTATTATCACAAAATGATATTCAACACATGAACTCGTGAAAGTAACAAAGAAACAAACTTTCTATTTGTCAAACAGTGACCGTGTCTGCCATGTTTCTCTGTGTATGACGCCAGCTCATGTTACAAAACGAGATGAAGATTTGAGGAGTTGTTTTTACAACATTCAAGAGTGTTCATGGGATTTTGCCTTGTCGGGAACTCGTTAGCACCATTGGTCTGACATCACATGAATGCAGCATAAGATTTCAAATTGCATCCTTGCACATTTTACTCCTATCAGTGGCGACCCAACAAAATGGGGCCAGTGACCGTTTGATAACGTATTTGTAAAGGCAGCCTTAGAATATGATTGAGGCTGATGACAATCCTGTGATTTATGTAAAATGACCTTTGCTCTTTCATTACAATCTTGACTGATGTGTGTTTCTCTGTGTCTGAAAGAGAGTAAACAGGCTGCAAAAGAAGAAGAGGCCCCAACCCTGAACCGCAGGCGAGGGGCCATCAAACAAGCCAAGATCCACTTCATAAAGAACCACGAGTTCATCGCCACATTCTTCAGACAGCCCACTTTCTGCTCTGTCTGCAGAGAGTTTGTCTGGTCAGTTCAGATGGCATTTGATTCACATAAACAGTTGTCAGAGGAGAAAGAGGAACTTAGTAACCACTCAGATATGCAAGAACACCAGACAGGTCCAACTGATACTTTTCTCAGAGTGACATAGCTTTTCTGCTTATCTTTTTGATAAACCTTTAAGGGTAACTTTCCATTCATGTTGTAACGTCCACTTTTTGCATTGATTATATTCCAAAAACCACTCATCTCCATGTAAAAAAAAAAAAAAAAAAAAGGAAAGGAGGAAAGGAAAAGCTGATACACATGAGTGTCCTGCAGCTGTTCATTATCACCTAAGACTGATTAATCAGACTGACATGATCAAGGGATAATTCTAATGGAGCTGTTTGTGTCTCTGTCTCCCACAGGGGGCTCAACAAGCAAGGCTATAAATGTAGACGTAAGTCATTTAAATTAAAAACAGTGATATGTTTTATTAAATCTGTACTTTACCATGAATGGATGTGTTTTTTTACCCTTCTGTTTCATGACCTTATCCAGTGCCCAGATATACTAAGATACTAGCTACTATGTCTCTGTTATTCTTGCTTTTTTATCAGAATGCAATGCAGCCATCCACAAGAAATGCATAGACAAAATCATTGGCAGATGCACCGGTACGGCTGCCAACAGTCGGGATACTGTGGTACGTAACACATATTTCTGCTGTACACGATGTACTGTGAGCTCCATCCATATGTCTCCCAATTGTCAGTAAAGTGTGAGATTTTCTCACATTGGTTTTCAGTGTTACAGTGAAAAAAAAAATCACTCCTTAACAGAGTGATAGTGAGTTACGGTAGCTGCTAGGTCAGTTTAACTTGGATCCACTGATCATCAATATTGGTGGATAAAGACGATCAAAGGCCAACTGACCTAGATAATGGCTATGTGAGAATGATCAAGCACAAACAAACATACACACAAGGGATGATGCAGGTGGGGTGTGGCCTCAGAGAGGCACCATAAATCAGACCTGGAAAGCTGTGAGGAGTTGTGGATCTAAATGTGTGGTAGGATGAGGCAGGTGCCCCGGGCCGTGAAGTGTCACCGACCACCAGTCAGGATCTCCTGGTCACTGGTCAACAATGGAGATAACGAATCCCGTTTGTCCCTGCAGTTCCAGAAGGAGCGCTTTAAAATTGACATGCCGCATCGTTTCAAGACCAACAACTACATGAGTCCCACTTTCTGTGACCACTGTGGAAGTCTGCTGTGGGGTCTGGTGAAACAAGGCCTGAAATGTGAAGGTACGGTTCGGATGCGGTCGATTAATTACCCAAGTCTACCTGCACTCATGTCTGTAAGTGCCTTTGTTGTGTTTGTAGATTGTTCCATGAATGTCCATCACAAGTGTCAGGATAAAGTAGCCAATCTATGTGGCATCAACCAGAAACTACTAGCTGAAGCACTCACACAAGTCAGCCAGGTAAGTTCCTTCAACGCACGGTCAAACCACATCATGAATTTTTAGACCGACTCAAGTGCTACACCTCCTAATTAAATCAACCATGACTCTTAACAGGCATGGCAAATAAAGAAGGTTTAAAGAGTAAAACTGGGAGGTCATCAAGATGAGAACCATAACTCCATACAGTTTACAGCATGCAGAACCAGGACAGAGGACTGCAATAATGTGTGTTTTGGAAGCTGTGCATCATAAAAAAACAAACAAAATTAAAACAATATAATGTAAAATTAAAAAAAAAAAAACTTTAACAAATAAGCGGTATAGAAAATGGATGGATGGATGGACATTCAAAACTGCCATCAGTGTAGCATGAAAGTAAAACAGAAAAACTGTAGTGAGAGTAGGAAGTTTGAAAGATACATGATAATCAACTCTTGAACTTGCTCATTGGTTTGCATGGTGTCATCTGCTAAACTGTCTGTTGAATCGTATAAATACGTACTAAGATAAATGCTTATGATGTTTCACGTTGCTCTGCTTTTAGATGAAATAAAACTGTATACATTTAAAAAAAAATCCTTAATCACGTTCATATCTGAGCCCTTTTCTAACATGAACCCAAACACTAATCCAGCATATCTATACCGTATAGTAGAAAAATATTTCGGTGTCATAATCTCTGAACAGTAATTTGATGGTTTGTATGGAAATGTAACCTTTAACCTTAGAGTCAGTCACATTTGAAGGTCCTAGTCCCTGGTGCTTGATGAGGGATTATTCAGAGTGTGACACCTTACCTTGGTAGCAACCTGAGCTCACTATTGTGGTGTGTTTAAGGACTTCCAAGTTGTGTAATTCCAAGTACCCTTGCTCTCTTTGTCAGGGGAATCAAACCAATTGTGGTGTGACAGAAAAATATGATTGTATTATTCGTTTTCCTCCATCAGAAATCCTCTACTCGCCACTCCGATCCAAACCTGCCTAATCTGCCAGATATTGGAATCTATGACGAGGTTAATAAACTTGCTGGACTAGATATCAATGGTCAGTGCATGATTATTCCAACACAGTTTATGATCATGATGTATAATAATGATGAAATAACGGCTGTGTGTGGTACTTGCCGGTCCATTAGATACATCTCCATATGGTAGACTGTGGGATGGTTCGAGCCCACGGCCTCCATCTCGAATCAGCCATGTGAGCTGCGTCAACGTGGACAATTTCATCTTGCACAAGGTCTTGGGGAAAGGCAGCTTCGGCAAGGTACACAGAAATGTCAACATTGAGAGAGTTGTGCAAAAACACAATATAAACGTGAGAGGAAAATACCACTCCAACTAGCGCTCGACATAAACAGACTCATACAGAAGTAACACTGGTTGTAGGTGTTTGATGAAACTGTGAGCTGCAGCGGAGTCGTGTATGAATGCATCAACTTATTCTCCTCTGTTAGGTTCTCTTGGCTGAGCTGAAAGGTCGTGGCGAGTACTTTGCAGTGAAGGCTCTGAAAAAAGATGTGGTGCTGATGGATGATGATGTGGAATGCACCATGGTAGAGAAGAGAGTCTTGGCTTTAGCTTGGGAGAACCCCTTCCTCACACACCTGTACTGTACCTTCCAGACCAAGGTAGTCACCCTCCACCTCACTGGTCCCTTTGTTTCATTCCTTTCAAACTTTGAATCAATTGTTGAGACTGTGTCCTCATTACAGGAGCATCTTTTCTTTGTGATGGAGTATCTGAATGGAGGAGACCTGATGTTTCATATTCAAGAGAAAGGACGCTTTGAGCTCTACAGAGCCACGTAGGTCAAACCACACACAACCTTGTGTTGCAGACATTGAACAAACTCTCAGCGGGCCACCAGAAATGACCAAATCCATCCAGATCAACGTCGGCCCACTGCCACTGAACAGACAAATGCTGGATGTCAGATAACTACAACTGGGAAAGTTTCCGTGTTTCCCAGGTGCTCATAGTGAACACAATGAAATCAATAAACCCTAACAACTGCAAACCAAACATCTGGTGAAGCAAGTTCCCAAGTCCAACCCACATCAGGCCGTCTGAACCGGGTTCCCTTTTTACCAGCTTAACAAGCCAGACCTAACAAAAAACAAGATACTGATCCTTGATGAACTGAAGCCGGGCTGCCGCTTATTATCTGCAGCTCATGAGCAGGCTGTCCATGTAAGGCATAAGCATGCCTGAATGCTTGTGTATTCTATGAGGAGGTATCAGTTACTACCACCCACCACTCTACTCATCCTTCACTGGGAACCCCTCCAGAACAAAACAATGGCACAGCAGAAAGTGTGGAGTCTAAAACTCGGTGGCACCTGTACTCCCACCAGCTGAACTTTCTTCAGCTCGTACAGCCATGAGAGTATAAACTTTTCCCAGAAACAAATCACAATGTGGGCTTTGAAGCTGATGAACAAAACAGGAAGTACTTTCTTTTATGAATTTTTTTTCAGCGCCGGTTTCACTTCTATTGATTCCACCTACTTGACAGTAGGAGTCCAGAGAACGATCTCAACACAAGGTCTTCAGAAGCCATTCCTTAGCTTTTTATTCCAGTCTCTCTTAATGGAGCTTGTGTTCACATTTCCATTTTGAACACTATAAATACAAAACAAAAGGTCTCTTATATTGCACAAGGTTTACACGATCATGAAAAACCTGGTAAATTGGCATAAATGCTGGTAAATTTAGTCATGGATTTGTAGGTTTATTTTTAATATGTAAAGAAATGTTTCAGAGAATGTATGTTTGTGAAAATCTACTGGTAAAAATGTGTATGAGCCCTGGTTCTAGTCCTGAATGTTTGTCTGAAAATGTCCCAAACTTCGTGTAGCAGGACATCAAAGACATTTAAAACAGACTTAATTTATATAATCACTTTTATCTCCCTTATACAACAGTGCCCAGGTTCAGAGACTTTACAGGTTAGTGAGCTTCTCCATCTGCTGTAGTTAAACTGTCCTGGGCCCAGGAGATGACAGCAGTAATTCTCTACTTTGTGAGGACAGACACCTGATCTCATGTTGGCATCCATTCACACGCTCCTCACTCATTGACTGTATTTAGCCTGGAAGTGATGATTTGTCAAAGAAACAAAGCCAAACAAAGAAACACTGAGTCTAACAGTGATTTGTTCACATATGTACTTCCTGGTATGATAAATGCGCTCATAGTGGACTGAAAAGTATCTTCTTGGTTTGGTTACACAATATTTTGACTTAGCAGCAACTAACTGCAGGGTGGGACCTGTTTATCAGCACAAAGCTACTGCTAACCTATTGGCCCGGTGCAGCAGAGGCTCGAGTCGCTTGTCACAAAGACATTTTAAATGAATATGACCCAGACTTGTGTATAAAATATCTAGAATTCACTTCATTCTATCTTATGTCTGTGCCTTTTGGACTCCTGTCCTTTGTTTCATGGGAGCGATAATATGAAGTATGAAATATTGATTAGATCAAACTTGACAGCCTATTCAGTTAGTCAGCTGGTCTTTGAGAGTGAACGATAGCAGTTTTATCTTGCAAGCTGACTCAATCATTTCACCTGACACAGAAGACGAGTGAAGCAGGTCAGAGGTAGTCTACTCTTTTGGCTCTCAGGTTTCACATTATTCGCTCGTCTCCTACTCCATACAAATGTCCTCCTCAATAATTCAGCTCTACACTGAAATGCGTCTTCAGTGACACCTGTGTTTAGCGTCCAACTACTTCGCAGACCTGTAGCTTTTCCACCACAGACTTGTAGCTGATATCTGTTCTGTTTGTGTCTTTCCAGGTTTTACTCTGCTGAGATCATCTGTGGTCTGCAGTTCTTACATTCCAAAGGGATCATCTACAGGTCAGGGCCAACAAGTGGATGTACAGTACATAATTTATCATGGGATTTTTAATCTGAAATGAAAAACACTTTTAAAAGAAAAGCATGGAAATGTGAATACTGTGAAAAGGAAACTCTAATTGTGAAAGTGCAATCAAAAATTTGAATCTCTGAAATAATGCATGTGCACATATGTATAACCGATTAGTATCTTTAAAATTCCAGGGCTATCATGCTCATAAAAACGGAATGGATATCAAACTTGTGATTTTACCTGTCTGAGGCAACTTTGAGGTCTTTGCCTGTGGATTTAATAAAATATGAAGTGGACTGAGACCAAACGCTGCAGAATTCTACCAAAAATGTAATATAAATATAAATATGAAATTAAAGGATAAAGGGAAAAAAAAGTTATTTGTTATTACTCATATAATTACACAGTCTCAGTATCTTATTAAAAATCTCTCATACATATTTACCATGCTGCTGTGGCTGTTTTTGTTCCAGAGATCTAAAGTTAGACAACGTGATGCTGGATCATGAGGGACATATTAAGATCGCAGACTTTGGCATGTGCAAGGAGAACGTGTTTGGAGAGAACCGCGCCACAACTTTCTGTGGTACTCCAGACTACATCGCTCCTGAGGTACCGTCTTAAGAGATACTGAGACATTCACTGTCCAGCTGGAACAAAGCTTATTTGTGATTTGTTTCTTCTCCACTTAGATTCTGCTGGGACAGAAATACTCCTTCTCAGTCGACTGGTGGTCATTTGGGGTGTTGCTGTACGAAATGCTTGTCGGACAGTCGCCTTTCCACGGAGATGATGAGGATGAATTGTTTGAGTCAATCCGCATGGATACTCCTCATTATCCTCGCTGGATCAACAAGGAGGCCAAGGACCTGCTGGAGAGAGTCAGTACCTTAACCTCTATACAAAGACAATCGTACAGCAGCATTTACTCCCTGTACCTGTCCTCCTGTACTCCTGTTGCTAACTTGTCTTCTTCTTCGGAGCCTTTGTGCTTCCCCACTTCCCTGATCCCTGACTGCTGCTGCTGCTGGAGGAGGCTACAGACCTGAAGAGGCTCAAGCTGTCAACCTTAGCATCACCTGCTCACGTCCCCATCCGTCCATCATTCTCTTCCACTTTCTCTCCCTCTTTATCTCTGTCCCTCTCTTTCCGTCTGTCTTTCTCCATTGTCTGTCGTTGTCTCTTCCCCGCTCTCTTTCCTCCAGCCGGTCAAAGTAGATGTCCGTCCCCATTGAGCCTGGATCTGCTCGATGTTCCTGCCTGTTAATAGGAAGGTTTTTGCCTGATGTGCTCGCTCATGGAGAATTGTTGGGTGTAGATTCATTGAAGGAGTGAGGTACTGGACCTGCTCTACTTGAAAAGTGTCATGACAGAACATTTGTTGTGATTTGGTGCGATACAAATAAAATTGACTTGACATGCCAAGATGAAATAATAGTTTAAATTTATGGTATGGAATGCACTTGCATTGGAGATGATGTGGCTTTTTAGCCAGAAACACACAAGACAGAGTTATACAGCATTTTATACAGGATTATCACACCAAGTTGTAATGACAAGTTGGCACCGACATTTGTGAGTGTACTGTGTGAGGGGTGAGAGAACACATGCTCGAGTGTGTCAAACATGCTTGATTTTTTTCAAGCAGACTCTGGATGCTACTCACTAGCAACCTGACATCTGTTAGCGGGTACCATCAGTAGCCAATTAAAACAGAGGCCTGTTATATATGCGTTAGCCTGTATTTAGCCTAGGCTTGGTTCCAATGTGTAACATTATCTGTATGATCATTATTGGTATTTGAGTTGCTCACCTTCCACTACATCTGCAGTCCCTGGAGTCCATAATCTCCATATTTACCTCTCCATTTCTTCTCTCCTCGTACTCTTTTCAGCACAGAAGGAGGTGCAGTCCTAAATGTGTGATCAGCACTTTCTAAGTCTTCATAAGACATCCAAGGATTTCCATGCAATCATCAACATCCTTAACCCATCGTTACTGACTTTGTCTCCCTTCAGCTGTTTGAAAGAGATCCCACACGCAGGCTAGGAATTGTGGGTAACATCCGTCTACATCCATTCTTCAAAGCCTTCAACTGGCAGGCGTTGGAGAGGCGAGAGGTTGAACCACCCTTTAAACCCAAAGTGGTATGTCCCATATTTCAGTTGTGGTCAAACAATACATTATATGCTGGTTTTCGTCTTTACTGATCATTTTTCTATTTGTCGTCAATTACAGAAAGCGCAGAATGATTGCAGCAACTTTGATCGGGAATTCCTCAGCGAGAAGCCCCGCCTCTCCTACAGCGATAAGAACTTCATCGATTCCATGGACCAATCAGCATTTGCTGGCTTTTCATTCATCAACCCTAAGATGGAACACCTTCTAGAAAAGTGACTCTTGAATAGACAGTATACCTATTGTTTACGGTACAGTTCATGTATTCTGTGACATGGTTAAACTTGTAAATGCTGCTCCACAAGCAGTATTTGTGTGACCTTATTTGAAGCACAAACTATCTTCTTGGGTACGTTTAGAAACTAAGAGTAGAGACGGGCCCATGTACTGTATATATTGATGTTACTGTGTTTGTGTGCATGCTTCTGTATTGTGAAGGCCTGTTTTAGTAATAATAATAGTTGGGTGGTAGGTTGATAAAAAAAAATTGTCTTACATTCTACTTCACGTCACAGCTGCCATTGTGTTCCTTTTCGAGATATTCAGTCAACATGGGAAGGGACTTTAAAAAGCTGGGGACAAAGAGAGGAATTAACTGTATAGCATATTTTAAATGTACGTTGTATGAGTGACGTTAATACATGTATGTAAATCTGATAAATGAAACTCTTGAAATACAGCATATTAATGAAAATTACCTAAATTCCTCCCATTGACTGGCTCAATCAGACCCTATTGACAAAGAGGAGCCAGTGGTTGTGCCATGTGATGTTCAAATGTAAGTAGAGGAATGGCTGGCCTTCCTGCTGCATTCAAACATCCTGTCTTTGAACGGAGACAGACAGGGTGCAGTAAAGGGTGCTATATGTTCGCTATAGTCAGGTGATTATAAACATTATAGCAGGAAGTCTCTGAAATGCTGTATATAGACTATATATGTATATTGTTGTAACTTGTACATTGGTTAGCTACAGATGTACTTTTTTTTTTTTTTTTTTACTGTCACCATCTTTTATGTCTGATTAAAAAGCATCAAATCCAGAGTTTGATTTGATTTTGTTCTTTATGTTTCTACCACCAGACTTTATACCGTCGTTTGTTTTAGGGCATGGATTGTGTGACAAAGCAAAACCTTCCTAAATTTTTCCCAACTGTCATCTTCGTTGCTCTGTCATTTGAGGCACTTCTTCCAGACACCAGTAATACACATGATAAGATTGACACTGAACAGATGAATGGTTGTTTGGATAATAATTTAGAGATAATAGATTTTCAGTTGAGGGCTTTTGTGTAGTTTGAAGTAGAGGATAATTGATGAAGTGACTTAGAGTTAAAATAAATAGGAATAAATTTACTAATCCTTGATGTCATCAAATTTTTAGTCAGCTTATTCTTAAAATTACAGTCGTGCTTGTTATTTTTTTGCAGCTGCTGACGGTACCCATGGATGAAATACTATAAAAATAATAAAATACTATATAAATAATAAAAGGAGTGGAGATGCCGGGGATTGAACCCGGGGCCTCATACATGCAAAGCATGCGCTCTACCACTGAGCTACATCCCCATATATTTCAGAATGAAAATATGTTGACTTATAAAATCATAAGAATAATGATGAACAAAGTATGACTTTTGCTAAAAGTTGAAAATTTTCTAGAAGTCGTCTGTTTGTACTTAATTACATAAGCAAGTCACTCGGTCTCTCGTCACGTTTCGTTTGGCTGGGCAACGCAATGCTTCCTGTCTTCACCATGCGTGACCAAACGCTTATCTGACGTCAGCGCGTAACGTGTGTGTACGGAAGTGGAGTCGCTGCTCCTGTATCTTCTGCGATCTAATATATGTCCTGTTTGTTCTCATTCTTGTGTAGTATTTAAACCCTACCGACACCTGTTTTAATCAGCCGCACTGTCAGTTGATTATTTAAGTTTAATAATGATTTACAGTTGTATATCAGCGCAAGAAAGCAACGGATAGCCTGTGAAATTAACTCGAACTAAGGATTAGTTGCGAGACTTCAAAATGAGTTCACAGGATGTGCTGAAGAATGCGTCCACTCTGGCGTCGTACAATGTGCTGCTACAGGTAAGCTATAACGCAACTGAACACACCTGAACGTTCAGTAGTTTATTATAATTTAACTAATTTCTCTCAGATGGTGTTCCGTGTGCTCACCTTCTTGCTGAATGCCTTTACTCTGCGCTTTGTGTCCAAAGAGCTGATTGGGGTCGTCAATGTCAGGTAAGCTGTGATATCAGTGGGACAAACTACAGTGCATTTAACCCCCTCGGCTGCTCTAATGTGTGTATGTTGTCTTTATATTTGCAGGCTTACACTGCTTTATTCCACATTAGTGTTTTTATCCAGAGAAGCTTTCCGCAGAGCCTGTTTGAGTGGGGGATCTGGTAAAACCCGTAGCTGGAGACAGGTTATTAACCTGGTGTGGCTGACGTGAGTTTGACATGACTGTAACACATGAGGAGCATTTGACTTGACTGTTCTGAAACGTTTGCCTGTTACTTCTGTCCCAGGTTACCTCTGGGTGTGCTATGGGGAGTCCTGCTTGGCTGTGTATGGCTGTGGCTCCTAGAGGTCCCGGACCCTCAGACGGTTCCTTTTTACAGTCCTGCTGTGGTGTTGTTTGCCTTAGCGGGGGTGCAGGAGCTCCTGGCTGAGCCCCTCTGGGTCCTGGCTCAGGCCCATATGTTTGTACGGTTGAAGGTGGTTGCTGAGAGTTTGGCAATGATCGCTAAGTGCACTGTAACTGTAGTGCTCGTGGTGTCTGCTAGTGAATGGGGCCTTTACATCTTCTCTGCTGCTCATGTAAGAAGTCACCTCTTTGGCATTATATCTGCTTTATACATTTTTCAAATGTAATTATTTTCACTTCTTGGCTTTTCTTAGTTGGTGTACACTGGAGCCCTGGTGCTGTGCTATCTGGTTTACTTTCTTCGTTTCATGGCGTCTAAAGAGGCAACTGAGAAGAGTTTTCCTCTGCAGAGTGTTGGAGATCTGCTGCCCCACACTGCTAATGGAGAGGTAGGCTGGCCTGTATGTTATGATTTTACCTCCAAGTTTTAAAAAAATGAGATGCACTTTACTCTGCCTCTTTTTGCAGCCACTGGTTGACTGGACTCTGGCCCGGCTCACATGGAGCTTCTACAAGCAGTCTTTCCTGAAGCAGATCCTGACGGAGGGTGAGCGTTATGTCATGACCTTCTTGAACGTCCTCAGCTTTGGAGACCAAGGTGTTTATGACATCGTCAATAATTTGGGCTCCATGGTGGCGCGCTTCATCTTTCTGCCCATTGAGGAGAGCTTTTACATCTTCTTTGCCAAAGTACTGGAGAGAGGACGTGATGTGAAAAGCCAGAACCAGGTCAGAGATTTAGAAAGACATTTTTGTGGGTGGCTTAGCAAGAGTGGGTGTCAGTTCTATTTCACGTTGAGGGTCTTGTCTGCAGGAAGATGTACGTATGGCAGCAGAGGTTCTGCAGTGTCTGCTGAAGCTGGTGCTGGTGATCGGTCTGACGATCACAGTGTTTGGCTACGCCTACTCTCACTTGGCACTGGACATTTATGGAGGTACTCTGCTGAGCAGCGGAGCAGGTGAGTGAGGAGAAGGGTGCGCCGACGTGTGGGACAGACATGACACGCTGTTTGGTTGTAATCATCACCGTTTGCTTTTATTCTTTCTTCCAGGTCCTGCGTTGCTGCAATGCTACTGCTGCTACGTCTTGCTGCTCGCTGTGAACGGTGTAACGGAATGTTTTGTGTTTGCTACCATGAGCCAGGAAGAAGTTGACAAGTATGAATGTAGAAAGGCAAACTGATTTACTCCTAGACTGTGAATGAGTGCAATTGTGATATAATGGAACAAATGGTATCAGTGTTTTACTAAGCTGCATAAGCTGCATTTTAAAAAAAATGAAGTCATTTCTGCTATATTGAATATTTTCATCTTACTTATTACTGATTCTGCTGTTATGTTATGTCCCAGGCTAACATCACTATTGCTGTCTGTTTACTACACAACCTTTTAATAAGTCTGTGCTTTCTTCTCAGGTATAACCTGGTGATGCTGGCTCTGTCTGTGTCGTTCCTCTTCCTGTCCTATGTGCTGACATGGTGGTCAGGGGGTGTTGGCTTCATACTGGCCAACTGCCTTAACATGGGTCTCCGCATCCTACACAGCCTGCTGTACGTACGTCGCTACTTCCTGTCCAGTCCATGGAGACCTCTTCAAGGCCTGTTACCTTCACCGTTCCTGCTGCTGGCACTTGGTGTCAGCGCAGTTGTCACAGTTGTTAGTGAGGTACATTTCACTCATTCACCTCTGAATATTATGCTTCAATTCCAGTACACTGTAATTAAATGTCTGTCTTCTATGGTTTCAGGGTTTTTTCTGCTGTGACAGCGGGTGGCTGCTTAGGCTTGTCCATATCAGCGTCGGAGCGGCGTGTCTGCTCAACGTGCTCGTAGCTGTTCTTCTCACAGAGACTCAGCTCATTCAGTTTGTGAGGACTCAGCTTTTGCCGCGCTACCGGAAAAAACACACGTAAATTACACGGGACATGTTTTACTGACTGGAAGAAAACTCCTCCTCAAACATGAACTGTAGCTGGAGAAATACTGATTGACAGTTCTAAGCTGTCTGGAAGCCTTGAGAGAACTTTTATAATTGACCGTGTGTTTGTGTGTGTGTGTGATGCACATCAAAGTATGAAGAAACATAGAAGTTTTGAGATTCAAGTGGTTGTGGGTGGAAAACAGTTGGGTGGATTTTGATGAAAACAGTTTGATTTGTGACAGGAAAATATTTTGCCCTTCATAATAAAAAGGCAACCGTCAATATTTCTAAATGTCAAGGATTTGCCTCTGCAAACTTACACTGTGTGTGTGTGTGTGTGTGTGTGTGTGTGTGTGTGTGTGTGCGCATGCATGCGTGTGCGTGTGTAAATGCTGTCAAAACACATTTTTCATGCTTGCTTTCAAAATTGTTTTAATGGATCTTTTTCAGGGTCATGTTTCAGTAAAATGAATGTAGAGTACAACCAGATGCATTTTTATACTTGGTAACATACAGCGATCAGCCAAAACATTAAAACCACCTGCCTGATATTGTGCTGATCCCCCTCACATCATCTAAACAGCTGGCGTGGGACACGAGTTCCCTTGCAGAAGTAGACGAAACAAACTAACCTTCGCTCCCACTGGTGCATCCCCGAGTAGAAACCCATGACCCGGTTCACCAGTTTTCCTCCACATTTAGTCATTGCTAACTACTGCACACCAGGAAGACACCACAGGACTTTCTGGTTCTGCTCTGACCCGGTCAACTAGCCACCAGATATTGTCAGAGTCGCTCAGATCTTTATGCTTGACCATTTCTCCAAAAGGACTTCAAACACAGACTGTTAATCTGCCGCCTGTTCCTCCTCCTGACGGGAGCTATTTTAACGACATGATCAGTGTTAGTCTCATCAGTTGCCAGTGATTTCATTGTTTTGGCTAATTTATGTGTAACATACAGGCCTATTATCAGAAGCAGCTTTTCTGGTTTAAGCATAAAAACACGTTTAGGTTCAATAAACACTGATAATATACTGTTTGTTGAACAAACGTTCAGTTAAGATTTTTGTAAAGCAAATGACCTTCATTGTTTACAAGGTAAAGAAGAGGGGAGTTTTATTTTCTTGCACCCTGAACGTTAGTAATTTGCTCAAGTCTTTGATTTAATGATGGCTAAAGTTGGACCTTTGCAGTTTATTAACATGTTTCTGGGTACATGTTTGTCTTTCCTTTGTTTTGATCCGGAAATTGAGATCCCTCAGGGCTAAAAAATGATGTCATCATGGAAAATGAGCAGGAAGGGGAGGAAGCGACATTCTTTTTACACTGACCAAGGCTTGTTCTTGTTTTTTTATTTGGTTGTTTAGTTCTGATGTGTACAAAAACCTAGCATGCAATAAGTTAGCATGTCCTAATGTCCTAAGTTTTGATCTCTTCGCACATTTTTTTGGACTCATATCTTTTGAAATCTGAACACAGTTTGCTTAACTTGAGAGAAGCAGAGAGACAGAAAACAGGAGGAGCCTTTGCACTCATTACGTCATTTATTAGTCTTACAGAGAGCAGATTTATAGTCCACTGGAGAATCCCTGCGAGTTTGTGTATATATACAAGCTGGACAGACAAGAGAAACAGAAAGACAGCTGATAGAAGACCTCTCATAGGATATCTAACTCATCATGTCTCAAGTAAGGCCACTGTTTAAATTGTATGCAATGCAAAGAATCTACATTTTTTGACACTCCAGAAAGCCAGGAATCTCTGATGTTACTCTTCAGCCAGGTCAACAAGAGGACGAAGTGCAGCGCCCTGAAGTGAGAGAGGAGGACCTGACTGAAGCAAAGAATAAACTGGGTACGAGTGGGACGCCGAAGAGCAAGACGTTTGAAGTCATGGATGAGTGTGGTGAGCACATGTGAACACACTCCCAGTGTGATTTAGTATTGAAATGAAGCAGTCTAGTTTTATCTTCTGTATCTGGTGAGCTTATGTTATGGAAGAATACGAGTCTGTATGTATGTGTGTGTGTGTGTGTGTGTGTGTGAGATGATGCACAAGTTTCCACTCCTTATACAGAAGGGTTGTCATGATGGGAGTCTCCATACACAGTGAACTCTCTCACCCAGTGAGACGTACTCCCTCCGTTCCCTCCCTTCCTTATTAACATGCAAATATTGTCTAACCCTCAACAGAGAAGATGGGCAAAGTCGCTCCGTCTGTGTTCAGTGGCCTGAGGTCTGGAGGGGAGACAGTTCTCAACACTCGCTCAGCTCGAACCGCCAGGAAGTAGCGGGACAACACCTGTTCCACGTTAAGCTCGTTTTCTAGAACTTCTTCAATGCCAGAGGTCTTAAAACTCTTTGTCAAAGTTGTGCTTGTGTTTTTTTTTTGCCCTTGATAATTTTCAGTTCTGCTTTTGGACTTAAGAATCTGCAAAATAGAAGAGTTTGTATGGAATCAGATAGTTTAAAATGATCAAACATGGTTAATGAAGTTTCTGCCTCACACTGCAATTGTTTTGTGTAATAAAGACAAAAGTGCAACTGAAAGTCATGAACTTTGATACACCAGTGAACCTTAACATGCGTGTCAAGAAAAAAAATCAGTTGTGCCTTTTTTTCTAGTCTATTGGGTCGAAGAATTATTTTTAGAGGCAGAAGTTTATTTTCTTGTGTGCATGTAATGGAAATTTCATCAAGCAATAAAAAAATGGAAGAAAATACAATCAGATTAGGTTTATGTATTTTATTCAAAAATTATTTCCCAAAGAACTAATAAAAGTGAATTAGAACAAACTACATGAGTAGATGAGTAGTCAGGGACAGGAGGAACTGAATAAAGATGCAAAAGAACAAAAATGGCGTCGCAGAAGAGAACCACGTTTCCGGCCCTGACAGGCGTCAAGGTGTGAATCCTGTTTCATTTCATGAATTTATGATGCTGATCTTGGAGGATTTTAGCGGACGACTTTGCATCATAGAAGAGCTCGTTGATTTCCTCCACCTGCTCTCTCTCAACCGTCTCCTTGCCCTGGACGCGACCCAGCAGGCTGGCCGGGGTCAGCAGCTGAACGGCATACCTGAGAAGAGTCCAAGCATGAGAAACAGAAATTTACACCCCAACCCCCCCTTTTTTAAATTCCAACCAAACTAGAGATGGAAACTGAGAGGCAACTGATCTTCAAAAGGATACATTTCCTAGAAAAAAACTCAAGACAAGGTAGGCTTATGTTTTGACTTCAAATGCACGTGTGTTTATTTCATACCCACATCTTTTTGGCACTGAAAAGAATTTAGTAAGGAGCTAAACGTGTTTTAACTGTTGCTTCTCTGTATTTAGACAGGATCGTAGTCAATGATTTGATTGCTATATTTCAATGGGGGGAGCGACAACAACGAGTTGCTCTGCTGTCTGACGTCGCCTCTGATGCATTGAGGTTCATTTTTAAACTTCTTTTTTTAAACGCCGCTCTGTGGAACTTCTGTCATGGATGCCTGGAGGACGATCAGTAAAACTGGTTCCATGTTTTCTGCAGTCTCGCAGAACAAAATGGAGAAAGTTTAAAAAAAAAAAGAAAAAAGTATGATATATAGACTTAACACACAACCTTGACCTGCCTTGTCTAGTTTTGATTACATTAATGCTTCACATCTGCTCTGATGCTGGAATCACTGTCTACATAGACACCGGACCACCGTCGCCTGTTCATTTATCTAACTGAGGACTCCGGTACTGTGCATTTGTACCTGAGTGTGGTCTTGGTGCCGATCTCTGCCAGATGTGTAAGTGCTTCCTCGCTGATATTGATCCCCTCGGTCTGAGCGCGGATCTTGATGATCTAGAAAAACAATAACAACAACAGAAAGAGTCACTCGAGATGTGAATGTACACACACCAGCGCCCACACATCTTAATCTCAAGTGCTCTGATTCACCTGCTTCATCTCCTGTGGTGTGTACAGCATGGTGCGGATGATCATGACTCTGTCCAGCAGGTCCAGGGGAATCCCGTGTGGTGAACTGATGTCCTCTGTCCCTCTGAAGAGCAATAAAACAGTCTTACAACATAAAAAAAAAAACGAACTAAAACTTCTTCTTTTTCTTTTTGAATTGAGTTTTTTTTTCCCTCTTTAGAATTTGACCTGCACAATTCCCAACCTGATTAAACAGTTCCCTCTGTTGGAAGCGAACACAACAATGGGGGCGATGGTGCTTTCCAGTGCCCGGTGGAGGTAGGTGAAGCATTCAATGTCCAGCATATGGACCTCATCCACGAACAGCACGCCAGGCACTAACTCAGCGACACCCTGGTCAATGTAGCGGTTCACCACCTTGTTGATCTCAGCACGCAGTTTGTCTGGTAAAACAAAGATGGAGGATGAATGAGTGACTGGTGTCAGCTGTTGCAGCCCGGACAACTGGATCAGGTCACTCTCTACCTGTGATTTCTGTCTTTTTGGGTTTCATCAGTTGTCCCATCATGGAGAGAATGTCCTGGCCTCCCTAAGGCAATTAACAAGCACTTAATGACATACCTTAGATAGCAGAGCAGATGCCTTAACATCATTTCATGACGCTGCCATGTTACTATGTACCTGGGGTCTGGCGTTTGCTACATCCAGGTCATGCAGCGTCACATCCTGGACAATCTCCTTCTTTTTGTGCACATCACCTTTGGGCAGCGGCACGTACTCCTCTGCCTCCAGGTCAAACTCTGTTGCAAATGTGTCACAGCGACCTTGTCTCTGCAAAAACAAGATCAACAGTCTTAAGTCTTGGATACTTGGGACAGCAGTGAAACTAAAAATGGAGGGAGGGAGGGAGGGAGGGGGAGAGAGAGAGAGAGAGGGAGAGAGAGACAGAGAGAAAGCGAGAGAGAGAATAACTGAGGCGGCCAGTCGCAGCAAGGAGGGGCCTTTGGTTGAGGATGAAAGAGTCAGAGAAGGCAGGTCATAGACGGCTTTCAACTTTAACACGTGTTGCCCAGCCCTCCACCCTCCTTTGGCCCCTGACCAGAACCAAGCTGGCCCACCTGCTCCGATTAAAAGAGCTGTCATTGCAGCCTGTCAACACACGCCACAAGCCTCGCTGCTGGGAAGGGAGGCACTGTGGGAGATGGAGAGATAAATGAAATGTGAAGAGCTGCAGGAGTGAGAGGGACTCATTCCAGAGTAAGCGATGAAAGAACGCCACCGTGAAGGACATAAACAGAAAAGGAGAAAACAGAAGAACAAAAACAAGTTCATAAGGGATCCGTTAACACAATCTAAGAGGGTGTGCAGTACGTGGTGAATTTATTCGTCATACCTTGACGGCTCCACTGTTGGCTTCAATGTAGATGACATCTCCCACCTCCACGCGCTCTTTCTGAAGACTCTCATAAATACTGGGATCCAACTTGAGAGACAAAAAAATGGGTCATTTTAGAAATAATGGTCGCGTTATAGTCAGAATGACCATGCTGAACAGAGGCGGCTCTTCCGGACAAAAACAACACATCATTCTCTAAATTTTATTGATTTTTTTTTAAACAGAATTAGGGGACACTGATTGAACTGCACTGAGATGTAAGTTGATTTGAAATGTATTTATTCCATGTTTAATACGAGCCACAGAAATAATACAAGCTCCCAGTCTGACCTTGAGCTGCTTCGTCCCTTTGCCCGTCTTCAAACCAATGATGACGTGGCTGATGGTTTTTCCGTAGCCACCCATGGGATTCTCGGTCTCACAGGGGGTCAGCTCTGTCACCTCCCCTTCATACACTTCCTTTGTTTCTTTGATACGTAACCCTGCAGAGGTGGGAAACATAACAGTCACACACTCAATAGGCCTTTACATTTGTGTGTAAACCAAGCTGCCACATAAAGGATTTCATTACAGAGAGAAGCATGTGTGCAAGTGTGTGTGTGTCTCTGTGTGAGAGAGAGCGAGAGAGAAACCAGGATATGCCTGTGCATCATTCCCCGGTACGTGGTTCCTTCTTCCTCCTCTGAATCAAAAGCACACAGGTGGCCGCTCCTCTTTGGATGCTCTTCTCTCCAATCGGCAGAGTGATGACAACCTCAGAATAGCCCCCCCCAGCACAGCGGACCACCTCTGGCTTCACCCTGCCTCAATTTGCACCCCAGCGACAGGAACCATCAGCAGCCAGGCAAACCTCGCCCTTGCCTCAAGCCTTCCCACTCAACAGCTCTCAGAAATTCACTACTGGCAGCATCTCAGCATCCATTTCAATGTAAGTCCAATTCAACACACACACACACACACACACACACACACACACACACACACACACACTTTTGCTCACTTTGCTTATGTATTAACTGCCTTATTGTCAAGACATCTGCAGCCAGTTAAATAAGATGGAAGCAGCGGGGAATTGGTTTCACGTTGGTAAAAAGTCTGGAGAGGACAATGATGATTTTTGTCAGTATCTTCATCTTCATTTCTGTCTGCATTTGCTTCGCTGTTTCTTTTGATGTCAGACAAAGAGACTGTGGGTGTGTTAAGAGGCACCTCCTCTTGTGCCACTCACCGATTGCCCTTCTGAAATTCTCCATCAGCACTTCTGTTTTTTTAATCTCAGAAGAGTAGACTTCACTTCCAACCATAGGGCAGAAAGGCACCTTGTTACCCAATTCCTGTGCCACAGCCAAAGCGAGGGCAGTCTTTAGAGGAAATGTGAATAGAAACAAATACGATTAATCACCAACAGCGGCATTAAGAATAACAAAATGTACATTCCACAATTTTACAGCTTTTAATGACTAAACATTTTACCTTTCCTGTCCCGGGTGGTCCAGCCAGTAGTACGGCCCTTCCTGCCATCTTCTTTGAGCGAATCAGCTCAACAATGATACCACAAGCCTGTAGGGTACAAATAATACGAGGTAGGTTAAATTCATACAGTGTATGATTACACACATGTGCAGGTCTTCCACTTGGGACTAAGAAAATTAGTCTAAAACGGCAATATGTTTATTACAGACAACCAAGTCTTTACATCCTGCCTCTTTACCTTTCTGTTGCATTAAAAAAAAAACAAATACGACTTCCACTCACTGAACGGGATAAATGAATAGAGTTAAACATAATTTCAGAGGGGTTTTCCCTCTAGATGCCCTCTCCTAGATGATAAACAGCGACACCGCAGCGCTAACGGAATTAGCATGTCGATGCACATTACCCACAACAATAACTAAACTCAGCCTTTTTAAATGTGGTCAGCCCTCGATGTCGTTACTAAAAAAAAACCAACAAAAACCCAAATGTAGTGCAACGTCAATATTACCTCTCTTGCAGCCTCCTGGCCGACGAGCCCACACGCTGCCTGTTTAGCGTTCCCGGCCTCGTCCAGCCCGAGTCCTTTGACATGGCTGTGAGAGGCGATCCGCTGAGTTTTCGTGGTGCTTTTTACTTCCTCGATCTTCATATTTACGTGTAAAACTGCTTAAGAAAAACGTGTATAGGTTTAGGGCAAAGATATAAAGCCCCCGAACCTCCGATGTCTTCTCACCGCCACTATCGGCGCCGAAACTCAAAACACAAGGAAATCGGTTTCCATGTGGGTTACTAGGGAAAATGAGCGGAAGTGATACATCAAAGTGCCGCCTACTTTATCTATTCAACAGAACTATTGGACCATATAAACATATGGAACGTAGCAGTTGGCTGCGGCGCCTGTCAATCATTATCTTCTCTCAAACCGCGCCCCGCAGTTTACACTTCCGGTTGTGTTGCAGTTCCTCTGTCGTAGTAGAAACTTCAAGAAACGCGTTCGTAAGTAAGTAGTGCTGTCGCCTGAGTGCGATAATAGAAAAAACAACGAGCGCTTCATCCGCGTACTGACATTTTAACCAAGTTTGATTCGTAGGGCAGCTTACGAGCTTTGGTTTAATCTTAATTTTACTTCTGTTAGGTAGAGAAACAGACGTTCTGCATGGTCTCGACATGACACATTTGTCAGGGGAAGACGTTCCTATCAAGTTCTTTTTCATGCTAAAGTAAAATCGCGTAAATAGTGTGAAACTCGGACCAGTTGAAACTGACTTTTGCTGAATATTTCGGTTTTAATCAACGAATGCTGACTAAGACATATTTTGTGCAGCAGCATCATCGCCTTCTGTCTTCGCTGGAGCTGAGTTCAAGGTCCAAGTCAAGCCAAAGAAAAACTGTCACATTAGTTTACGGGACAGCAACTAGGAGGACCGGCCACGATGGCAGACTCGGCTGCTACTCGGACTAAAACGTTGAATTTCAACGTTGGGGTTCTGGGGCATGTTGACAGCGGGAAGACGTCGCTTGCCAGGGCGCTCAGTAGCACCGCCTCAACGGCAGCCTTCGACAAGAACCCGCAGTCCCGTGAGAGGGGCATCACGCTGGACCTCGGCTTCTCCTCCTTCACGGTGGACATTCCGGATCACTTGCGGGACAGTGACGGTCAGCAGCGGTACGACAGCCTGCAGTTCACTCTGGTGGACTGTCCGGGCCATGCCTCCCTGATCCGAACCATCATTGGAGGTGAGATGTGTGAAGCATAGTGGGAAGGAAGTGTGTGCGAAGGTTTGATGACACAACTCGCTGATTGGACTGACCAGGGAATGGTATCTTACGTTAACACTTTTAACGTCTGGAGCAGAACATCCACAACTTTGTCAGCTTCAGAGACAAAAGACAAATTTGAAGTCTTTGGTACAAAAAAAAATGCAAAAAGACATCGTGAGTTTCCATAAAATTCACATGTGAAAAAATAACTGAAAAAAAGAGGTCAGTGGATTTAAAATGCATATGCTATGTATTTTAGAGATGGACAATATTATATTTTTTGCCAATATCATATATGCCGATATTTTACAACTGATTTGGCCAATAGCTGATATTAAATGATGTTGATATTATCTGTATAAAACAAATTTATATGAAATTTGCATATTGTGCACAGAAAAAACATGTTAAAATGTGTTTTTAAAAAAAAGTTTGTCTTTGTTTTCAAAACATTTGTGAAAGCACTCAAGTCATAAATTTACCACATTTTTCCTAAAGAAGAAGAAGAAACTTAAGGAAAAATGTTGCTCAACAGACTTATATTAATATTATAAAAAATGACCAGTATCTGCTGATGCTGACCATGTGCGTTTTCTGATTTTTAATAAGTGAGATACTTATTTTTTTATTGCGTCCCCCATAAATGAATTGGGGGACGTTATAAGGCACTTCTTGACGTTTGTCTGACATGGAAAACACACACACACACACACACACACACACACACACAAATATAATACAAACTTAATCACACACACATTACTGAAACTTCCATCATCCAAACAATGTTTAATGAAGGTTCTTTGCTGTCTGATCCCCACCAGGGACAAGCTTGTGTGGGGGACAGAATCTCAATTAGACACTCGCTCCCAACTAACTTGCACACCAAACAAACAGTTCAAATGATAATAGACTCAAGCAGTCACATGACTGACTGACTGTCAACACACTGTCGCTTTAACAGTTCTTTTTGCACTGGATTTTGATCCAACGCTGTTTTTATTTTTACCACGTAGCATTTTTTAGCTTTCATTTTAGCACACATCCCCACACAAAACCCACTCAAGT
Source organism: Aulostomus chinensis (assembly GCF_037954235.1). Taxonomy (NCBI): domain Eukaryota; kingdom Metazoa; phylum Chordata; class Actinopteri; order Syngnathiformes; family Aulostomidae; genus Aulostomus; species Aulostomus chinensis. The sequence goes on from NC_141322.1 coordinate 17,909,124, forward strand.
CCCTCCTCTGCATTTGGAACAGCTTTGATGAGCTTCGACTTGTTAGTTCTTCCACCCAAAGAGGTTTAACAACATGAAAATATTAGATGCAACTCGATGAGATGTAAACCTTTGTCTGGCTTAATGCAAATGGCATGCAACGTTCTTTCTATGCAACTCGAAAGTTACATGAAACGGTTATAATAATCAGTCTTCTGTCACAGATTTAGCTCGCGGTTGATTAAACTGAAACTAGCCATCTTGAGAAGTGATCAAGTGGGAAGCATTATTGTTACTATCTTAGGCTTATTTGAGTCTTAGCTGATTATGGATTGTTTTCTTGCTGTATATTGCTACTTTTTTCATAATGTCTGTCCTGCAGAATAGAAATTCAGCTAACTGTGCATTAATGCTTATTGATATGCTGGACATGACTTAAGAAGGCTACATGTCTGTGGGTAAAGGATGGGGGGGGGGGTGCAGAGTGAGAGAGAGAGAGGGAGGGAGAGAGAGCAGTTGACACTGTATGCAAGGAGTTTGACCCATGAGCCTCCAGTGAGTGCATTCTTAGATCGTTACAGTATGACATCATCATCATTTGAAACAGGATCCGCATTAAAAAAATCTGATTGAACCTAATTTGCATGTTTCAACTCTTTCAGCACATTGACAACATAGTGAGGGCACCACCTCTGCACGAGGTTAGACAGAATATTATGTGGAGCTACGTCGATATTTGAGCGTGAAAAGAAATGTCTACTACTAGATATGCCTCCTGTTCAAATCAACAAAGCAAATCACTTTGGCAGAGTGTATGCAGATTTTAGTAGATGTATTGTGTAACTCAAATAATAAATGAATGCTGTGACCCATTGAGGGTGGCACATGCTATAGATTAGGGCTGGATGGAACATGTAGAGATGGGGGTATGTTTTAAACTCCCCTTATGTCCCAAGTGGGGAAAGCACAGGAAAGAGAGACTGCCAAAGTCAGGAAAAGAAATGAGGCAAAAGGAAAGACAACCAAGTGAGCTGCAGCTTTAGTTTCAACCCTCTAGCCCTTTACTCTCTTTGCTTTTGTGCACCCCTCCCCTTATTTCTCTTCTTGTTCTGCTGTTTTTCTTGGGTGTCTGTGTCCTTTCCTGTTTGTGTTGCTGTTGTCGGCTTCATACGCACGCTACATTTTTTTCTCCGAGGGTTCTATAGTACATGTTTTATTTAAATAGAGTTGACTCAAGAAAAGAGCCAGCCACGTATATTAGCATGAAGCTAGTGCCGACTGACGCTAAAAACCAGAACAGTCCAAAAATTTCTGCTTACAAAGTTCCAAGCACTTTGTCCCGTATTATCCATGTTGTCTTTATTCAGTCGTACGCTCAGTAGTTCACAACAGTCGAAGCTAAAAACAACCAGCTTGCACACTTGTGCCTCATAGTTGCGCTGATCTGCAAGTGTTCTAGGTTTTTTGAGAGATGAGAATATGGCTGAATTAAGAGGATGTGGATTATACCAGTCAGTGAGTTTGAGAATTTGTAAACTGACATATCTGGACAGCTGCCATTAGCTTCAAGCTTTACATCTGTGGCTGGCTCTTTCTGCATTCTGGAGTCACAAAATACACTTGTATTGCTTTAACAGTTTTCTGAGTTGTCGTTTCTTATTTAGGAGCACAGATCATTGACCTGATGATGCTGGTGGTGGATGTGGTCAAAGGGATTCAGACTCAGACTGCAGAGTGTCTACTGATCGGAGAGCTGACCTGCCCTCGCATGGTTGTTGTGCTGAACAAGGTCGACCTCCTGCCAGCCAACAAAAGACAGAGCGCCATTGAGAAAATGACCAAGAGACTACACAAAACACTGGAGAACACCAGGCAAGTCTGGGCCCAGACAGTCAAGTAGAAAATGAAGTAATTTTGAATATTTTTCACATCAAAGCATGAAGCAATTCGGCCCCTGACTATTTTTTTTGGTTTGCTGTCGCGCAGATTTAAGGAATGTCCGGTGATTTCTGTGGCAGCAAAGCCTGGGGGCCCAGAGGCTCCCGACTCAGAGGAGCCACAGGGGGTGCCAGAGTTAATAGAGGTAAGATCTGGAAACATACTTTTGTCCCTCCAGGCCTATTAATGTTGCTCAGAACAGCATGAGCACTCACTTATGAACGAATGAGTTTGGTCAGTTGCCTTTACATGGAGGAGTGTATATGTCTTAACCATCCCCTCTTGGTTTCTCTCTCAGCTTTTGAAAAAACAGACCTACCTCCCCCAGAGAGACCCTGGAGGGGACCTGCTAATGGCTGTAGACCACTGCTTCTCCATCCGTGGTCAGGGGACTGTCATGACTGGGACCATCTTGCAGGGGTCGCTAGCCATCAATGACACCTTAGAAATCCCAGCCCTAAAGGTAAGATCCAGAAACACTTAATCCCTGATATTGACAAGCAGGCAACATACCAGAGTGCTAGATACACTTTAGTAAGAAACCGCAGTGTTTAGGAAGCTGAAGAATTTGTCTGGATGTGGGCTGACAGACAGACGGAGGGAGGGCCGGCTGGCTGAGTGGGTTCAGAGGATGTGTCAGTTTAAAGTGAGGGCAAGATGAGGAGACCGGGGGGGCACTAGCAGCATAGGAGTTTAGTAATTTAGACCAGATGCACGGGTGTAAGGTAGGCTGCAGTTATAATATTGACCTCTTGGTGGCAGCAAATAGTTAAATTAACAGTCTGAAGTTATGAAGCTTTGATCTGTGTCAGTCCTGGATTACAGAGGACATCAAAGAGTTACCAAATCAACAGTCAGTGACAAATCAATGCAGCAGCAGTTTTATTTTACATTTTTTATTTATTGATATGCTTTTTGCTTCTTAATAAGGCATTTACATGTTGAAAGACTTTTTTTTTTATAGCTACAAAAAGTAGTTCTGTTGTTTGCTATCTCTGACTCTCAGTGACAGTAACAATGATGCTTGTAATTTTCTGTTTCAGTCCTGAGTTTTAAACCATGTTTGATATGAAATCTGAATTTAAATTGAATAATTTGAAGATTTTTGGTGACAAATCCATTCATGGCCAACTAGTTTTATTCAGTTTTGTTTATATTTTATCAACATTACACGTTTCCAAATGTACTGTAATATAAATTTGTCTTACAAATATACCTTGTCTGTGTTATTTCCTCTACCTCTGACTCCAGGTGACCAAGAAGGTCAAGTCGGTGCAGATGTTTCGGAAGCCAGTGTCAGGGGCAATGCAGGGAGACCGGGTGGGTGTGTGTGTGACTCAGTTTGACCCTAAACTATTGGAGCGGGGTGTGGTGTGCACCCCAGGGTCCCTGCGCACCCTCTATGCGGGTGTCATCTCTGTAAGAAAAATAGGCTACTTCAAGGGCTCCCTTGCCACCCGTGCAAAGTTCCACATAACAGTGGGGCATGAGACTGTCATGGCGAGGGTGACCTTCTTTGGCCTGCCACCCGTGGGAGACTCAGAGCCTTTCTCAGACACTAACCCCCCTCCACAGCCCTGCTTGCTAGAATCGGCCTTCGACTTTGACAGGGAGTACTTCTACCAGGACGAGTACATCACCTCTCAGGGAGAGTCACATTCAGGGCCCGACCCAGAGCAATGGGCTTTGTTAGAGTTTGAGCGGCCAGTCACATGTCCCTCACTCTGCCTTGTGATTGGCTCCAAGCTGGACACGGACATCCATGCTAATGCGTGCCGCTTAGCGTTCCAAGGCCGTCTGCTGAAGGGGTTTGAAGATAAGGGCTATGCTGAGACCACCCTCCCTCGCTTGCACATCTACAAGACCAAACACAAGGAAGGACAGGTGGAGAGGGTGAGTGGACACTTATCCCTTTGTCCGTTGGGTTAAAATCCCCGTTTTCTGACTCTTCATCATATCTGATGGCTGTCTTGTTGCCCTCTCAGTTGCCTCATGTTTCTTCTGCTGCCCCTAGTTGTTTGAATGTTTCTCATCGCTGGTGGCACTGGAGCATGTCTCTCAGACAAAGCCCCTATTGTGTATTCATAAACAAACACACACAAACAAGCATGCATGTTTGAGTAAGTGTGCATGCTTTACCATGTGCTGTGACAGATGTGTGTGGGTGGCCGTCTGACGCCACGAGCCCGTCTCGCTGTCAGGTACTGGCGCTGTTTGGACACACCTGAGTGGCGCAGGAATACCCACATGACTCTGAGTTCACCTGACTCCCTCCTCAGTTCTCAGCACCCCCCCCCCTCTTTCTCTCTCTCTTTCTCTCTCTCAGTCTGTTCTACTCTCCTCACACGCACACTCATGACTGCTTCAAAGTTTATCCCAGTGAGTAGCGTTAACAAAATCCGTTAAAACAAGTTGAATGAATTCAGAGAGAATCCTAACTGCACTTTCAATAGTTTTTTTTTTTTTAGAGAAGATTTGCTTTGAAAAATCCCTGATTATATGCTGGGAAATTCTGATATAAATTAAAAAAATACTAAATATTGTGGAGCTGCTTACGCGTCATATTCTTAAAAAAATTAAGAAAACATTTTTGTGTGATACAGATCCCCTCAAAATGTCAGTCAAAATAATGCGGTGAATAAGTATTTTAGCAGTCGCTCTACCGTGGACAGAGAAGGTGCCCCGTGTGTAGCCTCACGCAGGGTGAGATTTAGGTCAGGGGTCAAGTGTGTGAACTAGTTTCCTGCTGTTAGCACCTCAGGCCGTTGACAGCTCCAGTCACCGCCTCAGGAGCAGAACGCCGTGTGAAAGAGGTCAGTCCGTGGTCATGTGCTGTTACATTTGTTGTTTATCTCCGGGCCAGAATGAAGCAGTTATATTTCAAGTCTTTCAAGAATTCTGTTTCGTAAAGGACACATTACTGGCATTGTTGAGATATGACGGCCCCATCCAGTCACAATTCATATGGTCTGTCGGACGTTTATAGCAACTGTATGTTTTTTTATCAGTGCATCAGTCACGCTTGAGGGACGTCAGGGTCAAATGTTCAAGAATGAATGAGGGTTAGGCAGAAGAGAGAGGAAGAGCTGGTGGCGGGGGGGGGGGGGTGGTTTAGCCGGAGACAGAGCGGTGCCCTCCCGTTATCAGATTAGTGGTGGGTTAGATTGACTTAGCGATGGATGCTAAGTAAGGAATACAAACAAATGTAGCATAAAATGTGCAGGAGGAATGAGAGAGAGCGTGTCAGACAGCCAGGCGGCGAAGCTTGAAGAATGTGGCTGCTGCTAGCGGTGCGGTTGATGACAGCACAGGACAGAGGGTGAGCTGTTCTTCCCCGCTGAACACGACGGCAGAGTGAAATCACAGCAACCCACAAGATCAAGACATTTTCACAGTTCAATGAGATCAGATTTTGGTTCATCATTTATCAAGTACCGCTTTTCATTTTAGCTCCTATTAGTGCTGAACTCACAAGTCTCTCTCCCGCTCTCATCAGGTGACTGATGATTACACTGTAATTGGCCGCAACCTGTTCAAGAAGGAAACCAACCTTCAGATCTTTGTGGGGTTAAAGGTCACGCTGTCAACAGGCGAAACTGGTGTTATCGAGGGTGGGTTTGGACAAAGTGGGAAGTTTAAGATTCGGATACAAGGTAAGAATTTCTTTGTGTTTCTCGTTGAATCAAGCTAGTGCTTAATCTCTTGATGCTGTTAAATAGAGACATATAAAACTCTGCGGCTTCCAGTAGTTTAACACTCTTCATCAATATACACACCAAAAACACTTTCTCCACGCCCGTGCCTGGTTTTGGGGGCTCTGCGGACAATTTCCAGGATGTGGTAAGAGTGGTAGGCCTGACAACCCCAGCCACATTCCCAGAATCCCTCTGGGGATCGCCTTTGTTCCGGGGGAAGTCTGTTCTGTATTTATTTTACCTTCTGTTGCTCCAAACCCACTGCTCCTCACCGGGAGGGAAGAGAAAACAAAAACATTTCGAAAGAGAACCTCACCTTCACCTACATCCTTTTCACTGCCTCACACTCCCAAATCTGGCATACGGACTCACACATCCTAGCGCATGGGTATAATTCCAGATCTCCAGGGAGAGGATGCTGCTTTACATCTATTTCTACAGAAAGGTTATTCACATACAGGTGTTGTCACGATTGGTCATGATCGTTTTTTTTGCCTTTTTAAAAGTTTTACATGTAATTAATGACATATATGTATCTGATGCTGTAGTCAATGCACAGACAACACCAGGGTTCAAACCTGGTTGCCCCGCATACCAAGTTCACCATTGCTGTATTTACTGAGAGTTTATGCCATTTGGGGGAAAAAAAAACGTTAAAAAGTATGAAGCTTTTGTGAACTACAGACTGCACTTGATTGACATTTACCAGAAAACTCATTCAAAAAACTGATTTTGAAACGAGGCAACTGGACGTTTATCAATGCTAACTCAATTTCTGGGTTTTACAACCTCTTCCTGCACCACCCTTTTTAAAATAAATGTGATTTCAACTTAGCTAGTTGCCTTGGTTTATGCTATACATGATGTTTATGAAGTATTTCATCATGTGCAGACAAACGTGCGTGCGTGTCACTCGTATGTGAATACAAGTCATTCAAGTTAGTGCATGTGTGTCTTTTGAGGACAGTTTTAGCTGATCAAAGATAAGGGGGAATATCTCACGTCTCGCAAACATAACAACCCTCACATTGGCATAACAAAACAAGAAGAATGCTGGCGCCGCTGTATGTGAGGTCAGACAGTCAGCGTGTAAAGCATTGAACCTAGAACATTGCTTACCTTCAGTGTGCAGAACAACAAGCAAGTAAGCTGCCTTTTTCTGTACTGGATACACACACACACACACACACACACACACAAGGAGACACAGGAGGTGGACTAGAGGGTGGACCACCACTCACAGGAAGTCACTTGGCTTAGAGCAAGGCCCAGTAAGTAAAAGCAGGAAGAGGAGGGACACTATTGGGAGTGTGCCTTTCTGAGGGGGCACTGAGACCTGTTTCTCTGCACATTTCCATCAGTTACATCAGGTAGGTGAAAGTGTCAGGTGATCTCCAGGTCAGCACATGAACTCCTGCTGCATGCCTGGATCGCTATCATGTAGCAGATACATGAACACTGAAAATGGCTAGGTTGACCGCACACAGTGTGGGATGGTAAACATTATATTTTTCAATGACAGATAATCAACTGACTTGCTTGACTTGTGTATTTTGGGGTTTTTTTTGTCATTCAGAGGGTCTTCGGCCAGAAACCAGGCAGTTGTTGTCCTGTACCTCAAAGAAGAAAGCAAAGGGGGGGAGCAAAGGTGCAGCTGAAGAGGAGCCCAAAGCAGATTCCCAGCACGTTAGCGTTCACCTGCATTTCAAACGCTATATTTTTGATCCTCATAAGAAGATGGTTCAGTTGTGACACATTTGACTGTTGCACAGCATTGGAGATTAAAAAAAGGGCCAATTCGAGATGAGGGGGATCCTGGCCTCTGTATCAGGGGTTTGCTAACTCTTTGCTTGGTCTTCTGGAGTTGAATGAGGCGATTGTGAAACCTGCTGACTACGAGTGAAATGCAAGGAAAGATTTCACTTTTACTTTGGTTTATCTTTTTCAAATATTCTGTAGAATTTTGTAATTCAGCTCATTATCAATTGGCATAGACTAAACTATATATATAATAATATATTATAGATAATATATATATGTTTTATATATATATATATATATAATATGAAAGGAGTCTTGTTCATATCTTTGCCCCTCTCATGTCTGCCTCTTGCTCTGTTGCTGGCTTTAAAGATCACATTATGTTTCATGTTTGGATTTATTGGTTCCTGCTGTGTAATTTCAAAATGACTCATATTGCAAATGTTTTTTTTTCTTGATAGAATTTCCTGTTATGGCAGTAAAACGCTACATTTATACAGCAATTATATCAGATACAGTATGTCTGAAGTTCACACAGAAGAATATAGCAAAACCCCATCCTGAAACTGCATTTGTTATTTTCTGTATGTTTCTGTATGATCAGTGGAGACGTCTAATCAGGATGTAATCGAAATAAACACAATTGTTGTGCCACAGAATAAAATAAAGTCAAGCAAAAGCTTTTTTTTTTTTTTTTTTTTACAAAACAAGCATTCATGCCGGCTGGAGCTTTATATCCAGTACTTGCTGCAGCATGTGTGCAAAAGCAAAACCAGATGCAGTATCAAAATACGACATTATAATAATACAAACGGAAAACAAAAACCTCTGCTGTTAGTTTGTCCTGCATTTGTCTGGACTCTGCAGCAGAATGGGCACAGTTTTCACTCAAGAATGTCTTTAACATGTTTTCCTGATGTTCCGCTCTCTCCAGAAATTGTTTGATACACATACGTGAGCCGTAACTAACATCCATACTAAGAGAAGCTACTGCTGTAGCTTGCGGTGTAAAACTGCCAAGTCCATTGTGTTAACGCTGCTCTGCAAACACTACATCGATACAGGATCGGAGTTTAAGGAAAGAAAACTCTATCCCTTTGCTGAAATAATAATGTGTGATTCTAAATCAGGACAAGGTACTGGAGACGTTCCATGCAGTACTACTTTACAACGATTACTCCTTTTATGAAGGATTAATAAATGGTTGCAAATAATCATTAATTGTATTGTAAACACTTCATAATACATCAGTGAACAGTTGCAAATGACATGTACGCTAATTACATTCATTAGTGGGGTCTCACTGTACCGCTGCATTTTTATCTACCTAGTTTAAACAGGCCGTTAGAGCTCAGCTAGCTGAAGTTTTTACAATTTTATGAAAAGCACATGCAATCATTTCTGCAGTTTGTAAATCAGCGTAATTTGACTTTGGTACAGATTTATTCTCAGTGTTTTTCATTTGTCATTGAGTGATCAATGCACACATAACTGACGATATAACCGACATTGATCACGAGAGTTTACAGGGGGAAAAAAATCATGTCCCTGTGTGTTTGTGTATTCGGTCTATCCTGTGACAAAAGTGTTGGGGTGTGCGTGTGTGTGTGTGTGTGTGGGGGGGGGGGTGCAATGAGAGAGCAGGACACTCAGTATGTAGCAGATGATGTCAGCAAACTGTCCCTGTGAGCAGCAACTCTATCTCAGCTGGAATCTGAGGCAATTGGAGAAAGAGGGAGGAGCAGGAGGGGACACTGGAAGGTTTGTTCCTCTGAGTGACAGTCCTTTTAGTCTTATCTCCTCTCATTCCTTGTACAGAAAACCAGACAGAAAAAAAAAATCTATGCTGCTTTTCTGTGTGTCTCTCCAATTTCCCTCTTTTTTTTGCTCCGCCCCTTCTTTCATTCTCCATCCATTATAGTTTTTATTGAAAACCTTTTCTGTCCATTACTGGTTTCAGGTCCACATAATTTTCAGGTTCCTGAATGTTTTTCTTTATGTCATAGTTATGTTGACAGGCCATGGTGCAGCATGTTACTCCTCTTAATGCACTAGTTCTAATCTACTTGTGATCATTGTCTTAAAAAACTTAAAAACACACCCACTAAAATGTCAGTGAGCCAGAATCACTTTCTGTTATTGGAACAAGAATGTACATTCAGCCTTGATCCATGAATTGAGTTGCATTTTAATCTTAATCCCTGCATCAATAGTTCTTTTCAAATTAATTTCAGGACATGAAACATTTTATAATGTTTTCATTTATGAATTTGGTTCAAAAAGCAGTGCTATATTTTTTGTAATTTGGGCAAAAGTCAAAACCAGGAAATGAATTCCAGGAATTGATAAATCAGGCATTCCTTTTTTTTTTGTATGAGTTATTTTTGTCCAGCTTCACAGAATAAATAGGTATAGATCAGACCTCCAGAGTTACAGATTTTCTTGCTGTGGATGTGATGAAATCACGATTGATCATCAAGGCTACAGGAACAAAACTGATTCAAGACTACACGAACAGAACAAACTTAGGTCGTTGCCCATTTGTTAACATCCTTTTTTTAAACTCAGGTTAGATTGTATAATAAAACATTTCTGTCTCAGATTTAAAAAAAATACTTAAAAAAATTGGTATCTAAATTGGAAAGGAGAATAAGAAATGAGACACCAACTCATCTTGTTAAAAGATGATTACTTTTATCCTCCTTGTCTTGATAAAGATCTTCCTTCTTTTCACTAATACAGACGTGGGAGTGTGAGCGTGCCGTGTTTCCCTTAGTGTGTTTTAACATGCATGCTAATCCCATTGTGTGTGTGTGTGTGTGTGTGTGTGTGTGTGTGTGTGTTTGAAGGACACTACAGTCCCTTCTGAGCTTAGGTGAGGAGGTTTTGGTGGACGCCATAATCTTCTTTAAGAGACGTAGCTGATTGTGGCGGGAGGACACAGTCAGGGAGGCTGTGGGACCACAGCTAACAGCTAGTGATCACACACACTCACACTGAGCCAAGATGTATACCTGACACTTGGATTATAACTTTTGGCCTACAATTCGTCCCAGTGTTCATATCCTTAGCTACTGCTTTCCATTAGAATTCCTCCGGTTCATCTCTTGCTCCAAACGCACAGCAGTGTGGCCGTCCTTTTTCCCGGTGACCTTGAGGTCAGCTAGTTGTCGCGGGTCAACATCTGAGCTGCTGAGTGTTTATAGATGGGAAACCGTCATTGATGAGCAGAGATAACAGGCGTGTTTCGCCAGGACAAAGAAACAGAGGGGAAAGGGATGCTGGATGGATAATTGACAAGGCGAAGGAGGAGGGCAAGAAAGAGAGTTTAAATGTGGATCAAGGCAGAGGAGATAGAAAAGACTAATTAGCAGCCGTTTGACTGATAAACGGGTGCAACATTAATTAACAATTTAACCAGTGGGGATGTGGTAAGGCTGCTCGCACGCTGGCTTCATATTACCCTCTCACTGCAGACTGCTACAATCCTCTTCTATTGTTTGACGGTGTATTTTTTAGCTTGAAAGCAGTTTTAACTGGTAGAAACGGTCCGTTGCTTTGTCGGTCCTTGGTAACGTGTCATAAACAATCACTATTTTAAGAGTATCAGCTCACTCTGATGGAGATGAAATCTACTTCTGATTATTTGATGACAGAGACAGGTTGCTATCGGACAGCTGCAAGGTACTAATGAGCACTGATAGAATCACCCTCATCCCCCTCACTCCTAAATGTAATTAGCTGTGATTAAAATGGGCATTGTTTAATTAATACCACCACTGCCTCTTTCAGTCGACTTCTCCATTTCCTGCACTGGTTATCTCCCACCCGCCCATCACTTGTGGAAGTCTTTTTTAAGCTTTTGTAAAATGTGAGCATACATAAAGGTCTGCCTCCCACCTTTGTGATAAATCCATGTAGTAAGAATTTTTCTTACCGCTCTTGAATTAATTTGCACGCCAAACTGTACATCTCAGGTATTGCTGGTTTTATCTATGCGCTTTTGTCTGAGTTATGTTCCAGTGTTGTGCTTTAAGTTAGTGCTTAGTTTATACACAGCAGATTTACTACATGCGCAAAAGAGAGAGAGGGAAAACAACCAATATGACAACATCCTTGTAGCATTGATGTATTTTAAGTATCTCGGGGCCTGTTTAATACTGTGGGGCCCCGCCCTTGCCTCCAAGAAAAAAAAGACAAGGAATTAATATAAGAATTGGTTTGCATCAATATGACACCATTTCTGACTTAAACTTGGATGCATTATATGCAGCAAAAAGAGAAGATTCAACCTTCTCTAGAAATATTAGTCTGTACTGAACGAAAACGCACATTGTATTCAGTTAAAAGTGTCAGAAGTTACCACTCTTTCAGCGCTATGGACATATCATGTTAACCCTCAGTGGGACTGATTCCAGACCTGAGCAGGCACTGCAGCTGCCTGGCCCGTCTCTGGATGTGTGTTGTGAACTGTTCGCCAACCACCATCAAACAACAACGGAGAGGAAGAAAATTCTCAGCCCCCAACACGGACGCTTTTCTCATCATATCCTCTCATCAAACACAAAACAAATGGACACAAAACAAAGGAGGGTGGTTGCAATCACTGTAATGCAACACTGACTGTAAGCTAGAAGAAAATCTCCCCCCCCCCTCCCAGTTCCCTAAGAAACAGCATACATTTTATGCGACCACATTCTGACATCAGGTTGCATTCTCAGAAAATACAAAATAACATCATAATTCAAGAGTTGCCTGGTAAATATTCCATCTGTTTGTCAGATTTTTTCCTCCAGATTTTTGCTTCCTGACTAACTGAATCTGTGGTGGTGGTGGTTAAACATGAGCTGTGGTCAGAGATGTGAGGTCCTGCAAGTAGGGACCACTTGAAGCCCACCGTTCATGGCCAGCTGTTTCATTTAAGGTCAGCATCATCTAGATAAAATGACCACAGATTAAATGTTGAAACAAATGGAGCACTGCTGTTGCCTTTTTACAGGAAACAAGGGCTGCTACTATCACTTAGCCAGGATTACAGCCTAACATCCACAGGGCCCACTCTTTTCTGTTAGCATTGTGCTATTGGAGTTATAAAAATGACTGGTTTTAAAAACAGATTTTACACCACAATCTGCTCCAATGGCGTGTCCTCCTACTGTGCTCCAGCTTCCTTAATCATAACATGAACGCCACGTCATGCTAAGCATCAAAGATTTTAGTTCATTCTTACACAGTTTCTCTTTTTATTTACTGGTTTAATCAAATCGATCAATTTGATTGATCAAACTGTACGTTATTCAAGTCTGGCCCGAACAAGGTTTGCCTAGTCTTGTGTAGATTAACAGAGATTATAGTCTGTAAATACGGCAGTGAGTTTTTTTGAAAATATTGAATCATGCGATCAGCTACAAAAGCCAAATTCTCAATTCCTTTGCATATGAAAGAGGCTCATTAGCTGATTGGTCCATAAAACTGTTGCAAAGCGATACCAGAATGCTTTAATGAAAGAAAAGACTACTATTGTTCTCCTGTCACCACTGAGTTGTTTGCATATCTTCTCCTGTCTCATTTAGGCAGAAAGACAACAGACGCCCATGCAAATTAGTGCTGCCAATTCAATAAAGCAACATATTGATATACTTTCCATTCCCCTGACACGCACTCATTCACCACAGAAACATCACTCTCACTGGAAGGTCTAGTATTGTATGACTGCTGTCTTTGTTTACTGCTACTGTCATCTCATCACCTCAGGACAGACAGGACGGCCAGTGAAAGGTGGAGGCTGATGCCCGAAGAATAACAGCCAATCGTTACGGCTGAGCTCAGCAGTGCCCGATCGTCCAGGTCAGAGGTCACCTACATCGTCACCTCAAAAACATACAGTCTGCCTGCCGATGTCGTCTCTTCTGTCACTCACCTTCACATATAGAGTAGAAGTGCAGATTCGTTTGAACGAGGCTGCTGACCTGCAATTTCAATCAGAAGTAAGGTGCAAAGGCAGTGGGATGAAGCTAACACCTCTGTAGTTTGCAGCAAGTACGCTAACCTCATACTGCAGAAAAAAGGACTACAATTTACTGGTGTGCCTCTATAAAGAAAGAAGGCTTCGTTCAAAATCTACAATGACGTGTTTCTGGATGTTACACATTTGAATGGGACATTACACATATATTGTGTCTGGGGTTGTTTGTTGTTTGACAGTTCAGAATCTTTATTTCTCAGACTAATAAGAATCATACGGAAATAAAAGTATAGAAAAATCATGGAAATGTTTATTGGTGTAAAGAATGTTTGTGGACCCTGAAATCAGCTGAGGTATCAGTATTGAGTTACAACTACTGCAGAAATGTTGTGAGGAGTATTTCTTGTTAAGTGTTCAATACTGTATGTTGGTCACAGCTTGAATTTTTATGGTCGTTGTCACAAGGGTTGAAGTATATATATTGAAGTCCACAGCCACACTAGTGTCTTTGTGAGTCAGCACAACGGTCGTCATCGTCGTCTTCCACTTATTTCTTACTAGTAAGGAATGGAGGAGGCTGGAGCCTATCCCAGGCGAGAGGCGGGGTTCACCCTGGACAGGTCGCCAGTCCATCGCAGGGCCAACATACAGAGACAAACAACCATTCACACCTATGGTCAATTTAGAGTATCAATCAGCCTCGTCCTCTCTTGATGTCTTTGGACTGTGGGAGGAAGCTGGAGTACCAGAGAGAACCCATGCAGGCACGGGGAGAACATGCAAATTCCACACATGCCCGAGCCAGGACTCGAACCCGGAACCTTCTTGCTGTGAGGCCACAGTGCTAACCACTGCACCACCGTGCAGCCCTCAGCACCATGGTCCTTTAAGCTAAATGCTTATATTAGGTCACTAACATGCTGCAGTGATCACACTAACAGGCTGATGTTGAGCGGGTATAATGTTCACAATATTGGTTTAACTTGCTAACCATCCATCCATTTGGTCACCAGTCTGTTGCAGGGCCATCAGGAGCAATTTCAGTGTCTTGCTCAAGGACACTTCAACATGGTCATCAGGGGAAGTGAAGATCGAGGCAGCAACCCTTTGGTTGCTAGACGGCCACTCAACCTCTGAGCCATGCTAACCCCGTTTAACTTGCTAAAAGTTGCTAATTTGAACTCTAGAGTGTATAAAAGTACTAGAGAGAACAGTGAGATCAATGAGATTCTATCAGGTCACCCTAGTGGTCACCTTTGACATTAAATTCTGGCTGTAAAAGGCCACCTTCTATGATGTCATCAACACGTGCCAAGTGAATACAGGCACATGCTAGCCTGCAGCATACACAGCCGAAATAGATTTTTTTCAAAAACTTTTGCTTAACATTTGAGTTGCTTTGAAAAAGAGTTGGAGAGTTTCTTTACTTTCTTTTAAATTAGCATTTATATACTTAGCCACACACACACACTCACACACACACACACAAACACACACACACACACACACACACACACGCACGCACACACACACAGCATCACTGAATCAAGCAAGAGGAAGAAGTCCACTCACTGTAAGTAAACCAACACAAGCTTTATAATGAAAAGGATGCAAGGTTACTACGAGAACACAGCCTGATGTAGAAACATAGCTTCATAGAAAAGAGCTGCTCTTTGAAGCCTATTGAAGTACATGCAGCTTCACTCTGGCTGTCGCTGAAGTTGATGATCCTACTTCTTGTTTCATTTGTTGCTTAAGTAAACACTTTAAGAGTTTATGGTCTTAATGGTTAAGTGTGCTTGATGCTCATTTTAATAAATTTAAAGTGAAATGGAGCAGCAGGTACTACATGGGCAGCTATTTTATGACTTCCATGCAGACCCATTGGTGTCACCGCTAACATCCAGCCCTCCCTCCCCTCCTGTGTCTGCTCATCACTGAGGTTGTGAAAGATCAAGATGGAGATGGTCAAAATGCAGAACTGGAGGGTTTAAAATCCACAAACCAGAGCAGAATGATTTAAACCACTTTACTGAACTAGAACTTTAACTGAAGACAAAGCACAACTCAGACTCCAGGAAATATTAGTTTTGTTTGCAGATATTAAATTGACCGTTTTGACCTGATGAAGGCTATTCACTTAAAAACAGGGGAGCACCGAAGGCAGTCGGATTTATCCTTGGAGGATCGGAAATGTTAGCGAACCTTTTCGTGGCAGTTACAGTAGATCTGGATTTGGCTAAAACCTTTCCCTGATGTCGTTCTATTAGGTCTGGTTGGCATGGTTGTAACTCTTGCTGTCATAAACTGTGTGTGTTCTCATTTAAATGCCAATAAATTCTAAAAAAAAAAAAAAAAAAAAAGAGGTGTAAGAATGCAGCGAAGTAGGTTTGTGTTTTTTAATCAAACTGGCTTTCTCTGAGTATCACTCTCACTGCTGCTGCTCACAGGAGCTGTAACATGTTTGATTTGAGATCCTGTGTGGGCACAAAAATGTTCAAACGATAATTTTTAGAAAAACACAGTTATAATTCCGAAGGAAAGGCCTGAAGCTCTTCCCTCTCTAGGGTTGTGTTACTTACCAGGAGGGTTAAAAAACTGGGAGGTTAAGTTGAAGTGCGTAGCCGGCGGCGGGGTCAAGGGATGTGTAGGGATCATGTGAAAAGTCACTTCCACTCTGGATAACCTTGTCAAAGATGTCAGAAAGATGTCATGTATTTTTAGGATTTTCATGCTTGTTTTATAATCTAATCAAACATCCTCAGGGAGTCTTGGGGAGTCGCTTTGGCCTGCAGAGGAAGATGTTATGTTTCCAGTGGTCCACAAAACTTGTCGGTGCTAGACAAAGAAGCCTCTCCTTTTCTGTCACACAATCTTCACCTGCCTCCACTGAGTATATTTCATCAGTGAGTTCAGCTAGAATCATGTTCGTATTAGAAGTGTTAATGTGAACGTTTTGGAGAGCTGTCATAAGGGCCATGACTATTTACATGCTACGCACAATATTTCTTCTCCTGTAGTCTTGTGACTATAATACACACACAGCAAGCCGGCAGAAGTTGATAAACCCGCAGGAAAATGAGGTGAAAGAGAGACAGACATGTATTTGTTGAGCAGTGGCTGCCACATCCGTTCGTAGATGTGGTGTGGATGCAGATTTAGTAATGGTGATGTGAATGGCTTCACGGATGAATCTGGATTGGTCTGTTCAGACTGGTGTCACATTGTGAACTAAATCAGATCTGTATTTGATTTTTTTTTTTTAATTAGGTCCAAATCTGATTTGAAAAGATCCCATTCCATGTGAGCTACTCACGATGTCATGAAGAAACCAAACCGAGCGAATCACTCTCTGAAGTAGAGTGGACCTGCGTGGATCAGACTTGTCACTATGACTCTCATTCATGTATTAATTCAGTTCAAAATGTGAAGATAACAATATTGATTATATCTGTTTGAAATGTTTCTGCAACGTGCAAAACCTCAGCTTTAGGAAACCACAGGTCTGTTAGACTCTCGGTGGATAAACACAGGGGATATCAGATTAAAAGGTATTTATTGAGCCCTGATGGCGACGCTGTGTGTGCTGTAATGGGCCCGTGTGTATACAGAGTTAATCCTGCACTGATAGCCCAGGACACTAGACGGGTTCTGATGGGTTTTGTGTGTGGTGGGGCCTCTGTGTCTACAGGGGGACCCGAACATGGCTCTGGTTCTCTCTGGGACCCGTCTGAAAGCTCAGCAGTGTCAGACTGGCCCAAACACTGGCTGGTGGAGCTTTTAGAAGAGCAGAGTGAGTGACGGAGGTTTAGAGGAGATCTGACACTGCAGCCTGTGGTGCTGCTGTTTATGTATGTATGCTGGCCCTCTGAAATCTGTGTTTATGAAAACAGTGGCCCGCTGCCCATCAGATAGGAGCTCCAGGGCTGAGACAGGGACAACTCCTCAGAGAAAACTAGGAGGAGATGGAAAGACAGACATGGACAGACAGGAACTGACAAGGGAAAAGGACGGTAACACAAAGAGAACATATAAATAAAAAGGGGGGGGCATTTAGTGCTAGTATTGTCTGAAATAACTATCAGTTTTTGCAAATGCTCTACATCGGTGCCTCTTTAACTCTTTATTCTGTGTGTTCTGTCCCCACATCGCTTTTCCTTTTCCAAATGTATGAGCGGAATTCTTGCAGAAGTGGAAAGCCTCTCCCTGTAATCCTCTCCTGCCTTTTAATTTGATTTTTTTTCCCCTCTGTTTTGCCCCTTCGGTTGTCTTCCTTCTTAATTAGCTCATATCCCTCTGGTTTGCCAGATTGAGGGTGTTGACATGCACACGGCACAGCCCAAACTGTGTGTGTGTGTGTGTGTGTGTGTGTGTGTGTGTGTGTGTGTGTGTGTGTGTGTGTGTGTGTGTGTGTGTGTGTGTGTGTGTGTGTGTGTGTGAATATGACTTAAGAAACTTTCGGGGACACAGACCAGGATTTAGACCACTGAAGTGGGGATGTGTAAAGTTGATTTTTGGGTCAGTGGTTGAGGTTTGAGTTAGGCAATTATAGGTTACGTTAAGTCTCCAAGAAATTAATGCAAATCTCTATTGATGCCCCAAAAGTGTACGTAAACTTGTTAAAAGTTGTTTTCAGTTCATGGAGATTAATGCTTGGGAAGCAATAAACAAATATCAGTGTTGAAAATAAATACTGGATCAATAGTTGATACCAGTTTTTATTTATTTATGTTTGTTTGTATTCTCTGTTACCTGTTAGCCCTTTTGTGCTACAGAACCCTCCAAAAAAATGCAACTGTTTTAAGGTCAATTCATCACAAAACGCACAAAAGTTAATGAACTGTATTTAACAGTTTAGTTTATTTTTTTTAATTCATCTCTGACATCAGCAGATATCAGATGACATTGTTGAATGTCATCAGGGTGAAAATCATCCACATCTCCTATAAAACTAATCCATTATTTTATGAATGCCATTTATTGTGTTTGAAACTACTTTTGTGTTTATTTTATTTAACTTTGCGTGAGTTCCACCCCTGCTTTTAAACAACTTTCTGTTGCTACTGGTATGCATACAGTGTATATTTTTGTACAATAATACACTCACACACATTTGCTTCAAGTTTATTTCACTTGTCCTTGATCATTTTAGAGTTATCAAAGGAAAACGGAGGGAAACTGCCTTCTCAAGTTCACATTTCAAATATTTCTAATTGTATTATGCCGCTTTCATTTATTTTTCTAATAATCCCCTCGGGCGGCTGGAAGAACTGTTTACTGTCTTTGATTTGCAGTCCTGTAGCTTTTACTCCAAGCGTTAATTAACCTTCGAATGTGGAAATTATAGCAGGCACACAAGTATGCTTGACAACTGCGCGCACACACACACACACACACACGAACAATGGAAGAGTGGAAGAGAGTTTTCCTGCTTTTCATCTGAGATCTCCCTCCATGTTGCAATGAGTTTAGTTCATGTCTGCACACACACACACACACACACACACACACACACACACACACACACACACACACACACACACACACACCAGACGACGTCACACCAGCCAACATTTATTCTCTCTTCCTCTTTTCTTTTGTGCACCAAAGTCTAACTCAATCTTGGCCTGCAGATTCTTTGAACTTCTGTCAGCACAAAAATAACATTAAAGGTTCAAAGACAACAGATGTCTGGTTTTCTGCTCAGAACCTGTTAAATCTCCTTGCCTTTCTCTCACCAAGTCCGTCTGTCTGTCTGTCTGTCTCTCTCTCTCTCTAGTTCTATATGTCATCACTGTGCTGGTTTTGTTCATTTCTTACATAGCTGGTAAAACATTCTATTCTTTGAATATAGGCTCTCATTAGCTGTTCCGTTTAATTAAAAGAGCGCTTTCATATGAAAGGGGTGTTGGTGGGGGGGGGGGGGGGGGGGCGGTGCTGATAGTGATTTCCTTCCCTGGCAACAATAACTAACCTTGCACAGCAACTCTTAATTAGAAACCTTTTTGATTGACATTGAGCACACACTACACACACACACACACACACACACGCACACACACATGCACACACACATGCATAAGCAATCTGTAAAACAGTATAACACAAGTTAGACTTACTCTTGTAATGCTGATAATATTAGCAATGTCCTGCCTCATGCCAAACTGACATAATGTCTTGTCATCAACACTCTTGATACTACAGGTCCTTCTAATGATCGTAATATTAATGATAATGGTGAACTTTATTTCTGTTGGCGCTTAAAATTGCTCTGCAACTAGAGAGAAGAACCTTAAAATTATGTCAAAAGAGAATAAAATCTGAATGTACGTCATGAGATGGGAATTTAAATAAAATTACAATAAAAACATGAAAAGTAGCATAAAACACTCGCGTCACATAAAGTGCGTCAAAAGACGTGCAGCAGAGAGCGACTGCAGATGACATAAAAAGAAGTTTGAGCGTTCTTTAAAAGATCTCCTGAGCTTTCTGCCTGATATCTGCTGGTATTGTGTTGCACAGCTCTGGGGCATCATTTCTAAAAACAACACAATACCGTTCAGTGAGTCACACTCGTAGTTAATTCATGCAGTGTTTGCTGTCCCCAAAAGATTTCCATCAGGCTTTTGTCTCCTCGTCTTCTACCCCCCCACCCATCCATCTTTTTGCCACCTCATGGCTGCATATTAATCATCAGGTGTGTGTACATAACATCATTGCGGGGGGGGGGGGGGGGGGGAGAGCGATCAAGGGTGAAAACAAACAGCAGATACTGCGACTGATGTGCAGGACAAAAAAAGCGTCCCTTTCTTGTCTTTCTTCATCAGGGTCTCCATCTGCAGCACCGAGTGTCTTCTTTCACAGACGTCTGGATGCAATGATAATCAGCCGTTAGACTGAAACAATCACCTGACTTGAACTTGACTTACACATTTGTTAGCTTGTTTTTGTTGATTGATTATTTGGTGGACATTTGACGTTTTAGAACTTTATATAAACTTGTATACCTACGTTGAGCCAAACCAAACCCAAGCTAAAATGAGAAGCGGTAAGTGGGCCCTATGATCTACTCCTGTATCAAATATCACCTCCTGTGTCCATTAGTTGGCGTCACACACACACACACACACACACACACACACACACACACAATGAAACCAACAGTGTAATATGATGTCATTCAAATTCTTCATTCCATCAAGCTTCAATCAGTCAATTAACTTTTTACATATAAGGCCGAAATCACAAAGCTTGTGCCCCCCGTCACCACCAGGTGGTGCCATGACGATGACTCACTCAAATATGTGGAGTTTTGAAAAGATCCAGCCATGGGAATTCTAGATTTTTAAGATCTGTCTGACCTATTTTGAGATGATCTGATGACCCACTGAGGAAGAGTACATCAAGGTGTAGTCAAAACCCTTTTTTTTTGTTTTGCTGCCATCAGATGGCCCCAAGAGCAGGTTCCTCAGTTGTTTGTATTACACCCCTCCGATGAGTTTGCTTAAAATCAGCCTCCAACCGTGTTAACCTAAACGCAAGCTGATCCCATGTTTTGTTTTTGCGAGACGTGATGGTTTCTGAAACCGCGTCAGCTCCTGCAGTCGATGTAACAGATTCGGTGTGATAAGCTCATCTAAAAATGTATCTCCGAACTTGTCATATCTTAAATCAAATTAACAAGGATGTTTATTTTTGCATTGCAGGGATGTTTTCCTTTAACATGCAACTTTTCTGCTCTTCTTTATCTTTACAAAAAAATGAGATGACACAGATATGCGGCGTTAAAGTGTGTCATCCGCTCACATGTTCTCTCAAGTAAGAACATGGCAAGGAACTGTTGATAGTTTCCTTCAAGTACCTTTCACCTGCTTCCCTATTTCCTTTATTTACTTTGCAGGATGTTTTAGATTGAATTAAATTCATCTATGACTTCAGCTCACTGTGTATCAAATTCAAATTATATCTCCAAATATACTACTTTTATAGCCAAGAATTGTAGCATTTTATGCCAAACGTAAAAAAAAAAAAAATCCTACTTTCATTCATCACTTGTATTTCCTGTTTTGAAGTTTTATGGGTCCCAAGGAATGACTTATATTTTGCACGCAGAAACAAACAGATGTAAATTAGCATGCAAATGACTAACTGTGTGTTCAGTTTGGGCCGCTACAGTTTCACCTGCGCTGCCATCACCAGGTCTGACTGACTGTCTGGTCTCTCTGGAACTGCCAAATCAGATTAGACGTACTCCTGACTCGTATTTCTACTTTGTGTGGCTCTGAGTGTGCACGGATGGGAAGATTTCAAGGAAGATGGGGGTCGAGGGGGTTGTCTCTCCACTGATGTCAGGCCCAAGGCTTCAGGGGTAGTGTCCCACGGAAATGAGCCATTAAAATTGAGGATTTATTTATTTTTTCTGACCCCCCCCCCCCTTTACATTTGGCATGGGGTACAAAAGTCAGGCAGACTGGGGGGGGGGGGGGGGGGTCAGGAGAACCTCCATGGTAGCCCAGCCTGTGATTTCATAAATAGAAATACTTCCTTGATTATTATGGCTGTTTTTATCTGTAATATCTCTGAGAGGGTTGAGTATCTTGAATGCTTCCGATTTGCCCAGACATTAGTTTCAAGTGAGTAACTGGATCTCTTGTTGTCACAGACAGGCACGGCTGTAAAATAAAACCTGACTCGCTGATTTTTTTTGGCACTTGGAGGAAGCAGGAACGAGTCTTCATCTGCCAAACGCACCACCGTGTTCACCAGTTTTTGATCGAAACTTGATGTAAAGCTGTAAAAGAGTCACTACGAGCAGCAATTTTTGTGTTGCTTTGTTTTGTTTGGTGTTATTGAAAATAAGCCCACGCCGCTCAAGTTGAGGCTGGTGGGGAGATCAGATGGGGAGATAGAGCGGGAATGAGGGATGTGGTCGCAGCTGAGGCGAGGAAGAGCCATCGGTGAGCTGCAAAGAACTTTGATGTAAGTTGTGATGCAGACATGGAGGAGGTGAGCCATCACCAAGAGGGGCGATGGAGATAAGGAGCCATGTTGGGACGTAAATCAACACCAAAACAAACTGAGGCCACAACATCTCTCTCTCTCTCTCTCTCTCTCTCTCTCTCTCTCTCTCTCTTTCCTGCATTCTGAACAGAACACTCGCTCCTTCTTTTAATTCTCATTTTTTATTTGTAATCAAGCACAGTTTTTTTTTCCATTATTTACTCTGAAGTTCCTTCAAGGAATTCAGTTAATGTAGAAAGATGAACGAAATAAATGAAGACTTGTGATGTCATAAAATCTGAGGATTATAAATAATAGTAATAAAACCTTTTCAGCTTACTAAAACATACTTTGCTGTAAAGTTTGAGCAAATGTACTGCTGTACTATGAGTATTTGTACTTAATATTCATTTGAATGACTGTGTTTAAACAAAGAAGCATCGCACAAAGTTGAGCGTAATAAGCTGCGAGGCATTCTCATGTTCCACAATCAAGGAAATATTTTGATGAAATTAAGTGACAAGATTAGGTATTAGTCCATATTCTCTAACTATTAACAAGAAACATTTAAACTCAACAAAAGTGTGAATATTGAACTGAAAACTTTATGAATTTCATATAAAGTGCACCTCATTTACTATTTTGAGTTGGGAGCGTCAGTTTTGATGATCCTCTGATATCAAGCACGTTTTAGTGACGGTCAACTGTGTTGAAATTGTCACATATGTAAAACTGTGTTTTTTATTTTACTATTTTCTTATATTGAATACGATATTACATTTTACAGCAATGGACAAATGAATCTGTTATGAAATGAAACGGTTAAAAAAAAATTCCAAATGTGAATCCTTTTCACGCGTTTCATTCGGTAAATGATCGCACACAACACGCAGTTAGAAAACAAGATGGAGCAAATGTTTGGAGGGAAAACAAGGGTACTTTCATCGGGAGGTTGAAAAGAGGCTGAACTGTTACTGAAGCATCAAACAAACCACCATCTCAGGTGCTGACCTGATGAATACAACCTGCTTTTACGGAGCTCCAAACACCGACTACACTGATGCCGCTGTGTTTTCTGTAAACATCTGAAGAACATCCCTCATCTTTGGAAATCAGAAGTTGACACACTTATATTTAGTAACTGTCTGTTTTTGTTGTGTGAGTGTGTGTGTTTTTTCAGGAGTGATTTGGATTCCCCAGAGTTCATGTAAATACCACGTGCTGCCGTAGCCAAGATGGCCGTCACGTATTAATCTCTATAATCCCTGTGTTTGTTGAATGGAATGGTTGAGTTATCGAGCGTCAGTGAACTCATTTTGTTTTTGTATCGCATGTTTTTGAAAGCCACTTTTATTGCCTAATCTCTTTTCTTTCCTTTTCATCCTGTTGAAGGAAGACTGCTGCTCTCTCCATCTCGTCTTCCTCCCTCTTGGCTCCAGACTCCCTCCTCTTCTCTTGCTTCCTCTCCTTTACTTGCTTGATTGTTTTAGACTCTTCTAGAAGGTATCGAAGTACATCTGAAAAAGATGACGTGAAGAAACAGTCACCTCCTTAAAATAATTCCCTGTCGTTTTGATTGCTTATCATTTTGATGTTTTGTCCTCAGTTTTTTGTGTTTTCTGAAAAAAATGAAAAATGACAAGCGATTATTTTAAGAAGGCGACGGTACGTGTTTTTCAGTTGTAGAAATCTAAATAATTCTATACACTATGATCATCTACATCATCATCTACGCTCCCAGGGCTTGCTTTTTCACAATAATACACACTTTATGGACTGAGATGGTGGCCAGGAAGTGCAAATCACAATGAAAAACAGGAGGACAAAAAAAAAAAAAAAACCCAAAAAACAAATATCAGAAAACATAAGAAATTGGGTCTTTCCAGGCCTATGGTTTGGAAAAATAAATGAGGCTAAAAAAAAGTTGCCCAAAAGTCTTGAAATCTGCTTCACAAATAACAACAGTATTTTTTAGGAGCCAAAATAAAGAGACATAAAGGGCTGGTGCTGCCACGGCTCCAACACAGCGTGACCGTGTATAAAGTCCCATTTGACATTAAATTGTACAATAAATTATGTCCCCGCAGGCATTTGAGGAGAGAAATAAGCAGTGAAATAACAGAATCTTGGTTCATTTTTAATCTACATACATTGAGTTTGACACATACTAAACCATAATGCAACCAAGTTTTTAACGCTTCAACCAGGACCAGGGTCAGTGGTCAGTGAGTCGCTTGACCCTTTATTTGGGGGTTCAGGACCTGAAATGTTTGGGGCTGAACCCCCTGTATTAGACCGTCACTCCTCTGACTTCTGTGGTGAGGAATGCACACATAACAAAAATATGTGGTGCATGATTAAAGCACTTTTGAGAGTCTGTCCTGTTTATGTACTAATGTCAAAGCTCTCTCTCTCTCTGTCTCTCACTCTCTCTCTGTCTCTCTCTCTGTCTCTCTCACCCACAAATTCCTGCCGTCTTGCTCCAGTCTGGATGGGGGGATGAAAGAGACGTCCATGCTGTTCAGACGGCATCTCCCTCTACCTCTCTGTTTCTCCCAAGTCTTACTCCTCTGTGGATACACACACACACACACACACACACACACACACACACACACACACACACACACACACACACACACACCATGTTCTTGTGTATTAATACGATCACTGTTCACTTTGTGCCGTTCCATGAATTACAAAGCGCTGGTAAAAGCAAGGTAACTTCCCTCAGTGCAGCTGCCTGTGAAT
Organism: Aulostomus chinensis; assembly: GCF_037954235.1. Classification (NCBI taxonomy): domain Eukaryota; kingdom Metazoa; phylum Chordata; class Actinopteri; order Syngnathiformes; family Aulostomidae; genus Aulostomus; species Aulostomus chinensis. The sequence goes on from NC_141322.1 coordinate 17,934,213, forward strand.
ACACCGCAGGCGAGAGGTCTGACGCCGTGTGAGCGTGACTGACTGTACACACATAAATAGATGTTAGCACGTAATTGCTAACACAGGAGGAAGGAACACATGTAGACATTTACAATCAGCTTTCTCTATTTTGATCCAGGCCTTCAAGGCTTTGACAGCCTCTCAGTATCTCCCTTTTCTGTCAGACCATATGGTGAACAGTGGTTAGTCTGTAAAGTGTAATATAAAGGCTTGATGACATAACTCCCACCTGGAGACTCGGGCCTTTGAACAGCCATTATTAAGCCTGCTGCAGAGATAAGGCAGCCATTAGCCAGGCCTGATCATTTCATGGCTACTGCAACAATACGAGTGACAACCCTTCAACATTAACTGCACCCATTGAAGCTCTCTGGTTCTGTCTGGAGGGATGTTGCTGGAGGCTATTGTGTGTAGGTCAGAGGCTGTTTTTAACTAAGCAGTACATGTTAAATCTGCCTGACATCTTCAGTATCCATTACTGCAAAGAGCATGCAGCCCAGAGAGGAAAAGAGGGAGTGTTCGTGGTAGACGGAGGAGATGAGATCAATAGAGGCAGAATGGAGGATTGATTCAGACTCTTAGATCTTTCAGATTAGCCGCTCGATTAGAGACAAATATGGAGGCTTATTCATGTGACCTTAGAGGCAGTGACAGCCTGAACTAAGTGGTCATAGAGTAATTACATTCAAACCCCAAATATCCCACTGATACTAAAGATTTGGAGATGTGCTGGATTTTCTAGAATCACACAAGACAAAAGTTGTTTGTATGGCCCAGTTTTTGACAAGGCTGTGGCACTCTGACACCAATGTTACTCTGCGCTGAAGATTTAACTCACGCTATTGCTTCACCAGTCTGCAGGATCTTACTGACTTCTTATATTATGGTGATGTCTTGGGGGGGGAAAAAAGCTGGTGGAGGAAGTTTCAGTTTAGCTTCATAAAGTGCATCCGAGGGACCTTTCATGCTGAAGTCAGGAACAATGGAGGTTTCATGTTAGTATGCAAAATAAGCATCATGCAAATGTAATCAAATGTGTGTAAGTCCATTTGTTAACTGTTAGCAAACTGGTTTGACTGGTGGAACCTCCAATACAACCATTCGAACAAAGTAAAAGCGGCACAATGATTAAATGTGCTGTTTTCTTAGTAAACATTCGTTTGAATTTAGCCTTTACATTCTGCTGAGATCCACTCTGCTGGAGTGTGTTTGACATGCGTGCAGTGTTTTCAGGGTGGTAGCCTGTTTCCTGTGTAATTAACGTACCTCACGGGATGTTTATGATTGACAGGTGAATTTTGTGTCTGTTGCCCTCGCTGATACAACTCCAAGAGATACAACAATAAACAACACTTTAAGCAAGAATTAGTGTAAGGAAGCCCTTTTGTGTGTGTGTGTGTGTGTGTGCGGATGGCCATTTTAAATTAGATGAATAAATTTGGCAGCCTAATTATTTTCTGTGCTTTGAGCTATTATTCTCTTCTATGGGAAACGAGGGATGAGATGAGAAATAAGGAAGGGTTATATGATCCCTAGAAGACAAATGCAGATGTTTTGCTCGAAATCTCTTCTTTCACATTTTCTGTCTTTTCCTTTCAAAGCCCAATGGGCACAACTTTATTTTGCTTATCATTCGATTGCCACCAAAACAAAACAATCTCACTTAATCTTCCGTCTCTCCTTTAACTGTGTATTTCCAAGAGATTCCACCCAGAAGCACACGTAGATACTGATGAAATAATAAGAGCGGCGTAGCATTAATGCTGAGTGGGAAGCAGTAAGAACAGTCTTAATCAGACCTTTTATCGACTGCAGCCTGTCAGACTCTCTGCAATCAGCCCCACACATGGTTTTTGGCCATGTTTAATTCAATCAATTCACACTAACTCTTTCCTCCTCCCCTCTTTTCCTGCTGAACTTGCCAGGTCATGTTCTGTGGATCATGTGTTTGATTGAGGCCTCTCTTTCGTGTCCGCGAGAAGGGAAGGTGGGGTCCGCAGGGAAGGACGGCCCTGTCCGTCGCATCGGGACCCAACTTCCCAAGGCTGAGAAACAATTACAGCCCCCCCCCCCCACACACACACACACACACACATCCCACCTTCATTTCCCTTTCGTCTGTCCACCACTATTCTTTTCTTTCTCTTGCGCGCTTTAACACTCTGCCTCTTCCATCCCTGTCCTGGGGCACTATATACCCTTGTATTTATTTATGTATCAGGAGACGGAAATGGACTCCCACCCAGGGAAGAGGGGTGAGAGCGAGGTGAATTATGACTATGTACATGTGTCTGTGTGTGCACATTCAGGCACACTGCATCTACAGTAAGTAAGGCATGATGCAGTTTTTATTATATGTCTAAAGTCTTTTATTTTGCAGGTTAAAGATCAAAGAAACCAACTTAAGCAGCCACATGTTGCCATGGCAGCAGAGCAGCTGTCTGCCTCCCCTCATCCTCTCTCATCATGCTTTTATTTTTGCTTTTTAAATTATTGTTCACACACAAATATAGGCCCTTTAATGTAAAATCTGTTTTTTTTTGCTCAAGCTTATCTTCAATATTCTTTACTTAAAATTCATTTTACAACAAGCCCAGATGTTTTCATACTGCAACGATTTCTTTTAACTCTGCATGCTGCATGAAGAACCTTCTGCCAAAAAGTTCAATCAACCTAAATGAAAAAGACACAAAAACAAAGAACTGAAACGGCTCGCTATTAGATGAGAAGTTCTGATTGCGTCGTGCATTTCCCAGCTCCTTCCTGTACATGATCCCTGCACGACCTGCAGGAGACCCCTTTGAAAGAAGTCAAGGACTTCTGCTCGGCTGCTTTGGGCTGGGAGCGGAGAGGAAGACGGGGTGGGTTGAGACTCAGAGTGCCAGCGTTCTGTTCGTCCCATAGCGCACGTTATCACCTCAATCACTGCTGCACGCCGTTGTAATTGCAGCCTGTGATCTCTTTCTGGCCGAGCTTTCATTTTCCTCAGAGGAGATTTTGAAGGTCTTTCAAATGTTCTCGTCTACATTGTCACCCTTCAACTCTTTCACTTCACGTACTTGAGAAGAAAATCGAGACTTTGTTGAAAGAATGATGAATGACGTTAGCTTTGAAACACTAGTGTGTTTGATTTACAGTTAACTTAGTACATACATTGTACTTTAATGAGGATCAACCAAAATGCAGATCAGGTTTAATAATACTTTAGTTCTCTCATCTTGTAAACTGTCAACTGTTAAAGTGTTGATACCCAACGGTTCTCCAAAGGAAAGAGTGCTTGCATGTGTGTGTGTGTGTGTGTGTGTGTGTGTGTGTGTGTTGTGTGATGAGAGGGTTTCATATCAGGATCACACTGAAATCAACCAATTAAACATGAAATTATTATTCTTGATCAGAGTGCGTCAGCTCTCCAAGACTAAAATCATGGACATTGTATTTTAGTCTTAGAAATACTGTCTAATTTGTCACAGTGTGATACTGCAGAAAGACTTTCATGATTTCCAAAAGCACAAGGAGGAGCTAAGCCTGGTGTAGTCATTAGTCGCTCAATTAATCAAAGTTGTGTTTTCGGCATAACAGCGGTGTAACCAATCACAGTGTCATCTCCAGTTCCCTGGGGTTCCAGCTCCTTGGTGTATTGCTATTGAGGTGAGGTAAGCGCTAATGTTTGGCTAATCTCTCTTTATGTGTTGCAGGAAGAATAAAAGATAAGTAACATTATAAATTACCTTGGCAAATCAGTTAAGCTGAAATAAAACCAATCAATTCATGAATCGTGAGTGTGTGTGTGTCTGCTCTCTCTCTCTGTCCCCTGTTTTTGCCTTCCTGTCACATCAGCAAAGGAAGACTAGCTAAGGTTGAGAAATATATTCAAACAACAAGAACAAAACCCTATTTGGGATGTACCACATATTCAGCTTTGCTTCCAACCCTATTGCTACTATTGTTGGACATGGGTTTTAATCCCTGTAAGTTTGGGCAGAAAAATACGTTCCTGCTGTTGCCAAATAATGAGTTTGATCTGTGCTGCTAATTACTGAGTATGGATTGATAAGGACAGGTTAGTGTGTTTAATCACGTCACATTTTGTTAAACCGGAAGAAAACATCATTAGCTTTTGATGCAAAAATACAAACTCTGTGTGTGTGTGTGTGTGCGTGTGTGTGTGCATGTGTGCGTGAGGCTAGAGTTCATCACCTGCAGGGCCGAGTCTGCCCTCTTATCTCTTTGTACCTTTCTGATTGGCAGTTATCGGCCCTCTGATTGGTCTTTATCTCTGAGTCCAGAGCTGATTTTGAGCTCATAGTGCCGTTACAGCGGTGGAGCTCAAACAGCCTGATAACGGTGTTCCCCTACACATTCATAACACTCAGCATTATATCCTGACCCTCCTCCCGCTCCTGGTCCTCTCTGTCCCACCTCGTTTTCTCATATTATGTAACGTGTATGTTCCTGAGTTCTCTCAGCCTGAATCCCTCACTGCGTTTGCTTGAGATGCTGCACACAATATTAACACACACAGAGTTCCCGCTAATACATCCTGAGACTTGAATCAGACATCAGATTTCCTTTTTTTCCAGTGTTCTGAAACATGTTTGTCTGAGATCATCTAGAAGTTATTGATTTACTCTTTGGTGTCAAATATCTTTCTTATCACAGCTGACATTTAACAAAAGGAAGTCCTCATTTTTGCCCCAAGATATTCCTGCACTGACGTACAGTACATACCTCTAGAGGGTAGTAGTAATCAAGCGTGGTTTGCACTGACTGATTGTGTGTGCGTATGTGTGTGCGTGTGTGTGTGTGGGGGGGGGGGGTGTTTGTGGACATAAATGTATTTCAACTGTCAAATTGTTGGGAAAAACGAGTCCAGACTTGAGGCACAAATTTGACGATTTTAGACTCAACTTGAAGGATTTGCAACTCAACTGGAGCCTTGTAACTTCATGAAAAAAATTACCTTTTTGTGACGCGATTATAAATCATAATACTAATGAAGCTGTCACATTTTTTTCATTACAGTGTAATACAGACTATTCTGAGATTTTTTGTTTTTGCTGAAATGCAACAACAACAACCCATAAAGACTCAAAACTCAGTCTTGTGACTTGCCAGTCTTGACTCGGGACTTGCAAACACTGATTTAATTACATTTACTTTGTTCCACCAAATTGTATTTGATTAGTTTAAAGCAATACTATCAAGACACTTTCACTTACACTTTCAGAAAATGTCAATAATATGTATAATGCATGCGGGGTTTTTTTTGTTGTCAAGTTAAAATATATTTAGTACAGTCAAAATATTTCTTTCTAGTTAGAAGCTGTAGTTAGAAGGGCAAGAGACTTGAGACTCACTTGGGACTTACTAAACAATGACTTGGTCTCTTAAGTGTGTGTGTGTGTGTGTGTGTGTGTGTGTGTGTGTGTGTGTGTGTGTCCTGTTTTTAACAACACTTGAATAGTTTTTTTTTTGCTTTATTTGTTTTTAAGATGATTTTTGTTCTGACAATCCAAAGACACAAAGATTCTCTCATCATTTACACACTTTTTTTTGTTGGCAATTGCTCAACTTTCAGGAAATTGAGCTTGATGAACAAACAGAACTTTACAGGGTAAAACTGCTCTTAATGTTTTCACAGGTTTGTTGTGGATGCGTTTGCATATTAAAAAGATATTCTTATCTGTCTTCCTCACACTGCACATTAAAAAGTTGGAAAACTGACGGTGTTGGCTTGCGTTTTCTTTTTTCTCAAACCTGATATTCAAAGTAATACACAGCATCTCTTCAGTTAAAAGATAAAAACACACATTTACTTCAGCAGCCACCTATTTTATGTTGTTTTCATGCTACACAGCTGCACTGTTTTTTTTTTAATTTAAATGCATCACAAACCCCACTCATGCCGTTTTCCCATCTTTTCTCTCACCCTGCGTTCCACTCTCCTCTCCCTCAACAACCAGGCCAGACCTTTAGTTTAATGGTGTAT